>NC_092815.1:34078852-34428435 GCF_023375885.2 Dermacentor andersoni
AGAGTTCGATATTAGTTGTTGCTTGCTAGTTTTCTAATATCGCTTCATTTGTATTTCTTTCTTTTTTTTTTCTTCTTTTGCCTACCTAGTTTAGCGGCTATGCTCACCGAGCAGCGCTACACGCGCGATCACTCTACGTACGTATATAGGCGGTGTCTTCTCCACCATTTACGCAGTCTGCTCAAATGTATATGAGTAGCTATATCGTGCTAGCGCTTGGTACGTACCATATTAGAGCGAACGACGCAAATGCGTACGTTACCTAACTGAATGTTTGAGTTGTTCAACGTGATAAACTGATAGAGTATTTTCAACTAATGGATTTATGTTTACTGGTTTCTTCGCGCAGATACCAAATTGATGTTCGTTTAGGTAGATCAAAATTATTGGTAGTATGTGGGTTAATACTAAACATAAATCTTAGTGAAAACATTTTTAAATATTCTGTCTGGCTGATTCGTTAAACATAAACGCAAACGTTTTGCAATGATCGAACTGAGAAATTCGAAGTGGGAAGCAACGAAACAGCGTTGTCGCCAAGTCCTTCTGAGCTCTTTCTACTTCCTATTGAACTATAAAACTAAGCACATCACCTTTCGCCATATTTTTTTTTGTTCAGACTTCTTAACATTTCCGTGTACTATGTCGCCGTTAAGATGTCTTGCGATGCGCAAACTTGATTATTCTCGCAGTAGATGGCAATGGATAATTTTGTTCTGGAAATATCAGACTGATAATTAGACAGTTTCCTTGAATGAACCGACCATGTAAACTGATAGTTGAAGAGTCAACTCACGAGCAACTCTGGTTGGCTATATCCCACAGCCAATTGCGAAATTGTGCACCGGATACAATGCTTATTATTATGCTGGCGAGCGGAATTTACTGTCCGAAATGCGCGGCTGGGAGCGCGAGACCGGAGCAGCGTCGCATAAACAACTCGTCCTTCTCATTTCCCAAGTGTTTCCGCTTCCTCTTCTTTAGCAAACATATCGCCACAATATGTTACCTAAGCGAATGGATCCACACAGAACCAATGGATCGCATAAACGTGAAGACTTGCATTCATGAACAGTGGCCGAACAATGAGGGCCGCAGTCCGTAGCCAACGTTCTCTCAAGGGGATTTGTCCATGTCAGGGATGAGTGTTCCAGCTCCTTCCAACTGTTCCAACTTCTTCGACCACTGCTAAAAAAAGAAAGAAAGGAAGCACGACGTATCGCGTCCGCCGACGGTAGAAGGCATAGTATAACAGTGTAGATCAATTTTGCATGTGGCAAATTTGCGCTCTTGATAAAGGAGAAAGCGAGAACAGAAACTCCAGGCACGTCTTGGCTGCCACCTTAATACCACAGGACATACCACCACTGTACGCTACAGTATTAACCCCCACTTTTTTCTATATCACTGTTACACACTACAGTTACACGTCTCAACTATGATCGAGTGGGTGTAGATTCAATGACTTCATGCCTAGACCTATACCGACGCTACAAGAGCACGCGCAACCTAATGCCATTTCAGAGTTTGTCAAGCAGCGCGAGCAAGCAAGCAAACTTAAACTACACCATATTTCGACAGTTGCGTGGTCACAATCATGTTTCTACAGAAATTGTATCATAACTAACATCTAGGACGATCTCGCACCATGCAATTACACGACGATTACCACTGACGAGGCACCAAAGCTCCGCAAGCTCGTTCAACCGATTCCAGCGATTGAGGTGACTGTACCTATAAGAGACGCGGCGTGATCTATACGAACGCAGCACTTAATTCTTGGTAAAAGAGGAGAAATAGCTTTCTTAATACGACAAATCCTGAGATCGAAAGTACCCTTAATTATGCAGACGAATTCATTAGATTTGATTTTTTTATGTTGTGTTTAGTGCAATCGATATGATAAACCATCGTATTATAGCATTGCTTTTTCTTCATTCCATTTTCATTCCGGAGTAAAATTTTGTTTGATCCATGTGATTCATCAGTATTTTTGTAAGCTAACTTATTACTTTGTAGAATATACCTTTTCCGTATGCAAAGCGGCTCATTAAGGAGCTTATCATGGTACAATTAGTTTTTTTATCTCTCTCCGTTTTCTCTTTTCCCGCATTACCAGAGTAAAAATTCGATAAGTAAATATTTTATAGTACTATTCGCAATCTGCTTAGTCCCTATTATGGTCCTTACTGTTCTCACAAACTTTGCAAATGTATACTGTTTTCGTCCTTGTATTTATGGTGCCACTCCTGCCATGGCCGCCAAAAGGTGGCCGGCAGTGTCTGACAAATAAATTTGAGTTGACGGCTATACACAAAGCGTTAGAAGCCCCCATCAGTCGCCTAACGTCAACAAAGCCATCACTATTCTGACAGCTTCAATGTACTTAGGTAGCGTAAACAAGTGACAAAAACTCTGAACATTTGTGAGCAGATTCGCAGGCTTAACGAGTCTTCACGTGTTAACATAGCTGTCCAGTGGTCATGGCCTAAAAATGGTGACATGCTCATGACCTAAAGGTTGATCTTGCACATCGCAGTCTTCGCCACCTATAACGCCTCTTGTTTCACTTTCCTGTCACCCTTGCCCCGCCCTCATTTGTCCTCGACCGGGAGACGCCTGTCCACATCCCTCCGCGTGCTTGCTCCCTTCCCCACAATCGCTCTCAGGTGGACGGAGTCTCTTTCCGGAAACTTCATTCTGGGGTTGCTTTTAAACCAGCCACCACTTAACCCTGGAGTCAACCACATGAGCACAATATCCGCTGACCGATAGCGGATGCCCGTAATCTAGCTTGGGCTTATCCTGGAACAAGTACGGTAGCCGAAAACGCACTTAGGGTCTGAATTAAGCAATGATAAAGGTGGCGACTATTAGCGATGGCTCATGAACAATACATTTGATAAGTCCCTGGTGAAGTTACTGTGTAAAACTGGCTGCCGCGGTTAGATATAATTACTGCATTATGTTTCCTGGCAACCCAATCAAATAAAAAAAGAAGGGACTCCATGACTTGGCTTCAAGCACAAGATTAAGTTTTTTGCGTATATCCTGTCCTTAAGGTTCTGCGCACGTTGTTGTAAGCGGCGATAATAAGCCCGAAAAAGCATTAATTGATACAGTTTTTTTTTTTGCCCGTCTCTCTATGTCTGCTGCAGGTCCTGCACAGAGCCGCCGGCCGCATGTCGACGTGCCCACGTCGCCCCCCCAAGACTCCAGGAACATCGCTTCGAGGGTGGCGTCGCGCCGCGTTCGTTCGGCCGAGGCGTCGCTCGTGTCGGCGCCCGAGATCTTGAACCCCAAGCTGTTCCCGGACATTGAGCAGCCGGCGTTCGACAACAGCACGCCGCGCAACGTCACCACGCAACAGATGCAGACCGTGTACCTGCACTGCATAGTCAACAATCTCGGTGAAAGGACGGTGAGTGGCATACTCATGAAAACCAGTCAGGGAATTTTAACTCTTTTTTCATTGGGAAGCTCCTCGTAGGGTCTGTACTATTTCACAGGTCCACGCGGTAACTGTGCCGAGGTTTTCGAGTTTGCGAATTATTGCGCACGCTTCAGGACATGGATAAATCAACAGGTGCTGCAAGATTACAACGATTTTACGACATGATGCCTGTTACCTTATTGGTCACACATAAAGCACGCGCTCGAACGGCGGCCAAGGTACAGAAAACTCACAGAATTTGGGCCTCGCCAGAGGTCCATCACACGAGAGTGTACGGGCTCCCACAGGTAAATTCTGGGTTTTACGGATTGCCGCGTTCTATGAGACAGGTAACAAGCAAGTATGCTGAGGCGTATGGCAAGCTCTAGGCTGACAAATACTTCTATATTCACTGATCATAAGATGACCAAGAAGTCATATTTCAGCTAAATCCTCGAAGAGAGAGTACGCAATGGCGGGATTGCGAAGCGCAGTGTCGCAACGAGCCTGATTACGCAACCGAGGCGGGCGAGAAACCTCCTACTTGTCCACTGAAAAAAGCTTCGGGCCGAAGCTCACGGCAAAGCATGTACCGCGTTGCTGACACGTGCGTTCATAACAAGGGAAAACATTGCACGAACAGTAGTTTTGCAACGGATCTTATCGGACTTTCTCACTCGAAATCCTCCTCAAACGGCGTTCACAGTCTACTTTTCCCCCTATTACACATGAAGACTTTTACTCAGAACCAACGAAAATGCAGTCGCACTAGTATGCTCTACGCTTATGCGTCTGGGAATATTTTTAAAATTTTATTTTAAATGTAGAAAAATTGGAAAAAATGCGCCAATTCACGGCCGACTGGCTCGCAAAGTTATATAGATATTTCCAAGAACAGACTGCCCGCAGTACAGTCCACAGAGGGCATGCCTTCGCCACGAACTTGACCAACTGGACGACCAACCGCTATGCGAAAAAAGCATTCTACAACATCGAAAGGACCTACCGTCACAGAAGAAGGCCGTGCAAGCGCTATAGCGCTTTTTGCGATCTACCCGCCTGTGTGAACGAGTTTAACTGGAACGCCTTTTGTGTGCGTGTTTCTTTTTTTTTTTTTCTTTTTTAGCGTTTTCCTCTCTGTCATCTTTCTAGTCCCTATCCCCCATCCCCAGTGTAGGGTAGCAAGCCGTATACTGATATCTGGTTAACCTCCCTGCCTTTCCTCTTCATTCTCTCTCTCACCAAGAGCTGCTTGTGGGTGACTGTACCCTGCGTTATTGCATGTGCGTGCTTAGTGCAGATGACGAGCGCCAAATCACGTTTTCTGGCCCGTGCACATGATTTCCCGAAGTGAGGAATATAATTGACATAAGAGGGGAAATAATGAAACATTAAAACAACAGCAACAACGGAACAATGGCGACAAAGAGCCTTTTCCTAGGATAGGATAGGATAGGATAGGATAGGATAGGAAAAACTTTTTTTTTAAAATGCCGGCAACCGAGGGCCTTTTCCTAACCTTTGTGCATTTACAGGCAGTGTGTCTAAGCTTTTGCTTAAGCCATACGTCACAAACAAAACGTGGGCAAATTATAATCACCGATTCCTCGAATGCGATGTCTTAAGTCTAAGTTTTCGTCAGCTACGGAACAAAAAAGAATATTGATAAATGAAAAAAGACTGGCAATTAGCCATCACCAAGAGACAGGTGTGTGCTTTTTTCATTTTGCGGTTTTTCATAACCTTGTATAACTGCACTGCGCATTTTTATACTTGCGTTAATAATTTCACAAGTAAAGGTGAGAAGTGGATTATATATATGCATATATATATATATATATATATATATATATATATATATATATATATATATATATATATATATATATATAGTGTCACTATTACACCACTCGCGCAACAAGTGACTCTTTAAGTGTTCCCTTTGCAGGGACATGCTAGCTGGAGGAATATTCACTGTCTTCATGTTCTTTCCATCTCAAAACACAAGGGAGTCTAGATATATTTGTTTCTTTTATGAGTGAAACATGCTGCGATCAGATCCGACGTAGCTCATTTGATATCCCAAACATTAGACTCATTTGTTAGTCTTGTGACTTCTTTTTGTGCATAATAGCGTCATTGCGCAGCGGTTCTAACAGATGGCTAACAAGCGGAAACTAGATACGTGATTTGTCGTGTAAAATCAGTCTACATTATTCGCTCGTCCCAAGCACCAAGTGTTCAACATCTCAAACATACGATCTCCATAGTGTCCTGATTGCTTCTCGCTTGAGTGAGGCTAATTCTACCCTTTCTGTATATTTTTTCTTTCTTTGTGTGTAGGGGGGGGGGGGGGTGCTAACGAATTTCGTAATGCCACGTTGTTGAAATTACAAACTACTCAATACTTGAAGCGTGAGGTAACAATTTACCTCTTTATTGGGTGAGCGTTAGCCCGGAATATTAGGCAAGCAATACTCAAATCATGATAGCAGCGAGCACATTCATCGGACGCACATTCTCGCACACTCCATAAGGTACAACACTGCTCGCGTCGCCGTGCTCAATCTCATTGGACAAAACTCTTACGCTACAATATCGGCAACATTACAGCAACTTTGGAGATAGGTAGACGTGACATGCGTCGAACGATAACAGCGTAACAGAGATAACCGGGTGAAAAACGATGACCAGCCAAAAGGGAAAGAAAGAAAGGCAGGCGTGGCAGTAGCAACAATGCTTGGAACAACAAGAATGCCTTAGTAACAAGCAAGGGGAACGTCTCATGCTCGGCGTGACATCAACAATGAGAGGTCTTGCTTGGCAGGGTATATAGGCAACGAAGAGACATTGTTCGAAGGATTTGATTTCTACCATGTTATATTGTAAACAGGTTTCTGACATACGGCTTGACATACCTGCACTACCAGGCTTTTCGAGGAACCTCCTCGTTACAACATCGTAAGAGAGAGAAGCGAACGTGTATGCTTCAGCGAAACATCCCAGAGATATTCGAAATGTTTACAATGTTTGCACGTGGTCCTTGAGCTTCCCCGTTCGCCGGTGGTTTCAGAGAATATGAACGGCACAATGAAAACTTATTTTGTTCATCTGTGTAGAGTCCTTGCAATCGCGCTTCATTTATTTGAACTAAGTCATACAACTACGTCTTTGATAGCGTTCGTAAATCAGTTTCAGCGAATTCGTCACAGACCCATATACAGACGTCTTATACACGCTAAAATGCCCGATTAAAGGAACGTGTTCAAGTAGATTGGCACCACGGGGGATGCCGTAGTCATAAGCGATGTGTGAGCGTATTTATTTATTTATTTATTTATTTATTTATTTATTTATTTGTTTATTTATTTTACAAACAAGCACCCGCACACAGGCACACCATGTTGGATGCTCTGTCAACCCTTCCTCTTCAGTGGCACAATGAGGGTCTGCTGCAAATACAGCGCACAAGCACGGAATGCGTCCCGTCGCAGTTGTGCTGCAATCTACGAACGGGCCCTCAAAGACGTAGCTACCATTGCCACCCGCACGCACGGCGCTGTGTGGTCTAAAGGCAGCACACCCCATCAAGAATGAGGCGAAAGCGCTTTGTCGGAACGACTATAGAGGCGCAAGCAGATATGCATAAATTTCACAACTCTGTTCCTCCACAAATCGCTTAATCGAAGAGACAAGCACGTGATAGATTTATTTGCGAAAGTCTTTTGGACGCGGTGCTGCTGCGCCTATTTCGTGCCGTGCCATGCCAGCGCTGTAATAGTGGATGAGTGTCGTTCATTGTGGTTGCAACGTATACAGGCTGCCGCACGAAACACAATTTAACAGGGCTAAAAAAAACTCAGTGTCTTTACAGTCTGTGAAGAAGGATGACCAGCGAAGCGGCGTATGTGCGCCTCTTGATGGCGAAGTGCACCTCCGCCGCGGTTCAGCCCGATATTGCGCAATCTTCGGGATTTTTTTCTACACGCGGACGCGATAGTGGGAAAGCCCTTAACAGCTCCGCTGTAAAAATGCACATAACGCGGAGGTTCGCACTTGAGGTGACAACGCGTCGAAAATGCACCGGCAGAACGCCATGCGCGAATTCCACTGTCATGCTCTGGAAAGATTGCACAACGCGTTCGCGTGTTTTTCATGAGTAGCGAAAGTAAGAAGACGGTAAAGCTGCTTTCCCGCGCTGTCTCATATCGTGCACGCTTTAAATATACATTCCTCTTGTCCCGCACCCTCCCTTTACAGCAAAGCCAAATATCATATATGTTGTCTGTGACGCCCCGCCTCCATAGATACTTCTCGCCTGTAAATCACCGTATATACGTTTAAGATTAGCATCGTTCATTAGCGTAAACCTCGCACATAAAATGCAACGTGCTATACACACATGCATGGTCGCGTTGTTCCATCACACTTGCGAAAATAAGAATGTATGCAATAAGTAAAGTCTTTGTTATCGACGCAACGACAGCAGTAGCCAGCCATTGGAGCAAGCTAAAAAAAGAAAGATGAAAGAAAACATACATTAGCAATCGTCACTCTCGTGAACACACATTCTGGCGTCCAGCCTTATTTAATGAAATTTGCTACATTTATTCTAACCTTTAACGTTTTCTTCTTTCCTTTTTTTTTTTTTTTTTTACAGATGAGTGAACTTCCTTGCTCCACGCTTCGTTCACTGAGGCTGACGCGTTAATCAGATATATCACGTCTATGGTTGGTCTGCTCTTAACGACGAGAACGGGGAAGTGGGGGTGGGGAGGGGGGTCTCTATGTCTACCGCCGTTATTACGCACTTTTCTGAGGCGCTCGACGCTGAGTTAGCAAGCGCACAAAAAGTTTCTGAAAATATAACGATCCGGGCAGGCGCCTGTTTACGCCAGGATAGCGAATTTCCTTCGCCGCTTCTGATATATATATATATATATATATATATATATATATATAGAGAGAGAGAGAGAGAGAGAGAGAGACGAGAGAAAACAGTTGGCGTCGTTTACATGTAAGCAAGGCCCCTTGTTTTCCGCGCGTGCACCTCAATACCGCTCGTCTTCATAAATTATTTTAAGCCCTCTTTTCCCGAAAGAGCTTCCCTTTTCAACGCCATTTCTCGCCACGCTTACATTCTTCCGTCGCACGGCAGCCATATTTCTGGCTTCGTGCTCTCCAAGGGCGTCGTCCGCGAGCCTACCCACTGGTGGCGTTAGCCTAAAGTTTGTATTTTCTTCTGAGCGGCAATGCTCAGATCTGCTCCTCTTGTCGTTTTAGCCGGTATACATCCAGCGCTCAGCCAAAATGGCTGTGAAGCGACGGGGGAAAGCGTGCACACACACGTTTTAATGGACCATTCTTGTGCCAGCGCCCATCTTTCCCCCTTTCTTCGGGACTTCTGCAGTGAAGGAACTCACTTCTATCGCACGAGACAGACAACAAAGAAACTTCAGCGTGAAGGGAACGAGAAGAGATATATAAGATGACTCTGATCGCAGAAAAGAAGTCCGCGAAATAACGCTGGAAGAGTCATTATGCTCGCGTTTACTGCACTCGCTTTATACTACACAGCGTGCCCTGCTGTGCCACCGACCTATAGACGGCGCGCTGCTCGACACTCTTCCCACCCGGTGCTTCTCGCCGGAGGAGGGAAAGACGACACAGGGGACGTAGATATAGCCTCCACGCGTCTTGCGATTCGCCCTGCTCACGTTCTACCACTCGCAGTCTCTCTATTTTCTTTACCTTTCGTTCGGCTGTTGTGTAGCGCCGAACCGAGCGCCGTGTCACGTGCAGATGACCGAACCGGCCACTCGGAAAATGGAGGAGCCGTTGCCGAAAGCAGGCCCGATGGTTTGTTCTGGCGATGCGCAAGCTGCGACGCTCTGGCTTTCCTCTAGACTGCGCCTTTCCAGAGTCAGTGCAGTGGACATGAAGCTATAAACGACTGTAGGGGACGAAGTCACAGGCTATGTTTGCGCCTATAATACTAAGTGCCTGGTGGATGAAAGCCCTCGTCATCATCTTAAAGCTAACTATGATTTTCGCTCTATGCGGCAGCAGGGTGACGTAAGGTCGAAAGAAGGTAGAACACACGGCTACTACGACAACCGCACAAACAAGTGCTTCCGGCCAATTCACCGTCTGAAGTCCATTTCACGATGTTCTAACATTGCGCTGAAACCACGGCGAGAAAGTGCGCTTGGCAGAAACGACAACGTGGAAGACAATTCAGCTAAGACAACTTGGATGAAAGTTGCCAGGCATGAGCGGCCCGTCCTTGCCCAAGCTTCCATGCCGATCCAAAGGCCACGCCAAAAAAAAAAAAAAAAGGCCACACCAAGAACGTGTAGGAAATGCGTTCTTCGCGTCATCATGCTCTTGCATGAACTGATGCCCCACTTTTTGTTAATTGTCTGGACGGCTGGACGCAAACGCTAACCGACCGTTAGAGCGGCCTTCCAGAGTTGTCGCGCGGTTGAGTGATTCGAGTGGCTCCCACGAAACAGAACGGATTTGGCCAGGCCTAGTAGTCTGTCACCCCACTCGTTCACGTCGGCTTTTGCTCCACTGGGAGGCTTGTCTCCCTCGGCTTTGCCCCCTTTTCTAGTCGGCTATTACACTCGCTTGCACATATACCAACACGATTGTGAGCGCCGTGTTGTGTTAAATATCTAGCTCAAGATTGCGACAACAGCGCTTTTGCTTGTCCGCCTAGTCTTGAGCTTCGCTTGCGTTTTTACCATTGGGCTACAAATGTGTTGCGCAAAGACCGCCTCGCTTCCCGTGATATTGATATGTTCATACCCGGTTCACTTCTTTTAGGTCTTTTATACCCGTTGCTGTACTCTAATTAGTACTGTTGCAACTGTAATGAGTCCTGATATGTTTCAGATATCGTCACCACGATTCAAAAACGTTTTATTGTCCCCCTAAGAATGACCGCCATTCGATAGCAGACCATTCCGGAGCAACAAGCCGCTAGTCCGGTCTCTTTTCAATGCGCTTCAATCAGTTAGATCGTTTTAGGTGCGCAATGAATGGAAACTTATTGTTTGTACACTATGGCGTTGCCTTTAATATAACCGCAAATATAAATTGAGTAAAAAAAGTGAATCATAAATAGGAACTGTAATCATGAATTGATGATAAGTGACTGCGAGCACCATCATTGGTATTACTAACGCTGCAATTGGCGTGACGTGTCATGATTCATCACGTGGGCAAAGCTGCCGCGTTGGCCGTACAGGAACAGCAGGAGCTGATTCAGAACGAGTCTTTGGCGAAGCCACGTGAGCTATAGCTGCGATGTGGTTCACATCGCAGCTAGCGCAAATTATGAGACATCGAAGGATTCAAAAACAGATAATATTGTCCCAATTAAACATGAAGAAGGGGGGTTAACCGAGGGGTCCGATTTTTATTAGTCATATCATGAGAAGCCAACAAACACTGACACTAAAGAAAACACAGGGGGAATTGCTTGCGTTTAATAAATGAAATAAAGAAACGGTAGATTAATGGAAATGAAAGTGGATGAAAAAACAACTTGCCGCAGCTGGGGAACGATCCCACAGCCTTCGCATTTCGCAAAGGTTATGGATCGTTCAAATGTTCAATGACATGTTTCAAATTAAACATGTCACTGCTGTCGACGAAGTCTGTATACGCGTAGCGAAAGTATCTCCGAACGGTTCCAAAAGCATTCGCGCTACGTTAACTTTCCACTGCCAAAACGCCCACATTCTTCGAGCTAAAACCCGCAGCACAATTCGCGAAACGCGCGTTTTGTGCACATATGTGCACACGCTCGCTGGGAAATCGAGATACGA
Source organism: Dermacentor andersoni (assembly GCF_023375885.2). NCBI lineage: Eukaryota > Metazoa > Arthropoda > Arachnida > Ixodida > Ixodidae > Dermacentor > Dermacentor andersoni. The sequence goes on from NC_092815.1 coordinate 34,090,124, forward strand.
CGCGCCGACGAACACGCACGCACGCAATCGCTGGCCGCAAATGCGCGTGAATGCTGCGTTGAGACATGATTAGCCTCGGTTGTGCAGACCTGAGTATACAATATTAACATGCGTCACACTGTGCGTTCGCAGCGATCGTTTATAATATTTCACTCAAGAAGCTGCCTCGGCGGACCGCATTATATGGGCTGCTTAGTTGGCGTGCACTGTATTTTATGAATAGCGAATGTCTGTAAAGTGTGCCGTGCTTTCTGTCTGGCCAGCATCATTATTATGACGGTGATCAGCTTCCCTCGTTCCGAGGTTGCTTCAAAAATTCCCGCAACAGGCGCCCGCATGGGACTGCAAATGAGCACCGAAAGTGAAATTACGGGAAGCGTAGGAAATAAGGAGGAAATTATTCCTCATATACCACGATGATTGTTGTGTTCATATAGGACAGGCCGCCATTGGAATATGAACCTGGCAACGTTTAACGCTAGAACGTTATCTAGTGAGGCGAGTCTAGCAGTGCTATTGGAGGAATTAGAGGGCAGTAAATGGGATATAATAGGGCTCAGTGAAGTTAGGAGGCCAAAAGAAGCATATACAGTGCTAATAAGCGAGCACGTCCTGTGTGTGCTACCGGGGCTTAGCAGAGAGACGAGAACTAGGAGTCGGATTCCTGATTAATAAGAACATAGCTGGTAACATACAGGAATTCTATAGCATTAACGAAAGGGTGGCATGTCTTGTTGTGAAACTTAATAAGAGGTACAAAATGAAGGTTGTACAGGTCTACGCCCCTACATCTAGTCATGATGACCAGGAAGTCGAAAGCTTCTATGAAGACGTGGAATCGGCGATGGGTAAAGTCAAAACAAAATACAGTATACTGATGGGCGATTTCATTGCTAGGGTAGGCAAGAAGCCGGCCGGAGACAAGTCAGTGGGGGAATATGGCGTAGGCTCTAGGAATAGCAGAGGAGAGTTATTAGTAGAGTTTGCAGAACAGAATAATGTGCGGATAATGAATACCTTTTCCCGCAAGCGGGTTGGCCGAAAGTGGACGTGGAGGAGCCCGAATGGTGAGACTAGAAATGAAATCAACTTCATACTCTGCGCGAACCCTGGCATCATACAAGATGTAGACGTGCTCGGCAAGGTGCGCTGCAGTGACCATAGGATGGTAAGAACTCGAATTAGCCTTGACTTGAGGAGGGAACGGAAGAAACTGGTACATAAGAAGCCAATCAATGAGTTAGCGGTAAGAGGGAAACTAGAGCAATTCCGGATCAAGCTACAGAACAGGTATTCGGCTTTAACCCAGGAAAAGGACCATAGTGTTGAAGCAATGAACGACAACCTTATGGGGATCATTAAGGAGTGCGCAATAGAAGTCAGTGGTAACGCCGTTAAACAGGAAACCAGTAAGCTATCGCAGGAGACGAAAGATCTGATCAAGAAACGCCAATGTATGAAAGCCTCTAACCCTACAGCTAGAATAGAACTGGCAGAACTTTCTAAGTTAATCAACAAGCGTAAGACAGCGGACATAAGGAACTATAATATGGATAGAATTGAACAGGCTCTCAGGAACGGAGGAAGCCTAAAAGCAGTGAAGAAGAAACTAGGAATAGGCAAGAATCAGATGTGTGCGTTAAGAGACAAAGCCGGCAATATCGTTACTAATATGGATGAGATAGTTCAAGTGGCTGAAGAGTTTTATAGAGATTTGTACAGTACCAGTAATACCCACTACGATAAGGTGAGAGAGAATAGGCTAGAGGAACTTGAAATCCCACAAGTAACACCGGAAGAGGTAAAGAACGCTTTGGCAGCTATGCAAAGGGGGAAGGCAGCTGGGGAGGATCAGGTAACAGCAGATTTGTTGAAGGATGGTGGGAACACTGTCCTAGAAAGATTGGCCACCCTATATACACAATGCCTCATGACCTCGAACGTACCGGAATCTTGGAAGAACGCTAACATAATCCTAATCCATAAGAAAGGGGACGCCAAAGACTTGAAAAATTACAGACCGATCAGCTTACTTTCCGTTGCCTACAAAGTATTTACTAAGGTAATCGCAAATAGAATCAGGAATACCTTAGATTTCTGTCAACCAAAGGACCAGGCAGGATTCCGTAAAGGCTACTCAACAATAGACCATATTCACACTATCAATCAGGTGATAGAGAAATGTGCGGAATATAACCAACCCTTATATATAGCCTTCATTGATTACGAAAAAGCATTTGATTCAGTCGAAACCTCAGCAGTCATGAAGGCACTACGGAATCTGGGTGTAGATGAGCCATATGTAAAGATACTGGAAGATATCTATAGCGGTTCCACAGCCACCGTAATCCTCCACAAAGAAAGCAACAAAATCCCAATAAAGAAAGGCGTCAGACAGGGAGATACGATATCTCCAATGCTATTCACAGCATGTTTACAGGAGGTATTCAGAGACCTGGAGTGGGAAGAATTGGGGATAAAAGTTGATGGAGAATACCTTAGCAACTTGCGATTCGCTGATGATATTGCCTTGCTTAGTAACTCAGGAGACCAATTGCAATGCATGCTCACTGACCTGGAGAGGCAAAGCAGAAGGGTGGGTCTGAAAATTAATCTACAGAAAACTAAAGTAATGTTTAACAGTCTCGGGAGAGAACAGCAGTTTACGATAGGTAGCGAGGCACTGGAAGTGGTAAGGGAATACATCTACTTAGGACAGGTAGTGACTGCGGATCCGGATCATGAGACTGAAATAACCAGAAGAATAAGAATGGGCTGGGGTGCGTTTGGCAGGCATTCTCAAATCATGAACAGCAGGTTGCCACTATCCCTCAAGAGGAAAGTGTATAACAGCTGTGTCTTACCAGTACTCACCTACGGGGCAGAAACCTGGAAGCTTACGAAAAGGGTTCTGCTGAAATTGAGGACGACGCAGCGAGCTATGGAAAGAAGAATGATAGGTGTAACGTTAAGGGATAAGAAAAGAGCAGATTGGGTGAGGGAACAAACGCGGGTAAATGACATCTTAGTTGAAATCAACAAAAAGAAATGGGCATGGGCCGGGCATGTAATGAGGAGGGAAGATAACCGATGGTCATTAAGGGTTACGGACTGGATTCCAAGGGAAGGGAAGCGTAGTAGGGGGCGGCAGAAAGTTAGGTGGGCGGATGACATTAAGACGTTTGCAGGGACAACATGGCCACAATTAGTACATGACCGGGGTAGTTGGAGAAGTATGGGAGAGGCCTTTGCCCTGCAGTGGGCGTAACTAGGCTGATGATGATGATGACCACGATGGCCCGACGCCCATAGAAGATCGCGCCGCACTCTTTCTTTTCTAACAATACAATACAATACAATACAATACAATACATCTTCTCCATAGTCATCATGTAAGGATGGTGCTTATCAGCAGTTTTGAGGGCAATAGTCAACACCGCAACTGCACGCATTGTTCCAACACTGGTTCATGTCGAAGTCAGAGGCGCCATATTGAAATCCCATTCAGAGCTTCTATGACGCAATGGGAAGTAAACGAAAAATGATCGGCCCGTACTAGTGGTGCACGTATAGTGTTTTATCTACATGCATTCCGGATACGGGTAAAGGCTGGTAGGCCCTATAACGTAAAACTATTCCAATCTGATTTTATTCCAATCTCCTGACGTCAAATTGCGTAACCGCCGACGCAAGCATCGGGCGGTGACCCGCAAGGTTGTCTGAACAGAAACGCTCTCCTCGTTTATAGGAGGCCATATTGTTTGTTTTAAAAACGAATAACATTGCCTACAGTGAGCGGCTTGTCTTATCTAACTGGCCGAAGGAGACGGATTCGATGGAGAGGGTTTCGATGAGGCCGAGCCAGTGCAATGAAAATTGATAGCCGCAAGAAGGGGGTGGTGCCGGCGTCAACGATTGGTCCGCTTTCCCTTACTTGGCTTCAGGTGGCTGGTCGAAAATCGCGGCGGCGTGCAACGGAAGCTTAAGAATGGCGCTAAAACGGATCCTCGGCAAAGAAGAGTTGGCAGAGCGAGGTCGTAAATGTGCTGAAAGGGCTTGAAAACGTTACACGGCCACGCAAGAAGGTTTATTGTGTACATAAATAAATCTATGCTCTCTGGCAGGTGTGAGTAGCCAGGGTCCGAGCGATCGGCGGCAGCTATTTTTTATTCCGTTCAGAACGGGGCAGCCTGCGACTATTCAGAAAAAAATTCAGTTTTTGTTTGGCATATTAATGCATCTTTAACGCGTACACGTCACTTTGACGCGGTGACTGACGCGGTTTTTGTGACGTCACGTGACAGACAGTTCAGGTGGGTGCAGTCCGAAAACTTTTGACCAATAGCCGAGGGTTAATGGCTAAAAGGCGTCGAATCATAAATAACTATTTTTTTTGTTCGGTCCAATGATGCATAATCAGTGTGTACGCGTCATATAGGATCGGGAGCTATTACGACGGTTTTCGTGACGTCGCGTGTCAGACAGGCGAATTGGGGGTGGTTCAAAGAAGTTTTTGACCATTCGCGGAGGGCTGATGGCAGGATTGGAATGAGAAAGTTTGGAATAGTTTTACGTTATAGCACCCGTATTTAGCGGGATAGAAAGATGTCAGCAAGACATTTCAAACGAGGAACATTAAATGCTGAATCATTCTTTGTTTGTCGCTGAAACGCGCCGTATAATTAACGCGAGTCATAGTTAAATCATGCCACCAGTGCCGTAAGTACCTGTGTATGCGTTATCAGCTTGCAGCCTTCTCAACCAGTTTAGCAACAATGGCGAGACTACAAGGTCGGATAGTACCTGCGAGAGCAGCGTCTTGAGAGGGAGAGATAGATAGAGAGAGAGAGAGATTAATGATATGCTGGTGATATTAGCCTGGCTGATCGACTAGCATGCTACTTCAGGTGATGGGTAATAACTATGACTTACACTGTGATCACATCATGAATTCGTGCATGCAATGATTTGGTTTTGCGACTGTATATGACAACTAGGCGTGAAGCCGGAATAATCAATAATGCACGCCGTTGTTTGCACAAAACTTAAACGCTGCATTCCCCCTACACCTTGCAGTCCCACAAAGCCTTTAGTTTTTACTGAGTGACTCGACAAATAGCGCCGTATTTACCAAGAGAAAACAAGTGTTTACCATCAGACCGGCGAAAGCAATGAAATAGAAAAGAACACTACAAAAGCACGCCTTGTTTTCATCGTGAAATAAGGAAGGAAGAAGTGGAGAAGGAAGGCAGGGAGGTTAACCAGTTTAGCCTAACCGGTTTGCTACCCTACACATGGGAGCGGGATGGGGGGATGAAAGATGGGAGGAGAGAGAGAGAGAGAGAGAGCACATAACACAGCAAACACTGACTTCATCAGCAAAAACTGACTTTCATCGCGAAATAGCGCTTCAATGTCGTGTGCAATGTAAAAAGTAAACAAACTGCTTCTCTCTAATTCGCGAAACTCAAGTTCAGAAATGTCCTGATAAACCGGTTAGCACTGAAGAGCCTTGCGCGTGTGCTAGATAGAATGAACTTCTTCAGCCTCCGCTGTAGAATTCTGTGCGTGTGTATGGTATAAAGACGATATTTGCGCTACTATATAATGAAACATGTGTCGAAACAGCAGCGTAGACAGTTTTGCAAGAGTGTACATAAGGTGTACGAAACATTGTAGTTCAATATTACACCACCTGTGTTAAAAAAAAAAGAAAGAATTACTTGCAGAAAAAAAAAAAACGAGTGACGTACCACATACGCATCAAGCCGCTAAGAGCAAGACAACTGCAAAGATAGCAGCGAGATCGTAACTTACAGAAGTGACTAGTGCATGTCTAGCGAGAAGCAGATAGAGAGAGAAGAGAAGAAAGGTTAGCTAAGTTTCACAAAAGTTACCATAATGTACATAAATTTGCCCACGCTTTTGCCTGCTTACTTTCTTTCCCTTTATGCCCAGCCACACTGCGCTTCAAGCCCAAAACTTTGTTAGCGCCCACATTTGCGTTGCTTTCTACGCAGAACAAGAAGAAGTGGTCGACACCTCGAATGAGAAAAGTAAAACTGCATCCTGCCGTATTCAAAGAGCGTCTCGGCACTCTTTATTCGTGCCGGGTAGTGCAACTGTCAGTGCAATGAATTACGCTCAAGGCATGAATGTCAGTAGCCGATATTAGCCTTGTTCTCTTCCTTTTATTTGCTTCGTCTCGCGCCTTCCGAACTACCCACCCTGCGCTCTGGAGAGCGCAGAGCGGGCATAAAATTTGGGAAAACATTAAATTTAGCAAGCAAGGCATAAAATGTGGCATGCCATGGTATGCTTGCCTTTGGATAACCGCGACGAAGATAAAACGTTCGCTCCACGGCTGACGTCAAACTTCTCACTAAACTCGCTCATCGACAAAGAGAGGCAACGGTGTAAGGGAACGAATAGGAGCAACGGGAAAAATATTGAAACTAAATAAGAAAAAAACACCATGCGTTTCAGAGGTAACCCTGCTCGCATTGCACGCCTTGGCGGCGCTTTAGCTGGAACGTCCACGCCGCGGTCTGACGTCGCCGAGCGTTTCGCGGCAACAAGTTCCCGTCCACGCGATATTCGGTCTCTCCTACGGTGAACGCTAGCGCGCTCGCGCGCGTGCAGAAAGCGTTTGCCGCTTGGTCGCGTCAGAATTTCTCCAAGTGCGCGTCGAGAAAAGCGGCCTCCTTTCCTTCGACGCCCGCCTTTAGCCTCAACCACGCAGCCATTCCCTTTTCCCGCGCCTGCTTCTTCTTGCTCTTCCGGCGTCTCTTATCTTTCTTCCGTTCAGCGCTGTTTCCTAATCTCCGCATTCCAAGTTTCTATGTTCACGCTCGACTCGTTCAAAATTGATTCTCGCCGCTAGAAGGGAAAGAGAGCAAGAAACGATGGGAAGAGAGAGAGAGGGCGCTGTCTGGGAAGCGTGCGAGAAGGCCCCGAAAGAAAGAAGAAATTTGATGAAAAAAAATCGCGTACAGCTGGCAGCTTTCCACCGCCGCCACAGCGCGCACGGGCAAAAGAGTGAGCTTCAACAGTAGAAAGATAGAGTGAACGCTGCCGGGGGGAGCTGGGGGGGGGGGGGGGGTTGCGGCGGCAGTGAAGCGACGGTGTTTCATGCGCTGGAGAAAGGCAGACTCGCGGTTTTCGACGAATCAGTATACGGCCCTCGTACTGTAAAGACGCGCCGAGACAGGCTTCGCAAAGGAAGTACGCGTGCGAGGAAGCCAAGGTGGAAGTGGAGAGTGGCCTCTGCGGCTCGGCGAGTGCCGAGGCTGGCGGTGCATCACTGCGGAATCGGGGTGCCACCCTTTCTCGCATAACCTATTCTCCTCCCACAACCCCGTTGCATCTCACACCCTCCTTCCTTGCTCGCTTCTTCCTTTTTTTGTTTTTTCACAACGAGTCTGTTTCTTTCAGTAAACGCGTTTAAGAGACAAGAGCATAAAAAAAAGGTGGACTGGAAGAGAGCCTCAAATGATAGCAGCAGGCGACTCTCGAACAATGCGCTCTCTGACGATGCGACGAGAAGCATGAAATATAAAGCAATATATAAAAAAGCGAGATTGTTAGGAGAGAGAGGTGAGAGTGCGAGCGCAAACGTCCTTGAAGCACCTTGCAAGTATACAGGAAGGTTTCAGCGCGACGTGCAATTCGGGCCAAAATATTTCCCAGCAAAACTAAGAACATGCGAACAGCTCCACTGCGGGTGCATGGGGGAATACGGGACGCACACGCACACACACAGTAAAAAAAAAAAAAAAGCGGAAATGTTATAGGCGAAGCGTGGCGCGCTCGCGAAATAGTGTTTGCCAAGAAGAATAAAGAGTGAGTAAGACGACGTGTGCTCGTGAAGGGGTGTATTCGAAAACAACGTGCTTGCATGACGCCGCGCTGAAGCAGGAGCTCTTTTCCGTTCCTGACGTGGGACGAGAAAGAAAGAAAGTGTGTGAAGAAGGAGAGAAAAAGAAAAAGATATGCCACTAACAAATGCAACGTATCCCCCGGACAAATAACAGCCCCGAACGGCCTAAGCATGGAGCTAGAAATTCAGCCTGCGAGGTAGACATAAGAGCAATGTAGCTAAACGAGAAGAAAAAGAAACGAAAACGAGGAGGAAGTGTCATGAAAGCTTGAGAGTAAACGCAGATAGTCTCCGAGTTTCTTGTTCGCCGGTTGACTTTTCTTACTTCTTAGCTATATCCGTGGAGACCAAGCACGACAAACTTTCCGGGCCAGCTCCGGAAGTTGTAACTGTTGGCAGCGTTCGCCGTCTACCTAGCGGTTTCTTTTTCTCTCAAGGGAATCCCCCTATATCGCTATACGGTCTTGCATGTACCTTCGCCCGACGAAAAATATGCAAATGCTCACCGCAAAATTAACACTACCCTTAAACGTATTCTCTCCGCAGGTGCTGATGAAAGATGAATCAATATCTCGCATGTTAAATACCATCCACGTGTCGCGAAGACACTCCTCGGTGAAAAAATTTGTAGGGCCAAAAAAATAAAGTTATCCTTCATGTCGTGATCTTTGCCTCTGTAAAGAGCCGACCAGAAGGTCGACGGAGCGCACTCCGAAGAGACTGGTATTGAACGTCAAAGTGGATGTTCATCAGAAAACTACGCGCGCTCCTGTGACCTTTCGTCCACTTTTTCTCGTGCAGGGTATAGCCAACCTATGATGAGTGGTTTATGAGGGGAGAAGAAAGAGCGTTACTCTCTACAGCCCTGCCGAGAGCACGGCTCAGCGCCTTGCGATGTGTAAGTTGGTCGGAGAGAAAGTATAATCGGTTGGGAGGGGGGAGTTGTCGGAAAGCAGAGACAAGGCTGGACCACCGCAGGGTGGTGATGGCTTGGTTGCGTTTGTTGCTGTACCCTGGAGCGGCCGTGGGGTCCGCCGAGGTCCAAGGGGAGCACGGTAGCTACAATGGCCAGGTCATGTTTGTGGAGACAAGCAACTACACGAGTCGTATGGCTCGCAAAAGTAGCCTGGGGAAGGAGAAGTCTTCGCTACGGGCAGCGAGGCCAAGGTGAAAAGCAGATGCACTATGGCGCAAACCAAGAAGTCCGAAGCAATGAACAAGGACACGGAAAGAGGCACGCAGAAAGAGGGCTATGCATGCACTAACTCGTCCAACACACCACTCTGCTCTGCTCGAGGGCTGAGCGTTAAGTAGCGGGTATTTTTTCCGCAGGAACTGGAAGCTGGTGAGGTTGTTCGATCGCAGGTTGTAGAGGCGGACGGCAGTTTCGACGCAGTCGATGCGAAGTCGGGAAATGCGGGCTCTCTCGCAGCTGTTCAGACATGTTTGGTAGTCTTTGGCGTTCTTCCAGTTGCAACCCTGAGGTCGGGAGGCAGAGCCATAACCTGTCGTCAAAGGGGGTGTCTCGTGGCGGCAATCGCCGTTATCACGGCACTGCTGAGTGCTACAGTTTGGCAAACGGCGGCTCAGTGCGTTTGCGTCTTCATTACCAGGGACCACGATATGGAAGGACACAGGGAGACGATGAGCCCGGCTTCCTGCTGCGCACGCAGCTCGATGTATAGAAGTGCCACTGGAAGTGTGGCTCTCCAAGGGTACTGCAGGCCCTCTAGGGCAGGTCTAGAGTCTGTGACGCTGGCCACCGGTTGCTCAGTGGGGCTCTCAGCCGCATGTATGATGCCAGGTGGAGGCCCACGGTCGCTGTATTGGTGGAGCTGGCGTAGAAGGAGAGGCGGCGTTACTTCTGTTTTTCCAAGGCAGAAGAAAAGCTCCTCCATGATGTTTTCCGCCGATTTAAGAGGAAGCTTTAGCTCCGGGGTTCCTATCTAAATACATGCAAAAGGAGAATTCGTTTTCTCGGCAACTACTGCACCAAATTTGACGAGATTAGTTGCATTTAAAAGAAAAACTTAATATCTGGTGTCTGTGGGTTTCCAATTGTCGATCTAGATTGTCAGTGTTTATTATTATCTCATAGTACATCTAAAGCGGACACAGTTCATATGTTGCGCATGAATCTTAAAATTCAGTAATATTGTTCCGCGAAGGAAGGATTAAGAACTGGAGAGTATTTACAGAGTATATTTACAAAGATTGTTGACCAGTTCAGCCGACAGCTCGAGAGCCAAAGAGCGTTCGTCGTAGATCGGGGCGCCCGCGTGCATCGTCCTCAAGAAACACGCAATATGCATGTATCATTGCCCCCGGCGGCAGAAGAACCGTCCCGGGGCGTCTAAATATCGGCGACAACAGGAGAGTAATATGATCTTGACTTGTAGCACGAAGTGACACAGTCAGAGACTAGAAACAGACATGACGAGGGAGAGTAATACGATTTGAGGCGTGCGACATGCACAACATCTGTGGCATTCGGCGCAGATGAGGCACTGGTACTGACTGGGGCGATTTCGTACGTAACTGGAGTCACGGCACGCAGCAATCGATATGGGTCTGTGCACCGAGACAGGAGTTTTTCAGACAGGCCAACGTGACGAGTCGGGGACCACAGGAGTACCAGATATCCAGGTGAAAAGTGAACGTCTCTGTGCTGGTGATCGTACAAACGTCGTTGCTTCTATTGGGAGGTCAGAATGCGAGCGCGGGCAATTTCGCGTGCTTGGGCTGTCCTGGTGATGGCGTCGAATGCATACCCGCAGGTTTCCGCTCCGGCGGATGGAAGGGATGCGTCCAGTGGCAATGTGGGTTCTTGGACGAACAGAAGAAAGAGCCGCATCGGAGTAGGGCCTGAGCTAAAGCTTCCTCCTAATAATGATGTCGTCTTGGCGTCTGCTACTGTACCGGGCCCAATCAGGGAAGCCACTTGGCTTTGGCAGGTCTGCTTTTAATATATTGCACTATAGGATTTGCTATACGCTCGTTTCCGGCCTGTTTAGAGGCCTTATATAAAATGCTTACAAAGTTTCACTGTTTCCGTAAGAATACCAAGACGGCAGCGATTTTATATTTAGGGAACATAAGTGACATTCGATGACAGACGTGTACTAAAATGTGAAGTGCGAAGTGCGAAGATGAGTTGGGCGCTTCGAAAATAATAAGTGAATACTCATTTTCTAGAAATATTCACGCGTTACACAGGACGTGCAGTTGATTTTCCTGGTCTCCTCGTTGAAGAGAGGCACGTTGGTTGTCCTTGAAATATAGGGGAAACATGTTGTGAGTGACGAACAGTAAATGTTTAATCGATGTAGGTTAATGATAGTGTTTTGTAGAAAGTTACTTATTCAAGCATTACAGCATATCGTACAGCCATTATTCACAATGTTTTACAGAGTCAGAAAACAACTACATAAGACATCAAGTTAAAAATTTGGTAAAAAAGCGGAGTATGCTAAGAGTATTGTTTGCCGAGACTTTCACGTTTTTCGCCTAATTATGACCAATACAAATAATTATTAAAACCTTTTTTCTCTCCCTCCTAATTTCATGCGCTGTACGGACTTTGTAGTTAGTTTCCCCGGTGCCCTCAGTAAAATTAACGAGGCACCTTGTTTATGTTTGGCGAAAAAAGGTGTACGTTGTGGGTAACATGCAGGCAAAGTTTAAAGTCTGTGGAATAATTGCGGTTTTTGCAATGAATTACGTATGCAAGCGCTCCGGAGCATTATCAGAGTGTTCTACAAGAAGCGTAAAACTTATCCCACTGCCCTGGCGTAAGTACAAATTCCACAAAGTTGAAACTTGGCGAAGCTTATATTTTAGAATTTTATTTCATTTACTGCTACTGTCGACCCAGCAATGTGCGAAAATGTATGGCAAATCAGTATGTGAAGTTAATGTATGCGGATTAAGTATAGATACTGCAAAAATTTATTCAACAAGTGCATGAAAGTGCTAAATGGCCATTTTATGACATATTTCCCAGTATCCCTAAAGAACCACGCGTTACACCAAGTTTAGAATTGGTGGCAATGAGAGGCGTCGTAAGTCGCAATGATATTTTAAGATTTCTAGATTAAATTAACGCATTGCAAATAATTAATGAGCATTGGTATCTTTCTCTCTTTGCATTATGCGAGGTTCTTAAGAGGTTCCCCCAGAGTTGTGGGTGAAGTAAATAAGGTATCTTCTTAGTATTAGTAGTATTCTTCTTAGTAGTCTGCTGTTCTCATTTATAATTTTTTTTCTTGAAGGAGGGTTCGGATTGGGTATTTTTGGATCTTTAGCAGGTGAACAAAAGTACATGCATAGTGGCAAAGTATTGAACTGCAGACCTATATGTATATTTTATGTATATTTTATCGAGCATAGGAGGAGAAGACGACGAAGTGTCTTCTTGACAGAACGCTTGTTTCTGTGCTCTCTGCATTTTTGGTGAACTCTTTGCCTTTCGGGGTGCCTTACCTCCCCGTCTTGCGACCATGGACGCGGAGCATGCCACAGGCCCTCCTGGCCAGAAGTCATCACGGCTGTCAACCGCAAGGAAGCGAGTTGGCTCCCCCAGCGACACCGAGGACACCGAGCTGTACTCTATGTCGGAAGACGACTCATCCGACGACGGCTTCATACCCGTCCGGAGTAAGAGGGCGAAGAGAAAGCTCGCCAACACAGCGCCGTCACCTCCTGCGAGCACTACGACTATGAAGTCAAGGCCTGCGCGCTGGCCACACGTCATCATCTTTATGCCGGAAGAACCGTCAAGCAACCTACGGTTGCTGAACAGGCAAGCCCTATCCATTTTTCTGGAACGTGCGGTGCCGGATCAAATTAAAGACATCAGAATAAACCCACGCAAGAATATACTCGCCATAGACGTGTACAACGCGAGTGCGCTTGGAACACTTCAAGAAATCACGGAGCTTGGCGGAATCAAAATGCGCCCCTTCATCCCGATCGACGACACATCGATAGCCGGTGTAATTTACGACATTGACATTGCCATTCCCAATGAAGATTTACCTAGCCTCATCAAGCCGGCAAACGAGGGCACGATCATTACGCAAGTGCGCCGTCTTGGGAATACGCGCTGCGTAAAAGTAATCTTCAAGGGGGATTGCATACCCTCCCACGTTAAAGTCGGACATTTTCGACATCCAGTTCGACCATTCATCCAGAAGCCGCTTCAATGCCATCAGTGCTTCAGGCTAGGACACGTAAAGGGCGTGTGTCCGAACTCGCTTCTGTGTCCCCGTTGCGCTGAACCTCATGCAGAAGTGACCTGCGGTGCCACAGTTCTGAAGTGCGCCAACTGTAGCGGCCCTCACGCAGCCTCGTCGAAAGACTGCCCCCGCATCAAGAGGGAGCGCGCGGTTCTGAAGCAAATGGCCAGAGACAATTCGGCCCACAGGGAGGCAGCCGAAGTAGTCCGGCGTCGGCGTCGACGTCGGCACCGTCGTAAGTCTTCAAAGAAGGCGCATGAGCGAAGCGATAGTACCCGCTCCACTACGGTACCACTTAGTCGCGACGCGATAGGGCCCACCACTTCCACGAGGGCATCAGATAAGACTCTTTCTTTAGAGGAATGGCCTACGCTACCGAGCCGCTCCCTTGCTAAGGAACCTCAGAAGGTAACGGCGCCACCGGAGCCTTCTCCGGCCATTGATGATTCACCTAAAACAGATCAAGTCATCTCGGTGCTACGTACCCTCATGGAGGCCATCCGAACGATTTTAGTTGAGATGGGGACACCGTCTGCTCGAAGCGCACTTAAAGTGCTGGACGCCTTAAGCCCAGTGCTTGAATCCCTCAACTAGAAAGATGGCTACCCATACCCCATCCTTCCGAAAAGAAGTCAAGGCAGCGTCCGTCATGCAGTGGAACGCCAGAGGGCTAAAATCACGAATTTCAGATTTCCGTCAGTATGTGTACACCAATGTGTTTCCACTCATCGTCATTTGTGAGCCCAACTTGTCGAAACCAATCAGACTGTCAGGGTACGAATGTTTCATGTCATCAACAAATAGTGCATGCAGCAAAATCATCATTTTTGTTCGTCGGGAACTCACCTATGTTTTGCAACCGATTGCGCCCCACGACGACAATCAGTATATATGCGTCACAGTTAAAAAGAACAAACTCTTGTTTACTCTCATAGGCGTGTATATATCGCCTTCCAACTATTTCGACACTAAAAGATTAGCGGATATCTTGAGTGTTTGCCCCGCTCCATGGGTCATCATAGGAGATTTCAATGCACACCATCCAGCATGGGGAAGTACAAAGACAAATGCAAGAGGACGAAGATTATCAAGCATCGCCTACAACTATGGCCTTACTCTCTTGAACGATGGTAGCCCCACCTTTCTTCGAGGCGTGACATACGGCAGCTGCCTCGACCTTGCTTTTGTCTCCAACTCTCTCGCCAGATATGTGAAGTGGTTTCCAGATATTGAGACCCATGGGAGTGATCACATTCCCACCTATCTGAACATCAAAGGCTTGATGTCTAGATCTAGCCCACGGAATACCATTCGGACGATTCAATGGGCCAACTTCAAATCTGATATGGAAGATGCCTGCAGCGAGGGCCTGCCCTCTGGGTTAGAACAAACAATTAAAGATACGATGCGGAACGCCACTCGCATACTGACGATCTCTCACACGCGAAACGACTTCGACATAGAATTAGAGCGACTTCGCGCACTTCGTCGCCGGGCGGAACGTCGATATCGGCGTACAAGATCAATCCATGACCTTAGGGCAGCCAGGAGGATACAAAAGAAGATTCAGCGTCGAATGAATAGATTAGCGTCGGAACGTTGGGCAACGTTTTGCCAAACACTCGACCCCCGCAAGCCGCTGTCTCACATTTGGAAAACGGTGCAAGGTCTGCGTTGCCTTCCGGAACAGCGTTTTCCATTCAAGGCACTCGCGCTTTTCCAAGGGCGGCAAGACATCGATGTCGCAGAAGACTTTTGTGTGCGAATGGCAGACCAAGCGACACGCCCAGATCCTCCAGCCCGAGATGATGTCCCCCATTCCCGAGATTGCCGCATGGACCTTCCTTTTACAATGGAGGAGCTCGAGGCGGCACTAGCTCTCTGCAGGCGCTCATCATCTCCGGGTCCAGATGGTATATCATACCGAGCCTTGTGCTATCTCGGAGAATCCGCACGGACAGCACTATTGAGTCTCTACAACACCTCATGGCAGGAGGGAAATGTTCCTGACGAATGGAAAGTGAGCCGCCTGGTGCCAATATTGAAGCAGGGCAAATCCCCACTAGAGCTCAGCTCTTACCGCCCGATAGCGTTGGCCAGCTGTGTAGGAAAGATAATGGAACGGATGATCCTTGGCCGCCTGGAATGGTACCTTGAACACTACAAGATTTATCCGAGTTCCATGGCTGGCTTCCGACGTGACCGCTCTTCCATCGACAATGTAGTTGATCTCGTTTCATATGTCCAGCACGAAAGGTCCCGTAAACGTTTATCTGCAGCTTTATTCTTAGATGTGAAAGGGGCATACGATAACGTATTGCATGAGGCTATTCTCGACGCTCTTGTGACGGTTGGCCTAGGTGGCCGAGTATTTTTATGGATTGCAAGTTACCTATCTGCAAGATCATTCTATGTATTAACTGACGATGGCCCAACTACGCGGCGCTATACCAGCAAGGGCGTTCCTCAAGGCGGTGCTCTCAGCCCGACGCTATTCAACCTCGCTCTTATTGGGCTTGCTGAACACTTGCCAACTACCACCAAAATTTCAGTATACGCAGACGACATCTGTCTCTGGACTTCGGCAGTCACACGTCCTCAGATACGTGCACGGCTTCAGAGAGCGGCTACTTTGACAGCGAGCTACTTGTGTGAACAAGGTCTCAGCATATCGCCAGAAAAATGCGCCCTAGTGGCGTTTACTCGCAAACCAATGACGCCTTATGTCATCTCAATCAACGGGCGGACCATTTCCTATGTCAGAACCTACAGATTTCTAGGCGTAATTATCGACCGAGACCTCTGTTGGAGCCCGCACGTGGCTTACATGAAACGACGCCTAACAGCAACCTCCCAGTTGTTTAAATACCTGACAGGAAAGACGTGGGGGATGTCAGTAGACGCAATGCTGAGACTCTACAGAGCTCTCTTTCTCGGTTTTTTAAGATACAGTCTACCTGTACTGAACAACACCTGCAAGACAAATATTCGTGTTCTGCAAGCAGCGCAAGCTCAAGCACTCAGAGTTTGTCTTGGTTTGCCGAGATGCACGTCAACTGAGGCAACTATTGCGATTGCTCGGGACCATCCAATGCAGACTCACATCACGGTGGAAACCCTGAGAACGCATATCAGACATTTGGCACGGGCCCCCTATCACCACCTTGCAACACTACCTTCAGACAGGCACCAAGCATCATTCTCAAAAACTATTGTCAAGTACAACGACAAACTTCCCTCGGGCTTCACCGCTGCATCTAAACCATCGATGCCCCCTTGGTGCCTTGTCAGCCCCACAGTCCATCTCAACGTGCCAGGAATCGGGAAAAAGTCTGAGCTGTCGTCGCCTGTGCTGAAACAACTGTCTCTGCTTCTTCTGCACGAGAGGTACGCAGACAGTGCACATATTTATACTGACGGTTCCACAAACATCCAGTGTTCGTCCGGTGCTGCAGTCGTCCCAGAAAGAGGTATTACCATCAGCTTTAGGACTGACCACCCAACGACATCTACATCTGCGGAACTAGCTGCTCTTCGAGCTGCACTTTGTTTTGTCAATCGGGAACCACCTCGACAATGGTCAATTTTCAGCGACTCAAAGGCAGCCCTACAATCTGTACTATCAGCTCTGCGTCGCGGGCCATCTGAACAGCTCGTATTCGATATTAGATGCCTACTTCATACATCACATGAGAAAGGACATCACGTGACGTTTCAGTGGCTGCCAAGTCACTGCGGCGTCATCGGAAATGAAGACGCCGATAAAGCCGCTCGGACAGCTCTTGAAGACACACAGGAAGAGGCCATACCACTTTCACGTTCCGACGCAGCCAGCAGACTTCAAGTGCTTGCACAGGAGATCACGCTCTCTCTATGGTGCACACCAAGCAGCCAGACCAACCGCAGCGATCATCAACACGACCTGCCCTCCTTGATGCATCTCTGTATGCCAACCGGACTCCGCCGAAGTGAGGCCACCCTGCTTTATCGCTTATGGCTAGGGGTGGCCTTCACGAAATCTTACTCGTTTCGCATTGGAATGGCCGACAACGCTCTCTGCAATGCCTGTCTTTGCGAGGAGACGCTGGAACACATTCTGTGCGACTGTCCTGAATATAATGTTCAGAGACAGTCCATGGCGTCCGTTCTAGCGCACCTTGACAGTAGACCATTGTCAGTTGCAACCATTTTCACATATCGCCGACTGAAGACATCGCAGCTGAAGGCGACGAAGGGACTACTTCGATTTATGAAGGATACGGGCTTGGACAAGCGACTGTGACAGTGATGTCACGTACCACACAAGAGTGACAGACTGTAACCAACGATGTGTGTGCCGTGTTATGTGCCCTCTATCTCTTCTCCCCATCTTTCATCCCCCCCATCCCCCTCCCATGTGTAGGGTAGCAAACCGGTTAGGCAAAACTGGTTAACCTCCCTGCCTTCCTTCTCCACTTTTTCCTTCCTTCCTTCCTTATCGAGCATAGCAATGTAAGCGCCTTTGTAGATGTGCCGAGACACACCCGAGCAAGTTAAATAACCTAGCTTTCTCAAGTGATGAAGGAATATTTTTTCTTCACTTCGAGTATGTATTTTTAAATTATAAATGTGTTTTGCGCGTATGATGGAGCACCTTTGCCGGATGAAAGGCGTAGAGAGGTATCGAAACGTCTGGAAAGGTTTCTTCTTGTGTGCCGTCCCTATTGGCGCTTCACCTATTGAAAGGATGAACAAGCACTTGCGGCCCATGATTTTCTCATCACCAGCTGTGGTCTACCCACATCGGCTGCGACATGGATGCGCATAACATAGAGTGGGCTTAGAACTCTCAACACGGAACGCCCACTACTGTGGCCGTTCCGTGTGAAGCACTTGTGCCCACTATTTCTCCATCAGCCTTGTAATCCAGGCAGTAGCGAATAGCATTTTCGCACTCCTTTACAATCGTCCCTTACACGTCTTCAATAAAAGTCCGTACTAAGCGATTTCCAACGGTATACACGCGTAACGACAGCAGTTGCGCCAATAGTTCCGGCAGCGCCAGTCACTAAGCAAAACACGTCGTTAACTACCAGTTTTTCATTTTTCCGGTTAGCCCGAAACTTTGTTCTTCCTTCTCGAGCCACCGCGCCAAACTTCCAGCCTGTTTCCTCCCTCTTCAGATGAACGAAAAAAATAAAAGTACTGACATGAGGTAAGGAGAGAAGTGAGAGAAAGAAAAACCAACTTTGGCGATTGTCGTCTTTCCTCTCGTTCCTTGGTTCTCTGCAGTCTCCAGTAAAGCGCGGAATGTCCCGACGCGTGTGCCGCCTCCCATCTTCACCGCTTACACGCCTAAAGCACTCGCGTGGGACTCATTTACACAATGGCCGTACGGACCGCCACCTAACCCCCCCCCCCTCCCCCTTCCTGCCTTCCTTGCCCTCGCCTACACTTCTTTTTCTGTGCCCCTGATACGCAAACAGCCCGCGGTCTTCTGTCCGCACCAGCAGCGGGGACTCGCCCAAGGCGCACTCTGCCACCCGCCGCTGACGACCTCCGTTTGCACGCAGTTCCCGCCAGCCGAGCTCAGCGTACTGCGAAGGAGTAGGGAATAACAGCCGATGGCCACTCCGTTCCTATAGTTAGACAGCTGGCGGTTCATGCCTCTGTCTCTTCTCCTGTTAATGCACATATTTTCTTTTTCGCTGGTCGACCCCCGTTCTCGATCACCTTCTAAGATTTCCTTATTTTTTGACTTCGTGAATCTATGAAGCCAAAATACTAAACAATTGCCAGCTTCGTCTGTATGAACAGCGATAATAAATATACCTGAGGCGAGCAAGTATTGGTGCCAAGGGAAGCGCGCAAACGTGAAAGTCAGAGCGTATGCGCGAGGTTTATTCCGATGCTTCGCATGCAGTGTTCGAGTGGCGTCCGGTTAGCTTATTCCGTGAAACACGGGGCTCGTGTAGCGTCAGAGTTGGACACTTGGAGACCACGCTGGGCTGAAAGCGGATGAGAAAACAACTTGCCCCACGTGGGGAGCGATGCCACGTCTTCGCATTGCGCGTGCGATGCTCTACCAGTTAAAGTTGTTTATTGATCCATTTTCATTCCCCTCATTTATCACTACTTTAATTCAATTAGTAAGTACCAGTAATATCCCCTATGTTTTCCTTGGTGTCATTGTTTGTTGCCTTCTTATGATATGATTCTTAAATATCGGGCCCCTCAATTAACCGCCTTTCTTCTCGTGTATATATATATATATATATATATATATATATATATATATATATATATATATATATATATAGATATATATATATATATATATAAATATATATACCTGGTGTCCCAGTTTATTGGACCAAGATTTGAAAAAAAAAAAAAAAAAACAAGAGCTCTAGAGAAATCGTACCGACTCTATAGTAACAGCAGTCGCGTGTACTTACAGGCAGTATTTATTTCATCAGGAAGTATTAATTAATTGGTTTTAGTTAGTGAACGTTTTAATTATTCCAAAGCTGTAGGGCACCTTAAATAACCGCCGAAACAAGTATTTTTTTTTCGTGCTGAAGTGTGCCCGGCTGTTTTTTCCACGAAAGAACAAAAGCTAGCGAAATACGCGAAATAAGAAATACACGCACGCTCGCGCGCCCCTACTCAAGCGCCTGCAGTAACATTTGAAAGATGTACGGCTGCATTCGTTTATCGCTGAATCGAACAAGGCTTCGTCATGTATAATTGCTCGAGAGATTTCGCGACCTAACTAGCGTGGTGCGATAAGCGTCAGCACCTGCGGACGCAATAATGTTGCGCTCGATCAAGAGGCACTCGGGATAGCTTTAACCTTCGCGTATCATGAAACAAAGCTACAAAAGAAATTTAAGCAATGTTTAAAAAAAAAACAGTGGACAAAAGAGCGCGAAAAAAGAAAAAAGGGGAGCTCTTGCAAGAACAGAAGATAGCTACTCAGTAGTTTATTTGTATAAAAAAATAAACCAAAGGAAGGAAGGAAGGAAAAAGTGGAGAAGGAAAGGCAGGGAGGTTATACACTGTTAGCCCCCTACCCAAAAACATGGACCCAAACCTCCACACGGCGCGAAGGGACGGAAGGGCGAAATACGTCGAAAAGTACCTGGCCACAAAAAACACACCAGTATACACAGATGCTGCAGTATACGCCAAGCAAAGAGGCACAAACATAGTAAAGACAGCTGCGATAGTAATAAGCCAGGACTACAAAGAGATCAGCAGCGCGTCAATCAAGGAGTGCTCGGTAACGGAAGCTGAGGAAATAGCCGTAGCTCTAGCGGCAGTGGAGGGCTACCGATCCGAAAGGTCTTTAACAATACTCACCGACTCGCAAACTACGTGTCGGAATTACATGAACGGCAGAATAGGACGCAGAGCGCTTCACATCCTCCGCTCCTGCAGGGCTAACAACAAAGTCAGGCATACAATTTTCTGGGTACCGGGACACGCTGGAATAGAAGGGAACCTAAGGGCGGACAAGGCAGCTCGAGAGCACACAAACCGAGCGGCCACAAGCACCGACCCTGAGGAACCCATACCAGTCAACCCAAGCTACTCAGACATTTTGAATTACTATAAGGGGGTCCGAATCAAATACCCTCCACCCCACAACAGCCTAAATCAGCATGAAGCAACCTCTTGGAGGAGGCTGCAAACAGGAACATATCCAAACCTAAACACACTAAGCAAGATGTTTCCCACCCAGTATACAGACATTTGCCCCTGGTGCGGCGCCAAGCCCACCTTATATCACATTACATGGGAATGCGTTCAGAATCAACAATTCCTTCAAATAAAAGACCCGAGTGCGGAGCAGTGGGAGAGGGTGCTCTCCAGCAGCGACCCGAAAGTTCAGCATGGACTAGTAAGGCACGCTCGCCGAGTAGCCACCCTCAGTGGTGCCCTGGAATAGGGGCGTCGACCCTGCGCCAATGGGGAAGAAGACCGTGAAGACGGCCGACCGCATCTGCCACCGCAAATTTCTAACCAATTAGAGCAAATAAAGTTTTTCCTCCTCCTCCTCCTAACCAGTTTAGCTTAACCGGTTTGCTACCCTACACATGGGAGAGGGATAGGGGCGATGAAAGATGGGAAGGGGCAGAGAGAGAGAGAGCACATAGCACAGCACACACACATCGTCCGTTAGAGTCCATCAATCTGGCATGGTACGTGATATCACTGTCACAGCCGCTTGTCCAATCCCGTCTCTTTCAAAAACCGAAGTAGTCTCTTCGTCGCCTTCACCTGCGATGTATTTTGTCGGCGGCATGTGAAAATCGTGTCGAGGGACAATGGTCTATTGTCAAGATGTGCTAGACTGGATGCCAGGGACAATCGCTGAACATTATATTCAGGACAGTCGCACAGAATGTGTTCCAGCGTCTCCTCGCAAAGACAGGCATTGCAGAGAGCGTTGTCGGCCATTCCAATGCGGAATGAGTAAGATTTCGTGAAAGCCACCCCTAGCCATAAGCGATAAAGCAGAGTCGTCTCTCTTCGGCGGAGTCCAGTTGGCATATAGAGATGCATCAAAGAGGGCAGGTGGCATTGACGGTTGCTATGGTTGGTCTGGCTGTTTGGTGTGCACCATAGAGAGAGCGTTTAGCAGCCTACAAAGAAACATCTATATGTACAACAGGTTTAGCCAGTTACCCTTTCTGTCTCTGGAACTCCAGGAAAGGGGAAGAACAAAGCAGTTTTTTTCCTATTTCTATCTTTACCGTCAGCTTGTTTTATGTAAGGTTAGGGTAACATCATGAAGGTGCGTTAAATGTTCACGTTTTACAACAATTTAGAGCAGTTATTTTCCCCTGCTACTTATAGCACGTGCTCAAACAGGTCGCCGTCTGAAGTAATACAGTACTTGCTTCTTTCCATTCCGTGTGTGGTTGCAGCTTTGACCAACTACCGTTGGAATATCGCGGCAGTCTCTGTTTATTTTTGCCTTTAGGGCATCCGGTGGGGTAGATTCGCTGCTATACACACGGTCTTTCACGTATCTGCACATGACAAAGTCCAGCGGTGCTATGTCCGGTAACCTTGCAGGCCAGGGTACAGGTCCGAGCCGGCCAATTCATTGTCCTGGAAAAAGCTTGTCGAGCCACGCTCGAGGCAGAATACTACTATGTGCAGGAGCACCATCGTGTTGAAACCAAACGTTCCAAAGGTGCGCAAGCGGAACGTTGCAACAGACGTCGTTCACGGGGCACTCGAGGATTTCGTTTACGTAGCGTTGTCAAAAAAGATGGGTCCGATGATGTTGCCATCAATAATACCGCGCCACACATTAAACGACCACTAATGTTGGTGTCGTGTTTGTGCCAGCCAGTGGGGATTCCTATCCCACCAAGCAGTGCGCGTTGTAAAGATTAACTTGTGCATTTCGTTCGAAATTAGCCTCACACGTCCAAAGCATGCCAGTCAGAAAGTCCGGTTCTTCTTCACATTTCGTGAAAATCCGATTGGCTAAGTCAAGTCTGTTTTCAAAATCTCCGTCTTCAACTTTTCGATGAAGATGTACATGGTACGGGTGCAAACGACCATTTTTTTAAAGTCCTCCACACTGAAGACCTTCAGGTTCCGGCCTCCACACTGGCGTCGCGCACACTACCGTGAGGGTTAGCAGCAGAGAACGCCAAAACATCCGTTTCCGCTTCTTGAACTACCGTCGCAGTCCTGTGTCGCTTTCTTGTGAAGCTACCCGTCTCGCAAAGGTCTTGTTACGTTCTGAGTATTGTTGACGCACTATAGGGCGTCCTCCACAATGCCACATCCGGAATAGCTTGGCTGCTTTCCTCTTGTCGCCGTCCGCAGAGCCGGGATCATTTTAGCCTTCTGATCATTCGTGAAGGGCATGACTGTCTTCTTGAAGAGCAGGTCACTGGCGTGGTACTGTTGAGATCGCCGGTTATTATCTACGCACTGACACGTCAGGCAAAAATGATTTACGTAATCGACAACAGTATATGCTGGCCGTACAGAACCACCAAAACGCATTAGATGGACATAGTCTGCACACTCGCAGTGGCTGCTTAGTGGCTATGGTGTTGGGCTGCTAAGCACGAGGTCGAGATATCGAATCCCGGCCAGGACAGCCGCATTTCGATGGGAGCCAAATGTGAAAACACCCGTGCACTTAGATTTAGAACCCCAGGTGGTCTTAGAACCCCAGGTGGTCCAAATATCGGGAGTCCCCCACTACGCCGTGCCTCATAATCATAAAGTAGTTTTGGCACGTAAAACCCTATAATTGAATTGGATATGGTCTGCGCATGGTTTGTTTCTATTGCTAAAGGGAACAAAAAGAACATACGTTCCAGGCGCGCCTATCTGCAGAACAAGATGAGTGCGCAAAATTACAGTCCGAAGTGCGCCGTCACGGTATTGTGACTTCAAAATATACCCTTCCATCTACGGCTCCGCTAAGCATGTCAATGCGTCAGTGGCGTGTTCTCATGATGCCGCTACCATCACATAGCGTGCAGCCCTGTATTGAGCTGCCGCGGCTAGTAAATCCGTGTATCCGTGGCTATTCACTTGGGCGAGCTTTAGTAGCGGCGTGCGAGCGCGTATCTATTTGGTATTTTGGATGTTTCACTCGCTTTTGCTCTTTCTTGGAAGAACCAATGATGCTGAGCTGAGCACTAAACAAATGCTTGATTTTGAGGTTATTTTGGGTGCCCTGCAACTTTGTAATCGATACGTTTGCGATTCGAGCAATTAAAAAGTACTGGCTATAAGTACACACGACTACGGCTACTATGTAGTCGCTACGATTTCTCTCTTTGGTCTAAGGTAACTGGGACAGATGGTGTGTATGTATATATATATATATATATATATATATATAAGAAAACCAGAAGCCCAGTTTTCATTGGTAATATCGCAAGAAGCTAACAAAAGATGACAAGGGCCGCTATCTTGTACACGTTCGAAAAGCCGACGTTCTATTTCGCCTCGCGCGATTGTCCAGGCTGCGCCAATATCGAGGCCTAGGCCAATCTAGCCCAATCGCGTGAGGTGAAATGGAACGTCGGCTTTTCGAACGTGTACAAGATAGCGGCCCAGGACAGCATAGAGGATATAATTTGAAGTTCTTATTTGAAACAAAGGAATTAAACATAAATGGAAATGAAAGTGGGTGAAAAAACAAGTGGCCGCAGGTGGGATACGATCCCAAGTCTTTGCATTACGTGTACGATGCTCTTCCGAATTGAGCTACCACGGCACCGTTTTCTCATCCACTTCCTTGAGGTGTTTATGTCTGTCTACTAGAACTAACACTGGAAGCGTTAGCCAGCGCCACCACTCACGGCCATTGTAGTGGATGAAGAACATCCTAGCGCAGGCGTCATGTAGAACGTGAACTTTTTGGGTGAAGGAAACTGGTCAATAAACCCACACATGCTACCTGAAGGCATCAAAGCTGCCGGATTTGAGGTACTCGCTGTATAATGAACTAGCAGAAAACCAATGGTCCTGACTTTTATCAGTAAAATCATAAGAAACCAACAAACAATGATATAACAGACAGCATTGGATAAATATTTGTTGTTCTTAGTTCTTAATTGAATTAAAGAATTTAAAAATAAATGGAAGGAATATATATATATATATATATATATATATATATATATATATATATATATATATATATATATATATATATATATATATATACAGTAAAGCAGACGCGCGTATGAAGCGGTTTATTGACGTTTCGGCCGGGGTCCGGCCTTCATCAAAATACATTGCATGGTGTCAGTACAGTTAACATACATGTGCCTATCAACCAAACGAAGATACGCTTACATGAAAAACGAATAAAATGGCCGAACAAAATGCATCCGAATCGTTCAAAGGATAGCTGACACGTGTATAGACCGGTGGCAATTGCAAACATATCATCTAAAATACAAAGCATAAAAACGCATCGAAATGAATTGTAAAAAACCAATCGCCACGTGACAACAAAACGCCCTCAATGTGCTCAATATGTGCTATGTTATCAAGCAGACACAGACACATAAAAAGGGGAATAGCGACGTACTAGTAGAAGAAGGGACAAGTGACGGGCTACAAAGACAGGCAACTCAATTTTCCTGCACATTCATTCATACCACACGCGACGGTATCAAACTTATAGATAAGGAAGGATTCGCGGGCTTCTCTGTCATAATTTGAACGAAATCCAGATTCAAGCAACGTGACTCTCAGTTTATCAAATGAGTGGTGAGGAAGATGCACGTGTCTTGAGATGGGCAGGTTGGGCAACGTGTTAGCGTGGGATTTATGATTGTTAAAGCGGAATCTGAAAGGCCCTTCTGTTTGTCCGATGTACCATTTTTTGCAGAGTGTACATTCAAGCATGTATATTACGGTTTTTGTGTCGCAGTCGAAATCGCCTTTGATTTTTAAACGAAAGTTTGAAGACGTACTAGAAACCTGTTGCGATGTGACCATGTAGGGGCATACTTTACATCGCGGTTTTCGACAAGGATGGCATCCGATGGCATCAGGACAGTCAGTCTTAGATGATGATGCTAGTATATCTC
This sequence comes from Dermacentor andersoni, assembly GCF_023375885.2. NCBI lineage: Eukaryota > Metazoa > Arthropoda > Arachnida > Ixodida > Ixodidae > Dermacentor > Dermacentor andersoni. Next base: position 34,115,815 of record NC_092815.1, read on the forward strand.
GAATATTTCTAGCTTTGCGGTATACTGCTTTAGGCGGATCAGAGAATATTGCTACGGAACAGCCGTAGCAATAGCATTTCCGTCGGTTTTTGAGGCGTTCACTTTGCATTAGAATATTGTGGTGTTTCTTTAATACATTATTATTATTTGTTTTGAACACATATACACATATACACAGGTATCAGGAAAGGCAAAGCGAGGAGCAGGCTGGCAACTGCCTCCGGAAGGGGCACAACGCCTGCCTACTCTTTTGAAGGGAGGTGACAGCAGCACAGAAATGGAAGATAGGAAGGAGGGGAGGAACAAGCAAAGAGGAAAGGAGAGCAACAGGACAAATCTAAAGACCAAAGTAGAACACTGCAACAGGACAAACCTAAAGACTAAAGTCGAACTCTGCAGCCAGAATTAAAGTGACGCCGCGTCGAACAGCCTCCACAATTATCAACCACATCCATGGCTAGTTCGCTATGCGGCTAATTGTGTTCTCCATGATGAGACGCCAAGTAAAGCTGCACGTAATCACCGTTTCACCGGTAGTCGGTTCACAATGTACACTATAAGGTGTTTGAACCCGCCACCTCCCATCTCCGAAGGAAGAAGCGTTAGGGTACAGTACCGATCACACACAGTAGGGCCGGTCACTGAAGGACACGCTACTACTGAATGTCGAATGTTCATGCTACAAACGTGAACCTAAGTTAGTTAGTTCTATAAAGGTTAGTAGGGCGCGATGGGCCTGATCACTTTTAGATGCACAGCCACTGGGGTATAAACATTCCTCGAGTGTCGCATACATGCGAAACACTTGAGACTGACACAGTGTGGGTTAGGACAAGATTTGTCTGGGGTGAGGGAGTCGGTTTGTTCTTAATGCAAAGAAGCATCCTTCGGTCATGCACGTCTGCGCGTTTTATTGCATCGTCAATTAATTGTGGTGGGTAATTTTGTTTGGCTAAAGCGTTTTTTAGGGTACCGCAATTCTTTGAAACTCTGATTGCTCAGAACAAATTCTTTTAAAACGTAAGGCTTGGCTATAAGGAATGCTAGTCTTGCAATGTTTAACGTGACTGCTATCGAAGTGCAAATATTGACATCTATCTGTCGGCTTTTTGTATAGGGCAGTAGATAGTTTATCATTTAGCACTGAAACGCTGACGTCAAGGAAGTTAATAGTAGATGCAGAATACGTGTGAGAAAATGATATGGATGGATGGGCATTGTTAAAGTCTATGAAAGTCTATATATATATATATATATATCCTCGACTGCCGCACGACTGGCCGCTCGAGGCACTGGGCGTGTATTCGCCGGCTTCTTTCACGCTCGGGAAAAAAACACTTTTATGTAGTATACGTATTGAGCAGCAGAAAGCTGTAGCAGGTGTTTTTCTTGTTGCTCTACAATGTTCTCATTGACACTTTAAACCTAGTTATAATACTTAAGCAGTTGATTCATTAATTAGGAATAATTGTTTGATTAAGGTGAATAAAATAATAATCTGAGTATCTCTAAGCGACGATAAACAACATTGCCTTGGTTCTGTCCAGGTACGAGGGATTGGCATATTTTTAAAGTTTGGCTAAAGATACGTGTGACACCCTGTATATGTGTATATGTAGTGGCGAAGCTTCTCCCATTTCCACACACGTATATTTTTTCCCTTTGACATTCCTAATGCTAACAGATTAAAATAAAAAAAGAAATGGCCAGCAGAGAGGCCAGTAACCAAAGTTTACGACACGTGGTCAGCCACGTGAAGCAGTGAAAGATTGTGTTTATTTTGTCCACAGGGAACCTCTATCATGTGAAGTAAGTATACCGCAGAACAAAAATCGGGTTGAATTGAATTGCGCACACGCTTCCAGATCATGAAAGGCCACTTGGCAGAAAAAACGATATTCTCAGTGTCTGCCTGTGCACACTATATCACTGTGGTCTATAATCTAGTCATCGAAACTTGAAGGTAGCAAAGGTACTCGAAGGCGAATTTGTAGAGCACGCTATGAACAATGCACAGAATGCAGAAGGTGCCAAGTTGACTGGCAGAAAGACAAGATTGTACGGGATTATGATGACACAGTGAAATATAATATAATTTATTATGGTTAAGAGAAGTTAGGGCGAAAAACATTTATTGCATAAAACGAGTAGGGGTGCTACAGTAGAACGATAGGATGAATATCGAAAGAAACGTTGGACAGCGGCAACTGGAGATATCTTAAAAAACATGATGGAAGGAAATAATAGGAGGGAGCATGCCGAAACGCGATTGAATCCGTTGTGGCGGCCCAACACGGCATAAAAACGTCAGAGCGCGTGGCAGGTTTCAGTACCTGGTCGATTTTTATTTCGATACACCATTCGAAACCATTCGAAACTCTTCAAATAAACAAAAACATGGCTACCACCGCGGCAGCTTCGCTTTGTACCGCGCTCAAGTTTCTGGAATGTGGCGTCGAATCGCAGTGTCGCGCTATGCGTGTTCGTTCGGCGGGCCGCATGAGAGAGAACGCCTCTCAAGCGTGTCGGAAGTTGAAGAAAGCAAATGTTGTAGGCCTCTCTAAAAGGCGCGCGGCGTTGCTACACTGCTGACTGCTTTTGCTGTGAGTGCGCGCTGCGGTTCGTGTTGCACTAAATTGCATAGTAATGTCTGTTGTCATTTCCGAAGCTAAGCACGCATATCGTTCACTTATAAAGCGAGGCTAAAAATTGTTTTGTAAGCTGGTCAGTTCGCGTGTGAGGGATAAAGCAAAGTTTAGTTTGGAGTTGGAGTGCACCTTTCTCTTTCGTTCGCCGATACATGCAATGTTCTACCCGCCGTGGTTGCTTAGTGGCTATAGTGTTGGGCTGCTAAGCACGAGATCGCGGTATCGAATCATGACCACAGCGACCGCATTTCGATGGGGGCGAACTGCGAAAGCACGCGTGTATTTAGACTTAGGTCCACGTTAAAGAACTCCGGGTGGCCCAAATTATTCTGTAGTCCTTGCCTGCGGCGTGCCTAATAATGAGATCGTGGTTTTCGCACGTAAAACCTCATATTTTTTTTTTGTAATAAGGTCGTATGCGTCCGATGACCTATTGTTTGTTCGTGTTCACAGTACGCAGAAGCAGGGCCAGTGCATGGGAACATAGCGGAAGCCGCATGACCCGGCCGTATACCGGTCTCAAACGCCGAAAGCTGGAGCAAGCGCTGTTTGCAGTAGTTGCTGCTTTTATTGGCAGCAGATAAATTGACAACGCACCGCGTTTCACGCAAGAACAGCATAGCACGTACGTAGCAAATGCAACTCACCGTTTTTTAGCGGGAGTCAGCGTCATCTGAGGCAATAAGCTCCACCGCGTTTGGCCTGCAAGGATGACTCCGCTCCCGCAATGCGATGAATCGCATGCATGCAAACCCTCATGCGTAAGATTCCACTGATCCAGCGACAATGCAAATCAATAAAGCTCGCATACCAGCGCAAAGTACACATGAGCAAGGCTTCGGTCAAAAATGTGGCAAATACATATCGCTTATTATCGCTCACAATGGTCTGTTTACTTGGCCGAAGTATACCTGTAGGCTAAATTCGCTGACGTTGGATTGTGAACCTCTCACGACTCGCCCAAAGTGCGGAACACATCCCTTGCAGGAATCGACCGAAGCGAAACAAGCATCCCGAGAAAAATGCGACCAGTGATACAGGCAGAGCAGCGGAGCAGCCACGGAGGCATCCGCCTGAGCAGCTAGCAGCCGCCGGCAGAGCGCGCACCGGATAAAAGCTACCGGTAACCTAACGTCTCGCCAAATCTCGAATTTCGTCCGTGATTTCGACGCGAAAGGTGACCTGTTGGGCCGCCACTGTGGCTTCACTGAGCGTTCCCTTGGCAAGGCTGGTTACGTGACGTAATGCTCCCTCTTATTCTTTTCTTACTCCATGCTTAAAAAGAATGTTGTACTGCATTGTGCTTAATTAGAACAATTGACGATTGCCGCAGCATCGATCATTTCATACTGATTGCATGCCGACTGCCCTCTACGCATCCCCCCCCCCTATTTCTCCCTCTCCTCCGCATTATTCTCGGTGTAACCGCTATACTTATGGAGTGGTTTGTGGGCCGATAGGCGTCGGTATGGACACCTCGTAACCGCGCGCGGTGTTATGCCGAACTGGATGCACGGGCTACGGTTCGTTCTAAGCCAGAATGCGAGGTGGTGTTCTTTCAACTTTCCAATGCGACAGTATAGTTATAGTGTTAGCATGGCAACGAGATCTTGCAGTCACTGCTGTTAGGCAACGTACAGTTGACAGATTGATTGATTGATTGATTGATTGATTGATTGATTGATTGATTGATTGATTGATTGATTGATTGATTGATTGATTGATTGATTGATTGATTGCACCTCCTAGTAGCAGATCTACTGTAACCCTTAGTAGACGAAGCCTTGTAGCTATTTTTGCTTCCCAGCCGTAGACACCAATATGTATATAAACCACAAATAGGATTATGTTGGTTTGTTTTCCTGCCGCAACTTTCACTACGCTGTTTGGTTTGCGAGCATGCACGAAGCCTCGAAAGTGAGCTGTCCCTCTAAAAAATTATTCCCCTACAAACAAAGAAAATGCGCCCGCAGTTCGCACAGACAGCAGCAACCTGATGGACAAGGAAGATAGTCGTGAAGGAACAACCACGAAAATGAGAAAGCGCAATGAAAAAGTGAGAAAAAGAAAGCAACGATGTTCGTAGTGAAAAATGTTCGCGTCTTCTAGTGTTAACAAGAAGCAGCACTGTACAAGCACCCCCTGCACCTCCCTGCTCACCCCCCTAAAATAAATTTGGGTTGGGATGAAAGCGGGAAATAGAATAAAGTTGCAAATACGAAACAAAAAGAAGTGATGGAGAAGAAAAACACGAGTGCAGCTGATGTTCATATCACAAGCACATCGCCGCTCAACCTACACGACACCATACCGCTACACGCCAACGAGGCACAAAATGACGCATTCAGTCCCCGGTGCAAATCCAAAATTTCAAGCAATGGAAAGTAAAACAAAGACCACAAATGATAAGCTTCACGCGAACGAGCAAGCATAGCTACATACCTGAGACAAGTAGGCCAAGATGGTGGAGAAAGAAAAAAGGAAATGAAAGAACAGCCAGCATAAGTTGCAGGCTAAACAAAGCAATAATATATAACATGAAGACGAGACGATGGTTTTAGGGGTCGCACCTGGGCGCGCCACGTTGCTGCAAAAGCACCGGCGACATTAGGGACGCGTTGTCCCCTTATTTTCGTCAGCGTCTGCTCTTCATTGTGGCCGACAGAAAAAAGAAAGAAAGAAGAAAAGAAAACAAGCTCTTGATTTTTTTTTTTCCTGCAGGATCATTTGGGCCGTGCGCGAGCGCGCGGGTCCCAGTTTTGTCGCCACTGCGAGGCTGCTCGCGCGCTGATGGGGTTGAACGTAAACAGCTGTTTGTCATCCTTAACTCACGGCTGCACGCGCATGCGCGAGGATTGTGCCATTCGAGCTTACTGACGAGATCCCCAACTGCGAGGGCGCGCGCGACCTCGAATAGCGTCTTCTTTATTTACCGCTATAATAGCAGCGCGCGTGCCATTTCTTCTATACTTCGCGGCATGCTTTTTATAAAGCGATGCGCTGACGTCGCAACTCACGAGCGCCAGTGTTAAAATTAGGCTGGTCAACGACGTCGTCGGCACGGGTATGCGTTCCTCCGACGACGTCCTTGATTTCGGAGCCTCCGGGCGGGACGCCGTTCATTTCTCACAGCGCTGACGGAGCGGGCGCCGTCGCAAGAGCCTCGACCGCGGTGTGAAGCCAATACCGCGGCTCAGATTCGTATCGTGTCGGTGTTTTCACTGACTTTTTTGTCGCACAGGCCGTGACACCAGCTTCAAGGGGAACTGCCTGAAACTGTTAGTTTTTCTTTTCACGTCAAATTAACGTTCATTTTTCTTGCTCTTGACTGGTTAACATCCCTGCCTTCCTTATAACTCTCTCTCTCTCTCTCTCTCTCTCTAGCAAGCCCGCGCGCGAACCCTTTTTAGTTGGCGGTGTTTATTTTGTATTTTTTTCCCCTATAGGCAAGTATATAGTCTGCGTTAAGTGCTTGGTTTCTTATGATGTCTCGTTCGCACTTTAGTTAACTAACAGTGTCGCCGGCTTAACGTGAAGTTAAATATAGTGTAATTTTCTCTGATATCCAAATTCTTCCAAGATTCTACACTGCAAGGCTGGAAACGATGATTCCCAATGTTCTGAATTTAAATTAACGGAATCAATCAATCATTCATTATCATCAATCAATCAATCAATCAATCAATCAATCAATCAATCAATCAATCAATCAATCAATCAATCAATCAATCAATCAATCAATCAATCAATCAATCAATCAATCAATCAATCGGAAGTTACAGAAGCGAACAAATGTTAAACCAAGTATTGCAAGTTGCAGTGCGTCAGATAGTAAGACCTTTCGATTTTCGGACAGATCTCTCGTCCCCTGGTTCATGATTTAGATAAGTCTAACAATCTTAACACCAACAATTTAACGTAGCTTTACCTGGTGTAATGCTATATCTACACGGAAACTAATAGAGTTGCAATTCATAAGCTGGTCAATATTGACACCGAAGGTTTACTTACGCCACTGATTTTAAAAGAGCTAAATAAAGGAACTCGGAGCAATTGGTTTGGAGAGCCAGAAAAGAAAGAAAAGAAACAACATTCGGTAACATGTGGATAGTAGCTATACCTCGCGCCTTCCCTTCGCGCTCCCCGCACACTTGCTCCTCTAAAAAGAAAAAAAAATTAGGGCGCCCTAGGTCTTCTAATAATGTAATATGCAGAACATAGAGGAGCGCCGTAATCTGTATCACATATTCTTCGGCGATGTTTGTATTAAGCGTTCTATTTGGTACCGATATGTGTTCAACGGTTCGGCCGTGTGTCAAGCGTTTCCGACGCCAAATAACATGACGCAATGCAGGCGCCGGGTCGCGTCGCTCCCGCATATACGGAGGGCTTATTACGAAAGGCCAGAACTTCGCCAAAGAGAACGCATATTGGCTAACCCTATTCGATAAGAATTCGACCTTCGTTATGTAACATTACAAACGCGGGATTATTTTCTATATGCGTATTTCTTAGAGAGATAGTGAAGTTCCGCAAATAGTGTTATTTCGAGTGGCTTTATGAGAATCAACGCTATTCATTGAGTAACTCGTGGTTTATTTGCGATATTCCCCGTTAAACAGGCGGATAATCATCGTATATATATGTATATATATATATATATATATATATATATATAAACTAGGAGAAAGGGGGTTAACCGAGGGGCCCGATTTTTATTAGCCATATCATCCTATATATATAGTATTTTTCAATGGGCCATACGTACTTAGAAAGTTGAGAAGCCCCACTTCACGGTTATCGTTGGTTTATTTAGCTGTTTACCAACAGTTTCGATCGCTGGACCGACCTTTTTCAACGTCGGTCTTGTTATGATCGACCTGTCAAGTGTGAGAGACATTCAGGCGTAAGTTCCCATGACAAGATGATTTGGCTCGTCCCAGAAAAGGCGGGGACGGTTCTCACACTTGACATCGACCTGCCAAGTGTGAGAAGTGTTCAAGCGCGCCTACCCATGTCGTCATAATTGCCCTCTTCTCCGACATAACGTCACCCATTTTGTTCCCCGCGCTGACACAAAAGAAGAGAAGAAAAAGAGAACGAAAGCACAATACTTTCACAAGATCCTCAAGAAGACGCCGACGACCACAAGGCCCCAAGGTGTTATTTAAGACCGTCCTGGCCCCCGTGTTAATCAGAACTGCTCGAGACTCGGATAAGGGTCATAACCATGTACCAATGAAGTGAATACAGTCTTTTCTACTTTGTTCATCATCACGATGCCCGGCTTCGTCGTCGTTTCCTGATACTTGCGACGAAGACCCACTTCACTCGGTCGAGACCGTATCAACTGGTTGGCAGCAATGTGATACTCCACCATTCGTCCTGGCTTCTGCAGAATGGTGAGCGCTTGATTTTTTTGAGAATTTGCCAAGCTTTAGCTCGTGTGTTTTCTAAGCCTGCAAATTAGTTTCTGTACGTGCAGACTCCCGTTGAAAGGTTCCTCACGTCACCGCAGAGTAGGAAAGTCCTCGTTCGGGATTGACAATGGATTTAAGCAAACAGAAAAAGCCAGAGTTGTTATTACTATGTGAAGAACAGGGAATTGAGGCCGGGAAAAGTCAGAGAAACCGCAGCTTGTTGAGGCGATTGAGAAGTGCGGGACTCTTGGGGACGAAATTTCAGATGCATGGGAAGAGATAGAGAAACTAACTGAGAAATCTGAACAAAATGCTCTGGAAGAAAGGCAGAGAGCTGATCAAAGGGAAGGTGCAGAAAGAAAGGAACGAGAGGAGCAGAGAGCTGATCAAGCTGCTGAGAGAAAAGAACGAGAGGAAGAGAGAGCTCACCAACTAAAGCTAAAAGAACTAGACGTGCAGCGGGAATCGGCCACGCAATCGGCAAATAACATCTCAATAAATGAAAGACGTCCAGGTGGAGCAGGGGTAAAAATAAGGGATCTCATGCCGACGTACAAGGTAAACGATGACATGGGATTGCTTCTAGTTACTTTTGAACAAATCTGCGAGAAAAACGGGTTGACACTTGAGAGTTGGCCGCAACAGACTGTTCTTCCTTGCGAAGCAACCGAAATAATTGAAAGGCGAACGAGAGACGACGCAGATGACTATCAAAAGGTAAAAGCTGCGTTGCTAAGGAAATATCGGCTCACAGCGGAGGCTTTCCGTCGTTGTTCTCGAGAGACAGCTAGAACGCCGGGCGAGTCTTTTCAAGATTTCACTTATAAGCTGAAAGCCAAGTTAATCGAGTGGCTAAAAGGGGAAGAAGCGTTCGGTTGTCACGACAAGCTTGTTGAGTTAATCTGCATGGAGCAGTTCTAAGGGTCCTTGAGCGAAGAGATGCGCCTGTGGATTCAAGGTAGGTCGAGCGAAAAGGACATAGGACCGGCTGCAGTTCTAGCAGATGAATTCGCTGCACGTCGTGAATCCTAGAAAACGCGTCTCAGGCGATTCACTAAATTCAGCAAAGAGGAAAACAGGTGCTCCATTCACCGCGAAAAGGCTGGAGGAGGGACAAAAGCCGCGCAGCCCGATAATTCAGGAGAGGATAACACCGCAATAAAAGATGAAAGAAAAACAGCAAAAGCGTTTGAGACTAGAATACCGGTCGTCTGTTTCCGTTGCGAGAAGCCTGGACACCTTGCCATCGGCTGTCGGAAGCCTAGAATTGTTTTTTTCTTTTGTGAAATGGGGCGATGAAAACTTGGCCCTGTGGGAACCCTACCTTCGCGATATACTAGTGAATGGAAGGCCATGTAGCGTACTTCGGGACTTAGCGGCGACAATGGAGATTGTCCACCCCGTGTGTGTGAAACCTGAGGATTTCACCGGAGAATATGCGTGGATCCGGCAGGCAGTCGAGAAGAATAGTGGTTGCTTTCCCATAGCCAGCGTCAACATTGGAGGGTCGTTTGGACTATTGCTGAACGAAGCAGCAGTATTGCCAAATCCGTCGAAACACTATCCCTACTTATTTTCACATCACTCGGAAATGATGTTGAAGAAGAAGGGCTTGAATTTTGGCGACCATATGATCCAAGCTCTCATGCTTTTCAAGGCTCGAAATATCGCGGCAGAGATAAATCACGGCAACGAGGCCAAAAATATGCCTCGTGATAGAGACGCTCAGGAAGCACAGCTTATAGCAAGCGAAATCAGTGGAAAAGGCGCTAGCAAGGAGGCATGCGGGTCAGTGAGAATACCGCAGAAAGGGCTAGCAGAAAAATTAGAGACTAATTTGGTACTGACACATTCAGAAAGCTCTTTATACTTACTGTAGATTGTTAAAGAAGGAATCGCGGAAGAGGAAAATAGCAATTGCGTCGCCAAAGTAGAAACAACGACTATAACGGAGGACGTTCCTTGCTGAGGTGAGACCAGTTTAAACAGTCCCAAAATGTTCAAGGAGGCGCTGAGAAACTGCCTCGTACCTCCACGCTTGGGCAACGTTACGGAATCTTCAAAAGTAGAGGAGAATGCCAGGGCGGTCCAGCAGGGCGGGAAGCCGAAGCTCGGGAATTTCAGAGGCGCATTAGGCGACCGCCTGGCATGGCGAAACTTGGTCGAACAGCGCAAGATCAAGAAAGTCACCACACCGCAGCCCGTAAGACAAGGGAACAGGCCATCACGCAGAACTTCAAAGGGTTCGTTGGGGCGGGCGACAAAATGGAGACGTCACCTAACAACAAATCAGAACGCGTCTCTGCGAGTAGGGGTGCGGCTGAAAGGTTCAACCGGGCTGAGATATGCATGTACGAACAGGGCCAGTCAGACTGTCACTGCAGTGGAATGCGCCGCGAGAGTGAGGGAAAGAGTAGGCTGGCAATTACCGCGGTTACGGCCACCATTTCTGGGACGAAAAAGCAAGCCGCGGACACAAAAAGTAGCAGGCGACGACAGAGGGCAGCGCATGCCTGGCACCCTTTGTTGCTTTCGGCGAGGCCAGAAGGCCTTCAAACAGCTATCTGATTGAGTGCGCATTGAGAGGTAAAAATGGTCGAATTAGGTGCATCCATAAGTTTATTGTCTGTAAATAGTGTACGACGGATTTCCTTTTCTTTTGTGAGTGCTAAGAACTATAATTTTTATTTGTTCCAAGGTTTCGCGTTATGCTCAATAATCTCTTCGTATTTTTGTTGTAAAGGGCTCCTTTTCGTTCTTTGCTTTTCTTCGAAGGCGTTTTGTTTGACCGTTTTGAATTTATCATTAACACCATTATTCCTGGGTTTCAATACGTTCTCAGTTTTCCGACAACCGTGGCTTTCTTGGAAAACGAAAACACAAATATGTTAGGCATTAGGATGGTTGAAATACGCACTCAAGTCTCGTTTGCTTCGTTGTTAGTTTACAGGAATCTCGAATGAGGGCTGCAGGACCATTCTAATAGGCTTTTATGTGAAGAACGTGTGAACTTGGAAATTCTCGTGGTTAGTTAGGTGCTCTCTGTTGTGCGTAGGGCTCGACGTGGTTTATTTCCAGAAGGTGTCACCTGGGAGGCCTTGGAACGATCGGCAAAACGAAGCAGAGGCACGAGGTCTACCGGTCTTTTCGAGGTGCTCGGATACTTCAACCCCTTCGAGACCTCTTGTGGCGGAGGACGGGCTGTTATGATCGACCTGTCAAGTGTGAGAGATATTCAGAAGTATGTTCCCATGACAAAATGATTGCCCTCGTCCCATAAAAGGCGGGTACGGTAAGCCTGGACATTGACCCGTCAAGTGTGAGAAGCGTTCAAGCGGGCGTGCCCATGTCGACATAATTGCCCTTTTCTCCGAAACAGCGTCACCCCTTTTATTTCCCGAGCTCAAACAAAGGAATGTACGAACAGAAGACAAACCGAAGAGCAGAAGGTCGTCGACGACAGAACCTGACGAAAGCACTAATACTTCCACAGGCTTCCCAAGACGTCGATGACCACAAGACTGCAAGGGGTAATTAAAGCCGTCTTGGCCCCGCTATGATCGACCTGTCTAGTGTGAGAAGCGTTCAAGCAGGCATCGCCATGTCGACATAATTGTCCTCATCTCCGAGACAGCGTCACCCCCTTTTTCCCCGAGCTACCACAAAGGGAAAGACGAAGGGAAGAAAATCCGAAGGTCAGGAGCTCTACGGCAGAACCTGACGAAAGCACTAATACTTCCACAGGCTCCCCAAGAAGACGTCGCCGACCACAAGACCGCAACGGGTGATTTAAGGCCGTCCTGGCCCCCGTGTCCATCAAAACCGCTCGACACTCGGATGAGAGTCACAACCATGTACCAACGAAGTGAATACAATCTTTTCTGCTTTTTTCCATCATCACGATGACCGGCTTCGTCGTCGTTTCCTGATTCATGCGGTGAAGGCCCACCTCACCCGGTCTAGATCGTATCAGTCCACAGGTCGAAACTGTTGGTTAAATGAGCCTAGGATAACCGCGAAGTTGTGCTTCTCTGCTTGCTATCTCTCTCTCTTTCTGTCTCTCTCTCTCTCTCTCTCTATATATATATATATATATATATATATATATATATATATATATATATATATATATATATAATCACGCGTCCTCTGGAAAGGTAAGTCCTCTTGCAGCAAGTCAGTGAATGGATATGTGTTATCAGCAAAATTGGGAACAAAGCGCCGGAAGTACGAGGAGATGCCCAGGAATCATCGCAGCTCCTGCAGAGACTGCGGCTGCTTGATTTTGCAAACAGCAGCGATCTTCTACGGGTAAGGCCTAATCTCATGCTTGTCCACAAGGTTTCCCGAACCAGTGTTTCGCATTCTCCAAAACTGCCTTTCTTTCAGTTCAATGTTAGCGCAGCTTTCTTCAGGCGGGTTAAATAACGTCGAGGCGATGGTTATTTTGGTCAGTTGTTCGGCCAAAGATCACCACATCGTACAGGTAGATAAACAAATCTCCCATTTTAGGCCTCTCAGTACTATACGTCCACATATACTTCAAATATTGCGGGGGCATTGCCCTAGCCAACAAGTATAACATTGAATTTAAACAGGACATCTGGTTTAAAGAAGGCCGTCTCCTTGTTATCAGTCGGATCCACATCTTTTTTGGTGATAGGGGTGAGACAATGATAGCCAACACTGAATATCCAGAAACCGTCCTTTCTCTTCACCAAGTTCACAGGTACAGCCCAAGGACTTGATGATTCTTGTACAACTCCGGTAGTTAGCACATCGCTGACTCGGTGTGAAATTACTTTGCGCTCCGACGCGAAAACCCGGTAAGGCAGGACAGCGGATCTAGTGTCGATCATCTGACGAGTGCGTGCATCCGGCACCTCAGTTTTATTCGCCTTCTGAGGAAAATCAAATACTTTAGCGTGTCTTGATAGCAGTCTAAGTAGGGCTTGGCACTTCTGCGAGGAAATAGCCTTGCCGATCATGCCTAAAAACTCAAATTCACTAGCGCAAACATCAGCGGAGTCTGGTGTAGTCGCATAGTTTAAGGCTCCACTGCAGACGCTGCAGTATTCTTCAAACAGGGCAAGACACATAACCTCCGGGAGTACACCGGACTCCGATAAACAGTTCAACATCCATAGCTGAGCTTTTCCGTCGGTAAGAAAATTCACGCTACGCGGCAGAAGGATATTGTTGTTCACACAAGACAAAAGCAAGAGCTCAATCACAATGTAAAATGAACTCGCACCGGCGTTAAAAACATTAACTTGCACGCTGGCTGCGGACCAAGCCGGTAGAAGGGTATCTTGAACTACGACGAGGTTGTCTCGACGATAACTCGGTTGCTGAACAAGAGTGGACAAGAGAATCTTGCCTGCCCCACAGTCTACAGTAGCAGGACACTCTTGCAAAAATGTATTCCAGGAATTACACCGTGCGTGGAATAAGTAAGAACTGTGAATTCAGCCTTGAACGCCTTGCCAGCAAAACAGACAGAAGAGAGAGAGAAAAGGGTGCATAAAGAGGCAGGGAGGTTAACGAGAGGTAGTTCCAGTTGGCTACCCTGCACGGGGGAAGGGTTAAGGGGGATAAAGAGAGAAAGAGACTGGGAGTAGAAGATAGACAAACACTGTACACACACCAACTGGGCGGAACGACTCGCCGCTCACAGTCCGAAACATTACTTTGCTGCCAAGTTATTGTCTCAAAACTCATTACCGAAACAGTTGCTCCTGTATCTATCAATGCCTTCTTGGGAACATTGTCGACAAACACATGAACCTTGTTTCGAAGCACTGAAACTGGCATAGGCATACTTGCGTGCAATATGGTATGTCCAGCGACCTCAGCTCCATAGGACGCTTCAGCTAGTTTTCCGGTAGTGGGGATGAGGGCCGCGGCCGGGACCGCGGCGATGGGGATCGTCGCTGGCCCGTAGTAGGTGGCGTCAAGCACTGTACCGAGGCGGACGAATCACGACGCAGGTTCTGCTGGCGCATGATCTGCTGGGAAGGGGGAGTCAAAGGTCAATAAGTCTAATCGGGTCGTTGGTTGTGCCATGGAAATGTCATTGGTCGCTGATAAAGCGTCGCAAGCAGTCGACGTGATCATGTAGGGCAGAAACGGTCAATGTGTGCACGAACGCCGCACTGGAAGCCTATGGGGCGTTCCCAAGAAGCTGAGAAATTTGCGGCGTTTTGAAGGTAGACGACACACTCTCCTCACTGCTGGACTAAAAGCGGCGGTCGGCTGAAGTTGCTGTTGCAGGGCGTATACGGTTGCTTGACGTACGAAGCAACTGGGGGAATTGGAGGCCTAAGCCGTGGTACGCGGTTAGGATGGTTGTGATCATCGTCAATCATGATATTAATAGTTGTAGGTACTGGTTCATACATCCTGTATCCACTTTATACTACGGGAAAGGCAGCATGCCGCCGCAATTCCTCGCGCACGATTGAACGGATGGTTCATGAAAGGTCGCAAGGCCGCGAATCCCGGCTCACGTCGACGGCAGCGACCATCATGCCTTGCCTAGTTGACCGAACTTCAATGTGATACGACGGAGAGAGAGAGAGAGAGAGAGAGAAAGGCAGAGGAAAGACAGGGAGGTTAACCAGAGATTATCTCCGGTTGGCTACCCTGTACCGGGGGAGGGGCAAAAGGAAGCGATAGGTGAGAGAGATGAAAAAAATAAAGAAGGAAGGTTTTAAATGTCTCGAATGATCTACGGTGTTTAATCACGTCAGCTATGCACTCTAGATTCTTCTTCACGATGAAGAAGTGATCAAGCTCTCCGGTGACTTCCTTCAAAATGTGACCCACTTTGGCCATTTTTGTCATGTGGGCGTGCGCTGACTTGCGTAACTTCAGCATCTCTTCAAAGTGCGTTCTGCATGTCTCGCCGGTAGCATAAGCCCTCTTAGACAACATCTATTCCTCGCGTTTTTTCTTCGTGGCTGGGTCTCCAAAGCACTTCCTAATTTCTTCCACAATCCGTTCCCAAGTTGCCAACACGTCTTCCTGGTTCCAAAATCAAACGACGCGGTGAAATCAAGGAAGAACCCAGCGTAAGATAACTGGGTAGCAGTATTCCAGCCGTTATAATGGCTCACTCGGTGATAGTGGTCGAGCCACTCGTCCACGTCGTTGCCGGGCTTTTCTTAAAGGTCCGCGAACCGCGGTAGTGGTACGCAGACGCCGTTGAGGAAGGCTACTGTTGGTCGTCTCCATCCGAGCTGATCTCTTAGCGGTAGTGGTGAAAGGCCGGCGAGTCGGCGGCTGCGACAAAGCTTGTACTGCTGTACTTTCGTCGTTAGTGGACGGCGTTGCTCCAGAATCACTTGGTTGTGGCTTACTGGGTGCCTTCACCACGTCTATGACGATGGGTCGCTTTATTCAGAGAATGGAAGACGATAGCTCAAGGTAGGCCGTCTACGGAGACGCTTGCGGTACCACGGCCAGTGGATTATTCAGCGACCGCGGCAGTACAGTCCAGCTTCCTCTCCTTGTTCTACATTCCGTTAGCACGCTTTCAATAGCAAAATTGCAACGCAGCGGGCAATAACTGTTTTTGTTCTGAGACAAACTCTACCTCTCACGTGCTAGGCGTTCTTATCAAAGGAATAAATTTTCCACGCGCTAGAGAGTCTTAAGACATTAATGGTTGCGCGAACGACAAGATTTACTTGGTAGGACGTGCGCTTCAAGTCAGCCTTGGAAACTTCTTTAGTAGTCTACTGCTTACATTATTCCCACCTCTCTGAGTTTCTCACCTTATGGCTTAACTGTCTGAAAAAGACGCTCTTGTATGAAGATAAGAGATCATAATATATTACCACTATATTATTTTGCCGGACATCCTTCAATCTCTTGTCTATCAGAGCCTCCGCGTAACGTCAAGTGAAAAGGATGAATTTCTTTCAAAAGAATGAAGCCGAGTTCTTCCAGCCTGTGATTGATAGGCTGCCTTTCAGCGTCTCCAGTATCAACCCATCTGCGTAAGCTTGCTCTGCTTTCTGTTCCACCATTATCAACGCTGTAATTTTCCAGAGGTTGTGCAAGGACGCCTAGCTTGCGAAACGGAAAATTGGCGGGCGGGAAACAACCGCTTCATATGAAACTAATTTAACCGTTTTTATTATTTTTATTTTTTTTGCGGTGGGACGCGCCTTTTCATTTAGAAATTGATCTATGCAGAGGGGAGGTGGTCGGCGGTTATTTCCTTTTCCTTCGTCTTCTTTTTTTTGTGTGTGAGCAGCTCATCCAGTAGGATGCCAGTGCAGCATAATAGACAAAGGAAAGCTTGCCTGCACGTTAATGGTAAGAAAAAGGTTAATCAGAAAAAAATGATATTGCTTTGCTGGGGAGAGGCAGAGAGATACAGTGGACGAGAAAAGCTATATTCACGGCTGCAGCAAGGGACAACTCTTTCCGCGCGACACTCTCACGAATAAACTTAACTGCTGACACATCGGCGCTTTCATGCAGAAACAGCGGCTGCCTTTTGTTAATCTGCGAATACGCACCGCTCATGGACTCGTCAGCTTCACGGCGGGTGAGCATTTTTCAGCGCGCGTTTCACAAGCGGCGATTTGTTCTGCAAAGCTGAACAGCATTTGGCCGTACGTTCCACGTCGCACATACGAAAGGGGTCATAAACCCTCAACTGAAGCGAGACTTCGTGGCGTGCGATTGCCGAGGCTGCTCTCAATACATTTTTTGGTTCTCGCTGTTGTCACATTGCACGTTATACTGTGTGTTACACGCCGCTTTCCTGTCTTTTTCTTTTTTCTCCCTTGAGCTTCGTTTTTAGATACTCCGCAGGAAACACCTCATTTACGGCGTTACTGCGGTATTGATGGCATTGCAGCCTTCCCAGCTCTTTTTACTTTTATTGCCTCCATGGGGCTTCACATGTGCGTACACCACGACGAGCACTCGCCGCTGAGCAGCGCGTCGCGTTCCATCGTCGAGAAAAATCTAGCGCGGGGGTGGCGACACCGCCGTGCTGCGACGAGACGAGCGTTCAAATGATGCGTGAAGTCATTTAACGGTCCACCTCACTTGATACCGGCCGGAAGATCTCACTCTGTGTGTCTCCCCATTGTCCCTACATCCATGGTTTCTCTTTTGCTACAACCCCCCGCCCCTCTTACCGCCTCTGTCCGCTTTTTTTTTTTTTGTTGCGTTTTATTCTCCACCGTGCTCGCTTTCTGCTGCGGAGTCTTTTGTTTCCAAACATGCCGACGCCATCAGCGTTCCTAACCTCCAATCGCAGATAACTGCGAACGCGAATTGCGTGTGCAGTGAACGAGGACCGGCGAGAAAGCGAGTACTATTGAGTGAGGAAATGGATAAAAGAAAAGAAAAAAAAAAGGGGGGGGGGGGAGCTGAGCATAGCACGCAATACAAGAGGGCTGCCGCATAAGCTGGCGTATAGCGAGCGAAACAAGAAAATAAAGAAGGAAAAAGAGACGGGACATTTGCGGTGCTCTATACGGGCGTGTGTTATATCACCAGAGAGGGTAGTTGGCAAAGGGAGACGGTTCGCGCGCTGCGGTGAAAGTACAAGGAAAATAAAGAGCCGAGACAAAACGTGTACACGAGACGGTAAAATAAGGGAGAACATGGGGACGACGTGGAAACGTCATCGCGCACCGCTCACGTCGTTAATGCGATCTTGGTTCAGTCTTCGGGATCGTAGACGCCATTCCCGCGTACGGTTACCGTGCAGGAAATATAGGCGACCAAAGCGGGCCTTTCGCATGGCCTGCTGCGGTGTGTCCAGTGGCAGTGGAATCTCAGGGAAGCGGAAGCCTAGGTCCAGAATGGGAAGGAGGGAATTATATATAAGGCCCTCTATCTCTTGACATCCCCTTGTATTTTATTTTTTAACCTTTACCACCACTTTCGCGCTTCCTGTAGATGCTCCCGTCTGCGCAGGCTATAAGGTGATGGAAGGAACAACTCGGTTAATAAACGTGGATACGTGCCTAAGAGCGCACGCGACTCGGCGGTGGAAATAACCTGGTCAGCTGAGACGCCCCTTGCGCACGCGCGCGCGCGGAATAATACAGCCCTAGTTGCTCCGCCTTCATGGTTTGCCGGAGGCCCGCCGTTGATTCTGTCGGCTAGTCCTAACTTCCACTTCCTTCGCTTCGGGCGCATTCGCTCTCCTTAGCCTCGACCCTTTGTTTCGCTTTCTCCATTTCGCTCTTTCGGCGTCAGATGTGTGTCGTGCTTTACCTCTCCTTGATCTTTCCCTGTGTCCGCGTTTCCTTATCAACGCCCTCAGTTTCTTCCTTTTTCTTCCGGTGGTGGCCTTCTTTATTTTCACTCGCACTTGTGATTGCGATGAGGCGGCGGATAAACAGAACGAGAGAATTGCCCCGAAAACGTCGAGTCTGCTATAGGATTGGCCTCCCAACTTTGTTATACATTTGTTTCCTAGTTTCAGGTGCGCCCATCTCTGGTGTTTCCCAGCATTCTTTTTCATCCTACCTCCTTTCCCTCTGCTGTATTTTGCACGCTCAATCTTGATCTGCCAGTATTTGCAATAGCTTCCTGTTTTTCTAGTTATGCAGCTTATGCATGTTTTCTTTTCTGCCTTTCAAGTTTGTTTGTTTTTCAACTCGTATCCCAATTCGCTCGGGGGGCGTGATTACGTGACCCACTGTGTATGCCAGGGCGGAAGCATTTATTCACTCAGGTTACGCTCTTCGATGCCAACATTCCCGAATCCATTGAATCACGGATAATAAGGAGGGTAAAAAAAAATGTGCTGTTTGCGGCGCAGAAATTCAATAAGCATCGCAGTTACAGAGGAATAAACGAGCAGCCCGTCTTCCGGACCTTTCAATTCTCCGCTCGGAATTTGAGTCGGCGTGCTCCGGCCTTTATCCCGTTTCATTAACAGCCGTTTCCATTGCTGATGATGCGAACTCTTCTTGCGTACGCCTGCTTTTTTTGCGAGTTTGAAACAATCAACATCGGCTGCTCGGGGCACTTGTTTTTCTTGGCTCTTGAATAACGCGCTTTCAGAGAATTTCGGTTAATGGTGCCCTCTGTTCGTTCCCTTGATCTTTTTCTTGCTCCTACTTTATAAAAGCTCCTTTAATACCGCAGGACAAAGCACTTTCGAGGAGAGCGGTCTTAATAGGAAACCACTTAAATGCTGCGACAACTGCTGCTCAAATCTTATTTATTTTGCAACCTTCTTTTTGGCGAATTCATTTTACCCTCCTGATTTATATTGGGTTTTGTATGTTGAGGTGCCTTACATACGGTTTTCTTTCATGGTCGCGAAAAACATAACAATACGGCACGTCATCCTGCTTCTAATGACACATAACCGAGGTGCACAGTATAATTGCTATCCTTGGCAGATGCTGAACAGTTAACGTAAAAGTGAAGCTGAAAAAGTCGCCCTTATATATGGCGGAAAGCGATTTTCTGTTTCTCAAAAAAGGCGCGCTCATTTGTATTAGAATAAACAGCAAAGACAAATTCATGCCTCGTGCTTCTTTGAAACTCGGAAGCATTTTGAAACTCGGAAACATTTTGAAACTCGGAGCATACAACAAAACGCAGGTGTTAATGAAGCGCTTTATGCAAAGCATGGAACAGGTGTTAAAGTAAGACGTTGGGGTGCGGATTCTTGCTTGCATCATTTCCAACTGCCTTCCACCACAACATGGAGCACGCTTTTGCCATTTAACAGCTGCACCATAGTAAGCCTCAGAGGGTCTAACTACCAGCCGAACTACATTCTCGACGGGCACAAACGATCCTCACCGTGGTATATTCAAGTTGCCTTTCTCGATGACCTTGAACCCTTTATTGACGAATGTTGCCTACGTG
This sequence comes from Dermacentor andersoni, assembly GCF_023375885.2. NCBI lineage: Eukaryota > Metazoa > Arthropoda > Arachnida > Ixodida > Ixodidae > Dermacentor > Dermacentor andersoni. The sequence goes on from NC_092815.1 coordinate 34,135,748, forward strand.
CAACACAGAAGAAAGCATTTTCTTTATTTTTAGTTTTTTTTTGCTGAGTTTCTGTTTTGAATATGAACTTTCTGGCTAAATTCTCTCTGCCAGCACTGAGTGACAGGCAGTGAGCATAATTTTTTGGTTTAGGCCAGGGACCCAAGACGAGTAGGAAGAAGTTTGGCAAGCGACATGGCTTATTATTATTATTTCTAAACTTTTCTTTTTTGGGGGGAAGCGTGTGCACAGGAGACAGACTGATGCAAGATATCCGACTGCAGTGGTGTCACATCCACGACGCAAAGCGAATGAAATGTACAATGATGGCCCACATATGACGAGAGCGGTTTGTACAAATTCGAAATGAATTCATAGGTGGCTGGGTGAAGTTGAGAGTATGACGGAAGCCCGTCTGGTCGGGATGATGCATACTTAAAAGGAAGAGGTCTGAACACCGACCAAAATGTTTTAAAATAGTTATTTACGTTTCGGCTCCCCCACGGGAGCCTTGTTCACAATCTCATTTTGATTGTGAACAAGGTTCCCGTGGGGGAGCCGGAACGTAAATAACTATTTTAAAACATTTTGGTCGGTGTTCAGACCCCTTCCTCTTAAGTATAGGTGGCTGGGGTTAAGCCGACTCCTAGATTTATGCCTAGTGTTTCCCTCCTATTGCTGAAAAAAGTTCCCCCAATCTTTTTTCGTTGATTATGCAACTTTTTGTGCGTCTTGCACACTTAGATAGAAAATAGGCATTTTTTCGGGTACTCAAATCTGGCATAATTTAAGTGCTAATTAGCGGACGGCGCGGCTAGTGCTGTCAAGTCGTCTTAGCCAACAAGACGGCTTGGTTAACAAAACGGCACAGGAATTAACGAATGATAAGGCTCGCTCGCATGATACGAGCTTGTGAAGTGAGCCTGTGACCAGCACAAGGGGTATCCCGTGTACCATACCTAAATAAGCACTATTACTATGCCGAATCTATCCATACCGAATTGCTCACCGGAATAAGCAAACGTTTCGTTTTAGTTACCAAGCTCTGCCTACCACTTATGGCCAGCGGTAGTATGCAAATCAAGACGCGCTTAGTTCACCAAAGCTTTTTATAATCAAAATGTCAAGAAACAAGAGGTTGCGCGAACACCATCCCCAACCTTCTTCAAGCATACTTGTTAGACTCAAAACAGAAAACAGTCGTACATGGCAGGTACCGATATTACAGTCGAAAAAGGAACACGCACGAAGTAGCGCGAATGCGAACTCTGTGCGCATGTAATAATGTAGGTCATTACGGCCTAGCTTCGAAACACTTAAAACAGCGTGAGCGTTGGGCAACTACGGAGGCGCTGCTGCCGGAATGGACACACGTCTTGTGGAGCGAGCCGCATGCACCCGGTGAGGAGCATCAAAGGAAGCGTCATCTCTCGAGACGGGAACAAATCACGAAGAAGAAGAAGATGCTCGCGGCGCACAACGTGCGCGCGACCCTCGACGCAGGGCGCGACCAGTAAGGCGAGCGAGAAAGCATTCTGAATGAGAGAATCAACGCGGATTAAGAGCGGCCACCGTCTCGTCGAGCTCGCCGCACGAGAAAGCACACAGCAGAAGCGTGGCCGCGGGTACGTGCCCACCGACAAAAAGTCAACGCCGCACCGCAACTACCGCGACCTAGGCACCATGTTCATTTCTTAAGAGACACTGAAAATAGCTGCGGCTGGCGCGCGCGGTTTTGAGACACCGCCGAGCGTTGCCTACGCGCTGCTCTGATATAAAAAAGCAACCGTGACGACGAAAGAGCCCGAGGACAATTATGTCGAGACCTCTGTGGCGAAAGAGGCCCCTTCCGCCCTCCTTCCTCCAGCACCGTCGCATCTTCGCGAGAGCGAAGCAAGCCGTCCTAACAGCGCCAGTACTGAAACGAACGTCGGCAATGGGACTGCGTTCTTTTCCCTACTTTTGTCAAGGGCTTCTACAGTGTGCGCACGCAACCGGCCGTATGCGTCTTTGCGAAGTCGTGGTCGGTGGCCTGCTGCATGCGCTGCCGTGTTCACCGGTTTTCTAGAGGATTATCTTTACGTTCGCTAGCGAAACCATCCTCTCTGGCACTATGTGGCTCGTGTTTACCCATTTAAGTTCCGTCCGCCCGTTGCGCGAGGAAAGACAGCCCAGACGCCTGCTGAGGCGCACGGCACGGAGCTTACGTCAGCCCTCTGCGCTTACCATTCGTGGCTTAGTTCATTTCGTCGCTCGTTGGAAATAGCTGCCCGAAGATTTCTTTCTCACAATATGCTCACGTGATAGGAAGGAAGTGACGGCTTCCGTCTACAGTTCCGATCCTGTAGCTCTTTGTTTATTTTTTCTTTCCCCCCTTTTCTTTTTGCTCATTCCGCACCTAAAGAAACTGTTAGGAGTCTTACCAGAATTTTTCATCTCGCTAGCGCTTCTTCGAGTCCTGTAGTCTAACGACTGCAGCCTTCGTTATCGTATGCGATCTCTAAAATTTTTTTAGTGCTTGAAACTATGTCGCAGCAATACCAACCGCACGAAATAGCTAACTCTTTTCTTTAGCTATGCTACCCATTCGTAAATCATGTTTATTTTGTTCACGCCTTTCTTAGTAACGTTCTCGCCTTCTTCCTTCTTATCTTTCTTCACCCTTACCCCTTCCCAAACTGTAGGGTAGTCAACTGGGCGAGGTCTAGGTTAACCTTCCTGCCATTCCTTCTTGTCTTTATCCCTCCTCAAGTGTGCGAATGCCCTTATAGTTACGTGTACGGACCTTACAAACTAGATCAAAGAGCAGATGTGCATGCTATAATTATTTATAAGTCGAATTCTAGAAGCATATAATTAAAAAGGAGAGGTTTAGAAGTATGTAGACGTAATATTTATGCGGAAACTTGGAAGGTGGAGAAAAATAATTAATTATGGGAAAATGAGACATCGACCCATTCGTAACAGTTGCTACAAAGGAAACCCGTACGGGTTCCTCGAAAGAAAAGCCTCGCAGTTCAAGAAAAATTCGTCCTGGTCCGGGACTCGAACCCGGGACCACCGCCTTTCCGGGACAGCCGCTCTATCATCTGAGCTGACCAGGCGGCTAGCAGATGGCAGGGTGAAGTCGAATTTGTCAACAACTCGACGCAAAGGCAAGAGTTTGACGTAATAGTTCTGCGGAAATGCGCAAGGTGGAGGGAAATAATTAATTAAGGAAAAATGAGACATCCACCCATTCGTAGCAATTGCTGCAGAAGAAAAAAACCATAAAGGTTCCTCGAAAGAAAAGCCTCGATGTTGAAGAAAACTTCGTCCTGGTCCGGGACTCGAACCTGGGACCACCGCCTTTCCGGAGTAGACAAAAAGAGATTGACAAATTCGACTTCGCCCTGCCATCTCCAAGCCGCCTGGTTAGCTGAGATGGTAGAGCGGCTGCCCTGGTAGAGCGGCTGCCCTGGAACCAACATATCGTTTTGATACGCTGAATTTGATGCTTGAAAAATCTGATTTAGTGTTGTATACCCACTGTAGAGCTCATACTAGCGTTTCTTTATATTCTGGAAGAGTGTTCACTTGTGAATAGCTCAGCAAATGAATTACTAATTAAATATTGCCATATTAATTACTTACTGAACTATAATTTCGCTGTTTCCTTCATACCTATACACTATCCGCGGCCAGAAATACGTGTGAGCAACTTGTTTTAACTTTATTTGACATGGAATAATGTTCGAGCTTTGTGGGGTTAAGAAGTATGTAGAGATAAAAAAAAAAAAAAGAAGACCAGTCAGGAACATAGCATTGCTTGCTCTCCATAATTAGAGAGCAAGTGATAATGATAATTGTGATGTCTAGATAGCTGCGCGCGAGTCCATCACGAGTGACCATGCCCACTCTAGTTTATCAAAGTTATGTTTTTCTACCTCGTATATCTTACAAACTCGCGAATCCGCGCACCCTATGATGCACCCGCTCGACATACCTCGAGTTTTCTGTCAGATACTTTCAAAGTGGTGGAACTCCGCTGTAATGCTATAAAGAAATGCGTGACCAATGATCGGATAGAACCTCTGTCTTCCAGCAGAGAAGTCCAGTGCTCTAATTACTAAGTCACAATTACACGCATGCTGATGTCGTGCCAAAGTTGCTCTTTGAAATGTCTGGCGCGGGCGTCACGTGCCAGTTTCTCGCATCGTTTCTTGGTGACAGCAAGCACTTTGCGACGCTGTGCTAGACAGCACGATCTTAGGGATCCGCCCATATTGTCTGTTATATACCTCCAAAGAGGGTGAAGTTCACATATAATATTCTCGCATTAAAGAGAAAAAAACACGCTTCCTCTTTTCTTTTTTTTTTTTTTTTTTTTGCTGCTGCTGCTCCTGCTACCAGGCTGGTAGTACCAGCTGGTAGCAGGAAAAAAAATTCCTGTAAAAATTGTACTTCGCAACTTACCATGTCGAAACTGTGCCTGCGTGAATTCAGGGTGTCTAGGGCCTAGTCAGGTGACCACGTGTGTCACCTTTAGCCCTCTTCACCCGGACAACTGTATATTGTCTAAATTTCATTAAAGTCAAAGTCAAAGCTACCCAAATCCATTGTTGAGGAAGACAAAAGTCAAGCAGGCCTTGCCAGCTTTACGCTATTCGGGAACCTTTCAAGAAAGCAGAATACACTCCTTCCAGAAAAGTACACTGTGTCTGCTCCCCACCCTTCCGCTGTTCAGAAACAACATTCCTTCTCGTTGTAAAGACCAGAGGAGGAGGAGGTTAAGAAGTCGAAGGCTTCATGTACTTTACACCCCTACGACGACATGGTTCATAACCCTGTCGTGCTTGAAAGGAGAAGGCACGACTGTAGATAGCAAGGTCAAAGAAGAAAAATGAGAATCGAATAAGGTGAATGAATACACGTTCCTTCTATGAACATTTGCCACTGTATTGGTAAGCTGTCAATAACTCCTGAAAAACCGCGAATGTGCTGTTCTTATTTTGCGGAGAAAATAAATACTATACAAAGCCGCTAAAGCGTCGCGGAAGTACTTCAACACTTCAAGTCGGGCTTGTATACACAGGAATTTTAAACCGTTGCCTCTTCGGCTATTCGTTGAAATTCGCCACCTTGCACCAGCGTAACCTAATGGGCAGCATTTTAAAAAAATAAGCACATTGTAAAAGATCTACGGATTTTCAAACACTGTCAAATAGCAACGTCGAGGGCGTACTCGCTTTTATTGGGATTACAATTCTTAGCCTACTTCATATGTTTTGAATCTATCTATCTATCTATCTATCTATCTATCTATCTATCTATCTATCTATCTATCTATCTATCTATCTATCTATCTATCTATCTATCTATCTATCTATCTATCTATCTATCTATCTATCTATCTATCTATCTATCTATCTATCTATCTAGCTAGCTAGCTAGCTATCTATCTATCTATCTATCTATCTATCTATCTATCTATCTATCTATCTATCTATCTATCTATCCTATCTATCTATCTATCTATCTATCTATCTATCTATCTATCTAGCTAGCTAGCTAGCTTGCTTGCTTGCTTGCTTGCTTGCTTGCTTGCTTGCTTATTACACCCACACAGTGGCCCAAGCTGGTGGGTGAGTGCTCGTGATCGTGATTCCGTCGTGCTCGTTCCATCGTCATCATTCCAGATTCGTGATTAGGCTCTGGTCGTGACATGGTAATCTGGCCTTATACGCCGACCAAGTCGTCCAAGTTTTCTCATAGCTTGTATTATATTACTCTGTATGTGCTCGTGGTCGTGATTACGTCGTGGGTGTTGCATCGCCGTCACTTCAGCTTCTTTATCCGACTCTTGTCATGCTGTCGTCATCACACCACAGGCTTCATGATGCAGTCCTCATCACCCGATTTTCGTTATACACTCATCGTCATCCCATTTTCCTCATATCGCTGTCATGCTGCCGTCATCATTCTGTCGTTGTCATACAGTCGTCGTCATGCATTCGTTGTCATACCGTTGCTGTGATGCCGCAGTGGCCGTTCTATCGTCGACAGGTTTGCTTAATCACCCGACTCTAGCCATGCCATCGTCGTCCCGTCATCGTCATACCAAGTCCGTCCTTTCATCGACGTCAGTCCTCCTTTAACGTCCTATCGTAATCAAGCTGTCGTCATTCAATCGTGATCATGCTGCAACTGTCATGCCATCGTTATGCGTCGTCGTCTGTCCGACGCTATCATGCATCCGTTGTCATTACCGTTGTGGTCAGGGCGTTGTGGCCATCGCCGTCATTTCAGATTTGTCATCCGTTTGTCGTCGTACCATCGCCGTCACAGCATCGTCGTCATCGCATTGTCCTCATGCCGTCGCCGCGAGGCTGTCGTCGTCACACCATCATTTAGAAACTGTCTTCTCATTGTGGTCATGAAGTCATTGTCATACCACCTTTGTCGTTCCATCGACATTATTCCTCCTTCGTCATTCCATCGTAGTCATCGCGCCGGCATCTTACAATCGTCATCGCGCACGTTCATGGGTCACCTTGGCAAGCGAGTGCCATAGGCTGAAGTGGGACAATACCGGAGTATGTCGCATATAGCCGAAGCAACGACAGTCTCAGAATGACCATGGTAGAAAAACAGCGCTGAAGCACGGACAGACGGAAGAAACACAGGACATCATCATCACCGACAAGGAATACAGATATCTATTTGACTAATCATTATGTTTTTGTTAGTTTTTACCGTCAGACCCATGCGCGACTGGTATTTAAAAACCCTCCGCCCCCACCCCGCATTTTCCTTCTCCCTTACCCCCTTTTCAAGCTATATAGTTGCCTACGCACCATAAAGAAATTGTTGGCAGCCAGCGCCCGTCGCGCGTTTCTTTAGTCTGTCCGTGTCTCAGCACTGTTTTTATACAATGGATGCATACCAACGAGCTCGCCTTCAGACCCTTTCGACTCAGAATGACCATTGGAGATGTAAATTAACAATGACTTCAGAAATACGATGCGTCACTATATAGCTGGTATGCTAATCGCATTACCGTGGACAGTCATCGTGAACTGTGTTCTGTCGTAATATTTAATAACAAGCATGTATAACAATTAGTCGTCACTTATTTATGCGTTAAAGCAGTGGTTTGGTTCTGACCAAAGCACCAAGTGTCTACCGAATGCGACAAATACGCATGATATTAGAAGAATCTAGCCTCTCGCCGTTGCTGGCAAAACTCGCTGAAACTTGCCAAACGTTATGGTATGGTATGGTATGATGAACTTTATTTAATGTCCTGAAGATCAACCCTTAGGTTGACGCAGGCGGCTCCCACGTCGGGACAGTAAGGTTTAACCTTACCGCCGTATCATGGGCCTTCTGGACGGCCTGTACTTGATCGGAAAGAACTCCACTGTGTAGGACTCGCCGCCACCAGTCTCTCTCCTTGACACAGTCTGTGAAAGTCACAGGACACTGCCAAAGCATGTGATCCAGAGTAATGATGCCATTACACTTCTCGCAATCGATTGGTATCTCTCTTTCAGGATATATCTTGTTAATAAAGTTTGGACTTGGATAAGTTCTTGTTTGCAACAATCTCAGAGTCACCGCTTGAGCTCTATTGAGCTTAGCGTGTGGCACTGGGAATTCCCTTCTGTTCATGTAGTAATGCCTCGTGATTTCATTATATGTAAGTAATTGGTCCCTGTTCTCCTCCTGTATATTATTAAGGTCCTGGTTATGAAATATAATCTTTGAAAGTGCCGCCTTTTCAGTTACTCTGGTGTATTGAGGTTAAGTTCTGCAAATTGTGTAAACGACATTGTCCCAAAATTCCTGTACTATGTACTAAATCTACTATGTGCGGTGCGGCAATATCTGCTTGAGCTTTGCCACTACCGCCGGATAACTTTCATTTATGCTCAAACCTCCTTTTGTCACATCTATACACAACCAGTGCAAGTAAACTGACATAAAAGAAAAGACTTGAAAAAAATTTGGAGTTCTGTCAGCTGTGAGAATCCGAATTCGACTTTTCGCTTTCTTGATGGGTTATTTCACCAGGGCAAAGTTAGTAAGCCTCTTGATGACAAACTACGGCGATGGAGTAGGGCAGCGACTCATGTACACTTTTGTGCACCAATTGATGTATGACGGGACTGCGATGTATTAGGTGAGGGCTTTCAGGTGCTAAGTACACGCCTTTCACACAGAATTCCTCTAATACCAATTAAGTGGTCCTCTTCCATGGCAACGCGACATTCTTCCTGAAATGGCGAAAGCGGCTTTGGAGTGCGGGGAGCTTTATTTATTTATTTTTACTTATAGATGGCTTTTAGCTAAGCAAGTTCGTTCGAGCCTGTTGAACACTGTGATGTCGCGAAGGTTAGGATCAGCCCCAAGAACATTATAGTAGCTGTAACTTTAACTAAACCAAGCGTGCTTTTATTGCAATTATTGAGAATATAAGCCTAGGCTTCACCATATACGGCAGGTCGTTTGAGACAGCTTTGGCGGAGGTACATGCGTCGTGCAAGAGAGCAGCTTAGTTTTAGAGTGGGTATAAGCCGGCTCTAACACCCATAAGGAAGTGCTGTTAACGCGGACTTATTCTCGTAATGCAGCTTAACACTGCGTTACTTCACGTCTGTGGCACTAACGTATCGCCAGGAAATTTTGTCCGAAATTCCAACAGATACCCCATTGAAGCTAAAATACGGTACAAAAATAACTGGCCCAATAATTTTGCTTGTAACAAAATTATGCAGATCTGATGCTCTGTGGGAATCGATGTTATGGGAAGCATTTTGCAGCTAGCTGACTATCCAGCAGCATTTGAAGTTCTTCGAGTAGTTTACGGGATGAACCAGCAAGTTTGTGTAAAGCAAATGTATAGTAGTGCTTGAAGCGAGCCTTTGCTCGACGACAGGAGCAAAGCGATGACGACGATGACGACGAGAGTATGACGGCGACAAAATTACGATAGTGTTTTTTTTTTGTTTTTTACTTCGGTAAGAAATGTTACTACCGTTACCTTTACTACCTGGGCCAATCCTGAATATGATACAATGCCGCGCGGCGTTTTCTGATTGTTCCCCCAGAAGGGAATTAGTGGGCTATATGGGCCGATCCCGAAAGCTGTGCAGTCTAATGCAGTGTCTCAAAGCCTTAGCCGTCACAAGGCAAGAAGGCAAGAGCTGCCACCAGCAACGGACAGGCTCCGGCTCGTGACGGAAGAGAAATCGTAAGTCTGCGGCTGAATGGAAACTAGTGCGCACACGCGTGCTGTAGCTCGTGCTGCGTAGACATGACGCAGGAGCAAAGCGTCTCAGAGCGCTGCGTTGGTACGCGAGAAGCGTGCTTGCGATAGTAGCCTAATGCTAAAAATCGCAGTAGGATGCCACTTCTTCTGTTTGTGCTGTACTCTGATTGGATACCTGTCAATTCAGGTAATAAAACAAATAAAATATGGTAGCCTAACGGTTGGGGCATCGAGTTGGTGTGCTCGGCGTCGCATGTTGGATGCCGCTATCGGACACTTTTGAATTATATTTTTATTAAACGAGGTGAGATAGGAACCTACCTACCTGGCCCAAAGTTCCTCAAATTAGCCAAGGAATGTTACACATTAAGAAGCATAGTCGTGGCAATAACGTATTGGCCGTTAGCGTCAAGACTGTTGGTAATTTTGGGAAACAAATTGGAATTGCAGGCCTTGCTCCAATATGTGGCCGGCGGTTAATGCTGGGCTTCAGCTTCTAAATAAACTCTCTGGGTGGCAGCTCATGTCTTGGTTTGCCTTTCTTCCTGCTCCCGACTTACCTTTGCACTAACATGAACCCTGTAAGTCTCTGTACTGCCGTATCGGCTGCGTCTCGGAAAGTTGCAACGTAAATTTTCTTCTTTTTGGAGGCCTGACACATTTCGTGTGACCTTATGTATGTTCTGTATTTTCCAGCATCAACCCACGATAACAAAAAAAAAAAAAAGAAAGAAAGCATGAAGTTTCATCGTAGCTGATGCATTTGCTATCGAATCGAAACGTGCAGTGGACACCTTTCCATAACCACTACATTGATTCCATGTTAATTCTAGACTTGGAGGTGACGTCATTAGAAAACAAACTTTATTTCGCAAATTTTGTGCTACGAAACTTCTTGCAGTCTAGGGTACACGGCTTATGCTTTCTGCACATTTGTATACAGTGTGTCTCACGTAACTTGAGCCAAACATTCAAAATATGCAAATGCCATTTAGCTGGACTGAACCAAGGTAATGTTGTTTGCCGTCGCTTGGAGGTGCTTAGAATATTTTTTTTCATTCCGCCTAATTAGATAGTCAGCCCATTAATTATTAACTTTTCAAATATTGTATTTAGAGGAAAAGTGCCAATGAGAAAATTGTAGAGCAACATGAAAAGCTCCCGATACATCTTTCTGTTGCTCAATACGTGCTACATAAAGGTATTTTTCCGAGCGTGAAAGAAACCCACAAGTTCACGCAAAGTTTCCGTGCGACCGGCCGCTCGAGACATTTGCGCGTATTCGCTGTGTTCTTTCACACTCGGAAAAACACTTTTATGTAGCACGTTTTGAGCAACAGAAAGCTGTATGGGTTTCTTATATGTTGCTCTACCATTTTCTCATTGGCATTTTTCATTTAATTATAATATTTGATAAGTTTATAATTCATGAAGACTGACTATCTAATTAGGCGGAACGAAAAAAATATAATCTGAGCGTCTCCAAGCGACAGCAAAAAACTTTGGTTCTGTCCAGCTACGTGGCATTTGCATGTCTTTAATGTTTGGCTCATGTCTAGTGGGACACCCTGTAGAGATTAAGCCGCAAATAAAAGCATTAGGAAAGCTTACTCTCACAAGGCTCTTCATGTAGTGATCGTGTGACATAAAAAACGAACAGGTTAAACGATATTTGTTTTCAAGGGGCTACCTTTCCGCAGATCATTGCATATTAAAATTCAGATGCATTACCCTTCGGCTTCCTTTGTTTGGAAAAAAATTAAAGAATGATTGTCTTTGATTAACGGGGTGTAACGTCTCAAAGAAACTCTAGGGCTGTGAGCGACGCCGTAGTGGAAGACTCAGGGGTAAGTTTGACCATCTGGCGTTCGTCAATGTACGCGAACATCTAAGTAAATGAGGGTTGTTACATTTCGCGCCATCGCAATGCGGCCGCCGAAACAAGTAATAAAGCACGCGAGCAGCGGAAAAACTTAGCCACTTAGCTACCACGGCGGTTTCAAAATAATTGTCTAGCGGATCACGCCGAGGGCATGTGTTGCAGAGAGGGTGGTAATGCTTAAGTCAGGACTGTCCTTGCACTGGGAGCACTCCCATAAACTTCCATCAGGGACTGGATTGAGGTAAGAGGCTTTTCCGCTCACGCTCACTGCGAATGCGCGCCTGGACGGAGGCCTTAGGTGCTTCATGGAAAGGCGACTAAACAACCACCGATGCCATCGCAATGTACTGCGGGGCCATGTTCACTTTGAACTACGCAACCTGATCTGAGTCAACGGCGAGCGTGGATTCGCCGAATGGCACGCTTAATTGACTTGCTCAGGGGGAAGGAGTTGTCGAAAGGCAAAGTGCGGTTGACTTTGGGGGCAGCTGTGTTTGCGACGTGATGGAGCAACCAGTTCCATTCGTCGTAGTTGGGCAGAAGCAAACTGGGGTCTCAGCTTTCGGAGCAACAGCTTCCCTTACTTTAGGCCAGTCGCCTTTTTCCGTTTCTCTTATATCCCCCTAACTTTCCAGTTAAATATCGCAGACCAATTGTTGTGAAATTTACCCTTCTAGAAGATTTACGTTTACGGTCGAACATAAAACGTTAAGCGTGTGTGTGTGTGTGTGTGTGTGTGTGTGTGTGTGTGTGTGTGTGTGTGTGTGTGTGTGTGTTTACACGTCAGCGAACTCGCCGCAATTTCCTTCTTTCCTTCCCTCCTCTCTCTCCCTGTGATCTTTGTTTTCCCCTTTCCCATTCACCCTTTGTAGGTTAGCCAACCGGACGCTATTCTGGTTAACCTCCCTGCCTTCTACTTTTCTCTTTCCTCCTCCTCCACGGTCGAACAGTGGCACTGTGTGCATAAGTTCAGGATCATCAGATCTGAGCTGTGCTTGCCCACAAAGCGTGGGCTAACTCTTAATGCTGCGCAAGCTTGCTTATCGTTGTCCGTTGTTCAATGTTGCTTTGTGGCAACTTCATTTGATGAACTTAAAGCACATGCACTACACCCCCCCCCCTCCCCCCCGCCCCGCAAACACAAGTGCGTGCATGCGTGTGGGTGTGCGTGTGGGCACCTTTGGGGGTTCGTGCTATTCAATTTTATGTCATGAAATGGCCACAAAGCAACCTTGAACAATGACCCACGATAAGAAAACTTGCGCGGCATTAAGAGTCAGCTCACGCTTTGCAGGCAAGCACAGCTCAGCCAAGCCTCAACTTATGCACACAGTGCCACTGTTCGATCGTGCTAACCGTAAATGCAAATGTAAACACACGTGCACACATGCACACGCGCGCGTGCGCGTGCGCGTGTGCGTGCGTGCGTGTGTGCGTGTGTGTGTGCGTGCGTGCGTGCGTGCGTGCGTGTGTGTGTGTGTGTGTGCGCGCGCGTGCATCCTTGCGTGCGTGCGTGTGTGTGTGTGTGTGTGTGTGCGTGCGTGCGTGCGTGTGTGTGTGTGTCACGAACACTGTCGTCTCATCGCGAGCTAAAAGCTTATCGTCAACTATCCACAGAGCTACGTGCATGCAGAAACTGCGGTGTGACATCGCTATAGTCAAAGGAGATCGTTTTCAGTGCGAAGCATTCTTGTCCGAGTCAACCCATTGTTTTTTCTCTATTGGGGGCGGAAGGGGGCGGGGGGCTTATGTCTGGCTGTTTTCGTAGGCCAATCCCAAAGATTCTGCAGTTTAAGAAAACGCTGTCAGTATAAAGAAAATAGAAACATACTTTTAATAACTATCGTACACTACTGCTACCGAAAATAAATTAGAAGCTTTGTTCGTGCTTTGAAAGAAAAAGCGCAGAAGTCCATATTTCGCCATGACTTCATTGCGCCTGTGAAGAAACTGCTCTGCATCAAAGGCCCGAAAATACTCGCTGTAGATTTGAGGTCGCACTTACAATAGCGCGAAAGCCCGCTCGAGCGCAGTCCTGCTTTGTTCAGATTGCTCCCAGAACGCTCTACAAGTGACGGTGTGCGGGCGGATGGAACAATTGTTTATTTACAAATACTACTCTACACGGTTTTCCACATTATGGTCACCTGAGATGTTATTCTTATTAGTACACCAATAAATTTCCATTTATACAGGTGTACATGGTTCTATAAGTTGCGGTCTTCTGTGGTGATTGTTATCAATACATCAATAAACTTCCTTTTGTAGACGAACGTAGCGCTCGCTCCACCCTAGGCGCCCGCGGATTTCTACATACTCACATACCCTGTGACACTGGGTATGTGTCGTGTATATATATACATATGTGTGTGTCTGTGCTGGCTAACATTCCCAGGGTTAACGGTTATGATCTTGAATACCCAAGAACGTGGATGAGGGAAAAGACAGCCGTAGCACAATTAGTAGTGCCACGCGTTTGCCATTCGCAGGTTGTGGGTTCGGCTCCCACCGGCGGCATATTGTCCTTCCGTCTACTTTCGTTTCCTTTTGGCTTATTATGTGTAAACTTCACTTAAAGTTACAAACAACGACCAGTGTGGTTTTCTTGGCTTCCTTAACTGTTGGATTCACGTGGAGTCAAGAGGGCTCTTGGGCTACCCATCAGGACACATACCGAGGATCTCGTGAAGCTGGGGGTACATAACACCGCCGAGGAGATTGCCGAAGCCCAAGAACGCGCGCAACTCAGTCGCCTGACCACAGGTAAACAGGCAGGTAAACGCATCCTCGAAAAGCTGGGTTACCACCCTTGCGGAATTCCCAATGGTCAGTACTTCGATCCCTAGGTGCATTCGAGACAAGTTCGTAGTGGCCGCTGTGCCCCGAAACGTCCATCCCGTCCACAACGAGGGCAGACGCAAGGCCAGAGCTGCAGCCATCCTCAAACAGATCAAGCAACACGACATTAGAGCAAGCTTTGTCGACGCTGCGGAGTACCGTGACGGGAACACCTTTGCCGTCATTGTGGTCGACTCGAGCGGTAAGATTTCCAATGGCGCCTCGATTCGCCCTTCAGACCCCAGAGTCGCCGAGCAAGTCGCCATCACCCTCACCCTGCTAGACGGTCGTGGGTCCGAAATCTATAGTGATTCCAAAACGGCAGTTAGGGCTTTTCAGAAGGGTTGCATCGCCAAGGAAGCTGTTCGTCTTCTTAGAGGCTCGAGTTCATATACTCTCACAAACCATTCAATTCAGTGGTTTCCCGCTCACGTTGGGTCGGTCGAGGGTGCTCCCCCGAACCTCAATGAGTCTGCTAACGAGGCTGCGCGTGACCTCACCAACCACGCTTCCTCAATAAGGAGCACTGACTCCCCTCCTCCGGTCACAGGGACGCTCCCGCTACTCACAACGAGATTATTAAATATTTCCACATGTCCAGAAGGGTCTTTCCTACCCTCACCCCAAGCTGAATAGGGCGCAAGCCGTTTCGCTTAGGCTTCTACAGACCAGCACATATCCGTGTCTGTCCGCTCTCCATGAGGCTTATCCCGACGTGTATCGCGACAACGCCTGCCCGTCCTGCGGGCAGACCTCCACTCTAGCTCACATGCTCTGGGAGTGCGGGTCGACATACCCCAAGTTCATCAGGAGGAGTGGGACTCGCTTCTGCGTAGCCCCGCTCTAGAAAAGCAAATCCTGGCCGTTCGGCGTGCCCGCGACCGGGCCGGTGGGCTAGACGTGCCGGTCCCGACGTGGGACTAGCCGTGTGCGCGACGAGTTCGCGTCCTCGCCGGACCTTCAATAAAGTTCTGTACGAGTGAAAGCATCTAGAGGGTGGGCCAGCGAACGCGGTTCAATCTCGCGTGCGCGAGCGGGGAACGCGGCCCGGATGCGTACCCTCTCCTGTGGCGCGCGAGGCAAGGGGAGTCATGCAAGGGAGAAGGGGCATTCCTCTCCGGCGGCTGCCAGGGTGTCTCGGTGACCTCCTCGCCCGCCGCTCCGTACAGAGTGGAGATATTGCGGCGTCTACTACGGCATTGGCCACGGGAATCGCGGACGCCGTAGTAGACGCCTTTAACGGACGCCGTAGAGACGCGTCGCCGGCGCTCGTGTGTCTTGAAAGCAATACGCGACGTGGCCAAAGTGCGCGCCCGCGCGGGCCTCATCTTCAAAGCGATCTGCGATGTTTGCAGAGTACGCGTAGTGCCGGTAGTTTCGTATGCGCTGTGCTTTCGATGATTGGTTCGCGTTGTAGCGACAGATGCAGGGAAGTCCATTGGCTCGCTGCTGCTGCCGCGATTCCCAGGTCCAGCGTTTTCACAGAGAATTTCCGTTGTCATTGAGTGAGATATGCTCATGTTTACCTGTGCGCGCGTGACACCGTGCTGGTTAATTTAGGTAAAACACGTTGACGGGCTAGTCGGTTCGAATCCATGATAGAATGTCTAAGCGCGACTGAACTGAATTAGGACGTAGAAAGAAGGAGATACGCAAAGAGAGCGCTGTCTGTGTGTGTCTGTTTCTACGTACTCTTTGAGTGACGATTACATATTCTATCATTGTTAACTTAGTAAACGAATGTTTACAAGTTTATACGGCCGATAAAACTACTATCCCTACTTCGTGCAGCTATCTACTAATTTGATATCGCAATCGGTGCTTCGCCTTTCGGGCAGAACTGCGAATTGTGTCTTCTGCAAGTTTATCTCCCGCTCCACTCTTGTAGTCTTTCGGTTAACGTCCTCAATAATTTGTTATAAATCGCCCCCAGTGTTGCTGTACACGACAATGTCAACTGCAAATGGAAGGCTGCTGAGATATTCTGTGATTGTAGATATATATATATATATATATATATGCTATTGCTAAAACAAATCGAAATCGCATGGAATCCATCATTTTGTGCATCAAATTTATATGTATATCAGACAACAGTGAACTTTTAATAAATATTGCGAATAAGGGGTCTAATTCACAAAGCTTTTAGTCCGTAAGTGCTCTTTTCCATTGGCTTCTCACTTTATCTAATGATATGTCAAGCATCAGGATTGGCTGAAGTTTTCTCTTACGAACAATTTGTGCGTCAGAGGTTTTTGAACATACAGGCCCACTTCTGCGGTATCGTGCAAGGCGAAGGACACGCCATGAAAGGTCAAATTGTCATCCACCGGAATGTAATACAAAGCTGCATCCTGCAATGTATGTCTACAAGGCATACTACATTAATAAATATTCTAGCTTGTTTGAGAATTCCTAGTCAATACAGCAACTAATTTTATTTTAGTCAGAGGTCGTCAATAGAAGCATAATAACACATATGTGCAATGAAGGGGCACACGTTCACTACGAAAATAGAACTGGTGAATTATGCACAAAATGAATGCGTCACTGCATCATGGACGCTGGATGGGGAGAGAGAGAGAGAGAAAATTTTATTGGCTTGATGATATACGTGCAGTGGTCGGAGACCCTTTAGTCCAAGGCCCCGCTGGCCTCGGCCGCCAGCTTGACCTGTCTTATGAAGGACTGTTGTCCCGCCAGGTCTGAGCTGGTTAGCTGTGCCTCCCATTGCTCCATTGTGTGGTGTGTTTTATCAAACGGGTGTGATTCACAATCCCAAGTAATGTGTTGTAATGTTGGTATGCCGCCGCACCACGGGCAGTCGGGCCTGTAGCGAGTGGGGAACATGGCATTCTGTAATTTAAGGTGGGGGAATACCCCAGTCTGAATTTTGCGCCAGCTGGCGGCTTCCTCTCCACTGAGTTGTGGGTGAGGGGGAGGGTGTTTTTTCCTGGTTGCACGCTGATGAGCGAGAATCTCCCGGGCATTCGTTGGATTGGGGTCATTACAGTGGCTACATGGGACCGTCCCAGTCGAGTCGGCCCGGTTAATAATACCTCGGGCTAGCGAATCGGCCAATTCGTTCCCCTGAAGTCCTGTATGACCTGGACACCATAGGATCCGGTGATGATGGGAGAATTTCGTCGGTATTATTGAGTGACATGTTTTGGTCACGTGGCCCCTGAGAAAAAGGCGACATGCTTCTTGTGAGTCTGTTATTATGGTGACGCTCTTTTGCGTGCGTTCCGCGTGAGCGAGGGCCATTGCCACGGCGAAAGTTTCGGCAGCCGCCGGAGTACCTGCCTTGACGGATGCCGTAAATTGTTACTGTGCTTTCGTGTCGACGATTGCCACTGCGTACCTCCTGATGTTCTTTTGGGCATCACTGGCGTTCGAGTGTACGTTCGAATACGCGGCTGCGTCCGTGTATATTGTGTTGTACGTGGGATTATTTTCATACATTGTTCTAATATGTCGTGCGCGTGCTTTTCGCCTTGCTTTATTGTATTCAGGGTGCATGTCTTTGGGTATGGGGGCCACTGTTATTCGAGCTCGTGTGGAGTTTGGTAGTGGTATTAGGTGTTCGCTGATAAATTGTGGGTGTGGGGAAATACGTGCCCTTGTCAGTAGGGCCCGTCCTGCGTGAGTGTAGCTCAAGCGTTCCCTCTGCTGGATGCGGAGGTTGTGACGAGAAATGAAAAAAGAAAAGGATATATTCGCCTTTACTAGTAGTAATCAATGTTTTCAGCGAAATGAATAAAACATAGTTTTCACGGAATCCTTTCCCAATGTAAACTGATTTGGTGTTCCTCTTCATGCCCTTTTAAAAACAGGAATAATTTTTGCGTTCCTTGCCTTCAAGTATAGTCCTTCAGCTGCTGCACACTTTGTTGTTGCAAGTGAAGTACAGTAAAGCGACTTGATGAGCTACGTCTTCTTATTCGTGCTTCCACCTATTGCCTCAACTGTGCACGAATTTGAGAGTACTTGAGTCAAGCAAACATATTCGAAGCTTTCACCGACATCTGCTTAGAGTTTTTTCCGAGTAAAGCTGACTTAGAAGCAAGGGGCACTCCACTTTGATATCTCCGCATGATTTGAAGCTTTGATCGTCTCTTTTACTGAGACCTTAAAGCCGATTCTGCATGTCTGAGAGTGATGGTGCTTCTTTCAGCATTCTTTCATACATTTCGGCTCAGCGACTCTTCTCCACGAAGGGCGATCGATGTTTCTTTTGTATTGTGCTGTTTTCTTTTACCTGTTTTTCCTCCGAGTACATTTTTAAGACTGTATGATCGCTGCTTTCACGCTAAGGAGAAAATAGATGTCCCGTTTGTTTAGATTCGTGCGCTGTATTAAAATACAATATCAAAGTGACCAAGCAAAAAAAAAGTAGAAAAAACATTTGTTTCCTCAAATTTCCAAGCTCAAAATTGTTTTCGAGACTTCGTCTGCCTTTTGTTTTTGCTGTTGACTAATCTTTTGCTCAAATGCATCTCCACTATACGAAAATCTTCTCGTGACTGAAAAGGCCCCGAGATCTGTCGTAGCACAAACACAGATTATTCTTTCATGTAAACAGAAAATGAAGAAGCACAGAAAATATATGCATGTTATTCTAACTAAGCTGTTCGGTCTTCAAGACTATACCCACTTCAGGTTTTTCGTTTTTGACGGAGGGCTCTAAAGGGATTCGTCCCTTTTTTATGGTGGGGTGTCGGGAACCTGCGTTGTTATACCGGGAAAGGACACTTGACGGGCAAATTGCGCAATAATTTACGTCCGAGAGAAACTGCCTTTGAAAGCTGTTGAACTGTTACAACAAAGGCTAGTACACATGCTGGAAGTGCCAGTTCTAAATTTAATTCTTCGTTCGTCATGAAGATGTTTGTATTATTTTCGTTGGAAAATGCTGGATAACAGTTTTATAATGCTGTGTTTTCATTCACAAGTCGCCTAAATTAGGTGGTACAGAAGGGAACAATCACAAATGCTAAATCACCTCATCGCAATGAAGTGACCGCCTTGAAAAAAAAAAAAAAACTTTTATTGACATTCGTATAGCTGTACCAGCTCCCACTGCAATAAGCTCGGGCTGGTGCTTATATCGCACGTCTCTAAGGAATCAAGACATCACATTCGCACGCTTTCTTGAGTCGGTTTACACCCCTCTTTTGTTTACGCGTACGTCTACTCTACTCCCGCCTTCAACGTAACCTATCCTTTCTGTCGTATTAGTCGATAAATTTATGTGCGAAGTCACGCACCCACACCACAACTTCAGTGCTTGCCGCACTCGCTGCAGGAAGACGTTGACAAATCGGTGCGTGAACATCGTTTCTTGGAAGCTCGGTCCAAAGTAGGCTTTGGCAGCGGATTTCGTTCCTCCCTACCGTCAGTGATTCGGCTCTCTGGTTTGTTTTCCCTGTTTGCCGAAGCAGCAGGAACCTCGTTCCTTATCCACCGTCATTTCAAGCCGCCGCGAAAAGAAAGATTTGTTTTCGTGAACTCTAAAGCCTCCAGACAGTGCAACTTTTCTGCGTCTGATCCCGCGATGTCTGGTCGCTCGCACTCCTCTTTTATCGCTCAGACAGCTTAGTTCCTTGCGATACTAGCGATATTTATAGTTTCTCTCTAAGTCCTGAAGTGACACATCCGTATTTATCTTTAGAAATCCCGGATGCTTCTTCTAGCAGTATTCCTTTATCCAATTTAGAACAAGAGGATTTGATCAGTTTTCTCTGCGTTCCGGGGCACCCCCAGCCGCCCTTGCGCCAGCACCAATAAAGCTAGCCTGCCGTCGTAGGTATTGCACATGGAATACATATATTTACTGATTTACACTGACGGCTAACATATTCAATAAAAAAAGCTATGTATTGCAACGGGGGTGTTCGCCTAGCAGAAGGGTCACTAGCTATAGGTTGTAGCGCTAGGCTTAAAACAGGTCGGCGCTATATCGTAACAGGGAAGCAAGCACTTCTCGTCGTCTTCTTCTTTTGCACAAGCACACCAGCACCATGCCCACTGCCCAGTGCCTTCAGTACAATCACTCCCCACCGAAAGAGTAGCCATCCTGGCGACCTAAGGACAAGGGAACACAGGGGGGTCATGGCACTGCTTGAGCCGGGAGACGTGGACAATTTCCTGGCCCCGACGACGCTGGTCGGAAGGCGTTTCAATTGGCTCGATGAGGTAGTTGACCGCGGATGTTTGTTTCAGTACCCGATAAGGACCGTGGTACTTGGAGAGCAGCTTGGAGGAAAGGCCTGGAGGAGTAGAGGGCACCCACAACCAGACCAGCGAGCCAGGCGCAAACCACGTAGCCGTAGTGGATGAATCGTGGCGAAGCTTTTGGCGCCACTGGTCCTGGGATGTGAACGAACGAGCGAGCTGGCGACATTCTTCGGCGTAAGCAGCCGCTCTAGAAACAGTCGTCCACTCCGAGGCATCTGGCCGGTAAGGTAAAATCGTGTCCATAGTGCATGAAGTTTCGTGTCCGTAAAGGAGAAAGAAAGGGGAGAACCCAGTGGTGCTTTGCGTGGCGGTATTGTAAGCGTAGGTGACGAAAGGTAGAATGCGATCCCAATTCGAGTGGTCAGATGAAGCATACATGGCCATCATGTCATGGTTGAAACGTTCTGTCATCGAATTAGTTTGAGGATGATATGCCGTGGTAGTGCGGTGAATGATGCGACACTCCTTTAGCAATGCTGCAATGACGTCTGAGAGAAAAACGCGACCGCGGTCGCTCAGTAATTCGCGAGGTGCTCCATGGCGTAAAATCAGGTTTTGAAGGATAAAACTGGCGACGTCTTTTGCTGTGGCAGATGCCAGGGCTGAAGTTTCAGCGAACCGCGTGAGGTGGTCGATAGCAACAATAACCGAGCGGTTGCCGCTTGAAGTGTTGGGAAGCGGACCGTATAAGTCAATGCCGACGCGGTCGAACGCGCGCGTGGGGCATGGTAAAGGTTGCAAGGGGCCGGTGGCATGTTGAGGTGGCGTCTTGCGTCGTTGGCATAGGGGGCATGACCGGACATACTGGCGAACGAAACGGTACATACCGCGCCAGTAGTACGAAGCTGGAGGCGAGAGTATGTCTTTATTACACCAGCGTGGCTGCATTGTGGGTCGTCGTGGAACGTGGCGCAGATGTCGGAGCGGAGGTGTCGGGGTATAACAAGCAACCACTTACGGCCGCTGGAATTGTAGTTGCGGTGGTACAGCAGGTTATCTCGAATGATGAAGTGCGTGGCTTGGCGACTAAGCGTCCGAGAGGTCGGTGCTGGCGACTGGCTGGACAGGAAGTCAATAAGCGAAGAGATCCATGGGTCTTTGCGCTGCTCTGACGGCATGTCGGAAATGTTGAGGGCGAAGGCACCGCAGGTAGAAATAGACGAGTGGACAGGACCAGAGGGCAGGGGTGACCGGGATAGAGCGTCTGCGTCTGAATGCTTTCGGCCTGAGCGATAAACAACGCGGATGTCGTACTCTTGTAGGCGCAATGCCCAATGGGCAAGCCGACCAGTTGGATCTTTTAGTGAAGATAACCAGCATAGGGCATGATGGTCGGTCACGATGTCAAATGGACGCCCGTACACATAAGGACGGAATTTGCCGATAGCCCAAATGATGGCCAGACATTCCTTCTCAGTAACCGAGTAGTTCGCCTCGGCTTTGGTAAGGGTGCGGCTGGCATACGCGACGACGTACTCTTCGAAGCCATCCTTGTGTTGTGCAAGAACAGCGCCGAGCCCGACACCACTAGCGTCCGTATGGATCTCAGTTGGAGCAGAGGGATCGAAGTGTCGCAGTACTGGAGGCGAGGTGAGAACGCGTCGCAGTTCTTGGAATGCGTCGTCGCACGCCGAGGACCAGGCTGATAGGTCAGAACTGCCGGTGAGAAGCTGCGTCAAGGGGGCAATGATAGAGGCAAAGTTACGGATGAAGCGTCGGAAATATGAGCACAGGCCGATGAAGCTGCGAAGCTCTTTCATGGTGGTTGGTTTAGGGAACTCGGATACGGCGCTAAGTTTTGTGGGGTCCGGAAGGATACCGTCTTTTGACACTACATGGCCGAGAATAGTAAGCGTACGAGCGCCGAAGTGGCATTTCTTCAAATTTAGTTGCAGTCCTGCAGTGGAGAGGCACGCAAGTACTTGCTCGAGGCGGTTGAGGTGCGACGCAAAGTCGGTGGAAAAAACCACAATGTCATCCAAATAGCAGAGGCACGTTTTCCACTTCAGCCCTCGAAGAATGGCGTCCATCATTCGCTCGAAAGTGGCAGGCGCGTTGCAGAGGCCGAACGGCATGACAGTAAATTCATATAGCCCATCAGGCGTTACGAAGGCTGTCTTTTGACGATCGGCCTCTGCCATTGGCACTTGCCAGTAGCCGGAGCGCAAATCAAAAGAATTCCGCTCCCTGCAGACAGTCCAAGGCATCGTCGATGCGCGGCAGAGGATAGACATCTTTGCGCGTTATTCGGTTAAGGCGGCGATAGTCGACGCAGAACCGAATGGAGCCATCTTTTTTTTTAACGAGGACAACCGGAGATGCCCAGGGACTGTTAGAGGGCTGGATGATGCCACGCTCCAGCATGTCGTCAACGTGCTGGTCGATGATACGGCGTTCAGCAGCCGACACACGATACGGACGCTGGCGCAATGGTGTTTGTGGATCGGTGTCGATACGGTGAACGACTCCGGACGCTCGGCCCAAGGATGGTTGGTCAATGTCAAATGAGAAACGAAAGCGTTGGAGGAGCTTGATAATTTCTGTGTGCTGCGCAGGTGTGAGTTCTGCGTCGACGGCACGAGCGAAGACGTCTACAGGGGCATCAGTCGCGGCGGGAGGAGTGACGGAACAAATCGGAAGTGATGCCGTATCACCAAACGTGGTGGCCAGGAGAACGCTATCGAAAGCTTCAGCGGTACCCAGGCACTCGCCGCGGAGTAGGGATGATGGGCAGGCGGACGGATTGCACACGTAAAGGGCAGCAGAACCGTCGCAAAAAGTGACGACAGCAAACGGAAGCAGGAAGTTCCGGCGGCGCGCACAAGTGGCCGACGGTGTAAACAGAACAGATGAGTTTGCAGCAGAGTTACATGACACAGGAACCAGAGCGGCGGAGAAAGGTGCGATATCGATGTCAGAGGCGGCAACAACTTTAGGAGAAGAATGGTCGTCAGGGTCGAAGCACGGCACTGATAATGTAAGTTCGGCACGAGCGCAGTCGATAAGTGCTTGATTGACAGATAGGAAATTCCATCCAAGAATAACGTCGTGTGACGAACGAGATAGGACGACAAATTCTATAACATACATAATGTTTTGAATGACAACCTTCAGTACAGCATATTCAACGCACATGTTCCAATCTAAGAAGCGAGGCTTTCGTGAAGTGGTTGAATAAATGTATTGTAACTGATTATATTGTGCAGAGTGTTTTGCGCCATCGAGATACCTGCCCGCTAGTGAGAAGTAAGATGCGGAGACCCATTACCACGTGACCCACGTGGCCACACACTGCACTCCATCTGCGATTGGCCTCCTTAGTTATGGCATCGTATCCACGGTCGGCCAGCCGACCCGAGCGTGCCGATTGTGCAAACAGGACCACAGGGAACTTCGATTTACGCGGCGAAAGACCGACTAATCAGATGCACCAATCCTCACTTGTAGGGATGTAGGCATAGAAAGCATGTGTGCTCTTGACGGCGTATGTTTGTTGCAATGAAGTTGTTTGCATATCATTTCTTTTATCACTGCATAATTCCGTATTAACTAACCAGGACACCTGCGAGCCAGGACACGCAATCAGCCAGGACAACTGCAAGGGTAGTAGAGATGGTATGCTGTCCTGCATGTGAGCTATTCGGAATTACAGCAGCTCCCAGCCAAGGTAAAAAAATTCGGTAGGGATCTCAAACAAAGCTTCGCTTCAACATAGAAGGCACTACTCTTTAACCAACGACCCCTGTTTACTGTTTGTTTTAGCACCAGTGTTGGCGGTGCCGCGTAACCAGCAACGATGACGTTGTCGGTAACGCGTTAGTTCTTTTTGTAACTTAGTAACGTTCCGCTTATATTTCATTACTGTGGGCGGCAGAATCTGTGCAGTCATGTGGCGAATTTCGTCTGCCAACTATAGTAGCATCACATAAATTTTCGATCTCCTTAACGACGGATGTGGAGTGTGTGTGTACTAACGGCGACATGGACGCTGCCCGCAGTTGTGACGCTGTAATTGGATCACTACCAATGTAAATACTTTAATAGCCAGACACTTCATGCCCGAGGTACTCAAGCTCGCTATACAACATCAGTTGTGAAACATAAACCACACACTTTGCAGGCATTTGATCATGACTCTTTGAAACTATGTTAGCCCATGCGATTGAAAAGTTAGTCTCCTTGGAATGTTCATAAGGCACTTTTGTTGACCACGCCTATTGCGCATGAAAGTTGCCTTCTCCCTTCTGAGAAGTAGTGACTAGACCAGCGACCACTCATGGTCCAGAGGGCGCAGAATTGTGGTGCGTCTCCACTTAACAGGTTACGTATGCACATTTTGCGCACTCATTATTCCGTATGCATTCCGCACTATCTTTACAAAAACGGTTGGCACTCCCTGTCGATTCTGTGACTTTATCGGACAAATAACAAGGAAAGAATGGGAAAATATTAGGATGCACAAGATTTTATCTGCAAACAGCAGCCTTTGGCTCTCTAAGCAGCAAGCCTGTCCGCTTTACGTTCGGGTCTGGCAACTCTCCATGCCTCTATTCGCCTCAGGCATCACTAGACTTCCGTCACTAAGCGAAGAAGCAATCAGGCAGAAACCACCTTGAGATAACTGTTCATGTTAATGCGATTAGCACTCAAACAAAGCAGCGACACACCATAATGCCACTGCCGAAACGCATCATGTCTGAGGCAGTTACCACAGCCGGACTCCCCTCGCACGCTTTCCTCTGAACACGTTGTGCTATCTAGCGGCGCCGCCGCGAATCCTGCGTGTTGCCAGTGCTTGAATAGATTGAAGATTGTCTGAATATATCTGACTACGCACTACAATATGTTTTTACTTTATATCATCCTAATGTTCTTAAATTTTTTAGATGTGTTGAGGATTTTTTAGTAGTTGTCGACAATAGGTGCCCGTTGCCATGCCATGAAATGGTTGAGCAGTTTTTAGACGTTTTTAGAGCAAACGCAAAAGGACTTACTTCAACTAATGAGCGTCCGAAGGATAGTTCATTGCAGTTTTTAGACCTTAACCTAGCAGTTTTGAGTGATCACGTTTGCTCTGCGTACCTCCCTCGAGGTAAAAAAGAATTGTTACAGCACAACTCAACGCACTCTAATATTGTGAAGCGTGAAATCGCCTTACTTTGTCTGCAATCAGCTTTGCGCAAGTCATGCGTGCATATGATGCAGGCGAGTTTTTGCAATCAACTTGAGAGACTTTTAAAAGCAGGCTACCTTCAGTCTGTCTTAAATTTTGTGATTGAGTCCCTGCTGCAGAAGCTGAAAGCTAGTGCTGCGAAGGTGGAAACGCACTCGAAGGAAAGGGAGCGTGTTAAGCCAGAGGTAGTGCCTTATTTGCACCGTGTGAGCCATAACCTCAAAAAGGTGGCTACCAGATGTGGCATTCCGGTTCTCTTTTCGGCTCCAAACAAGTTGGCTCAATTGTGCCATTGGATCACATGCGGTGGGCCCCGGGGCTGCCAGAAGCAGTACGCCAAACCTTTCAGGGACTGTGTTGAAGGGGTGGTCTACGAGATACCCCTAGATTGCGGCAAGCCCTACGTTGTACAAACGGGACGTTGTATTAATGACAGACTGAAGGAGCATGCTAATAGTATTGGTAAGCGTGACATTGCACATCTTCCTGCGTACTGTAAAACCCGTCGTTGTATGCCATGCTTTGAGAAAGTAGTGATTCTTGGCAAAATTAGGAACCAAACTGCTAGGGAGTTGTTGGAAGCGTTTTATATTAAAAAGAAAGGGTCTGATTGCGTCAGCGATACATGTACCCTATTGCTTTCTGTTCTATGTCACACCTTGGCTCTCTGCACACGCGCGGCTTCTATGCGGTTTTGAGGCTGTCATTAAGCAGTTGGTAGTTCAGCACTTCCCTGTCTCCTTTTTTCTGCCCCTTTTCACGAACAGTATTTCGCGCACCAATCAAGCATACGTAGAAAATCTAAGCACCAACTTGCCCAAGAAGAAGTCCTTTTAAAGGTTCACTGAAGAGCAACACATAACCCAAGTAAACCAAGTAACCCAAGTAAACCAGTAACCAGTAACCAGTAACCCAAGTAAACGCGAAAGATGTTCATTGAAGAGTGGCACATATCCACTGTTAGGTACGGACGGACAAAGAGACAAACACCTAGCGCGAACTCCATGCTGTTCCCAAAGTATTCGAATCGCATTTAAAATGTAGAACAACTGTCGCTGACTCTAGCAGCGTGCTTCAGTGCACGCGAAAGTCGGAAACGAGCATCCAAGGTAAATTATTTACGAATTACTGGATGCTCTTGGTTTTGCACGATGGGCACCTACTGAACATTACGCACATCTTTCAGTATTACCTAATGCGTAGTTTCTTGTTTTCTGCATGACCAGGGCTTTTTTCGTTTCCTTCGCGGCATTACCGTGCCCGGATGCACCAATAGCTCGTCTTCGAATGAGCGCCAGTTCTTGTCGCTGTTAGCATGACTCTCTTATCGTCACCGTTCTGTTCGAGCATTTCATAAATATGACATTCGCCTTGTTCATTTGCGACCCTGAGCTAACAATAAAGCGGCTACTTAGGGCTTGTGGTGTTCTCTAAAAGCGCGGCTAGCCGTAGAATCATCACAGTGGGAAGCAAGTATACTGGCAAAACTTGAGTGAACGGCGTAATGCTTGTAAATGTGAAGTTTAATTTGATGATGCATAATTTTTTACGCATTTAGGAAAGAAGCAAAACTAGGCATATTGTCTCTTTTAAGCACTCAGTTATACATTGCTTTCGTGTTTTCGATGTTTGCAAACAATTCCACTTGCTATCCATGAAAAGGCAGGCGAAAGCGTTTTGGATATCACTGGTCTGTTTAAAAAAAAAAGATTTTTTTTTTAAAGTCAACAATGACAATAGAAAAAACTGTAACGTCTCTGTACTTAATACGAGGTGTTTCTGCGGAATAAATATTACACTGTCCCTTGTTGCTTTTGAAGGCAAAGGCATGCCATGTTAACGCAACTACTGACCACTGCAATATTTTTGCCACAATTCTACTGGGTGCAAACAGATATCTTTATTGTAATTGTGGAATTGGCAAAAATGGCGCCTTTTTGCAGAGCTGACTTTCATGAAGGGCTGAACATTTAACCTAGTAGGCTCGGTTTCATTTTATTTTCTTGCGACATCATAAACTGGAAACACAATTTGATGAATATGCCGCTGACTAAAATCACTAAAGACGCTATATTTTATTGGAACGCGTAGCCCCGCCATAGAGAGAATGAAAGCTAATCCGAAACTATATTCCAAATTAGAAATATGCAGCCAGAGTAGGTCCACGGCCTTTTCTACTGACAGTTTAGGGATATGATAAGAAAACCAAAGCAATCTTTCGCAAATCCTGCATTTTGCTAAAGAAAGATTCCTAGATCAAACAGAGGTAAAGTGCGCAAAGGAAGCTGGGAGGAAGGCGACAAAGGAAAAAAGAAACAGAAACGAAAAGGGTGGGGGTGGTGGGTGAGTGCAGGGGCTGGAAGGGGCGTGCCCTTTGCGAAAGAGAAACGGAGCGAGAAAAGTTACCAAATCCCGCGACGAGCACATCATCCACGCACGGCAAGTGGGCGGGATGACTGTACGGGCTGATGATGGCCATAACAATGCCGCTAATGAAGGGTCCGACGCTGTCGAGCCTGTACATCCAATACCCATTGTACCCCTTTTTGTCTCTGCCTTCCCTAAGTTCTGTTATCCGCCATTTCTTGCTTTTGCTCTTATTTGGTAAGATGCGTCAGACTGTAAGTGTCGTCATGTTTTGTTCTCGCAAGACCAAGGCGTTCTTTTCTTCTCGCTCCTTTTTTCTTCTTGCCTTTCATGACTTGTACCCTAGTGGTGCGCCGTTTGGAATGCGTCCTTTGGCACCGGACACGGCGTTTTAAGAAGTTAGCCTAGAGCACGCGCTTTAGCCAAAACATCGGATAAGAGAACCGTGATTGCCTTCTTAGTCGCTTTCCTCTCACCCTCGCGCTGACAGCAAATGAAGAAAGGGAAGGGAAGGCGTCAATTCTCTACGTCTTCGAGGGTCAGCGAGGTAATGATCTAGGCTGAAGCGTTGTCGTACATTGTACTCGCTTTTTTTATTTCTTTTCTTCTCTTTTTTTTTGCGGCCACTGCTTTGTGCGCGTGGCTGCTTCCAGACGTGCAATACCTTACCATTTCGTTTCATCGAATTCCTCCCTTGTCGCTTAGTGGCATTGTAGATTTAATGGATTGTGCCAAAAAGGCCTTTCTCTATATGTGTTTCTTAGTGAAGAGAGACGGATTGTAAGAGAAAAGAAAACCTGCGTCGCCTTCTCTATTTAAGCCTCGGATTTTCATTTACTCATCTATGATAAGAACACAAGCAGTGAGCAATGTTATCATATTATCAATACTTCGTAGCCAAAAAAAAAAAAGGTTCCTGCAGCAAGACCTAATACAAATTACTCGAAGCCGAATGTAAAGATCACTTGGGTTCCTAGAAAAAAATAAAGCAAGCAAACAAACACTCAGCAAGTTGCTACATAGTATTTGAATGGTATTCATTATCATAAACGGCGTGCCGCGCTCCAGAACCGATTAAAGATGTTTAGACGAATGTATGTTCCCATAAGCCCCCCTAATCGCAGTTCTAACTCAAAACAACGCCGCCAACATTAGTTTGTACTGCTTTCTAAGCCCTGTACGGTGAGATTGCGCAGTACAGTGCGCGCGGTGAAATTGCACAGTTCCATGGCCGGCCGACAATCTAGTTTGTCGCACTTCTGCGAACTATACTGACGGTCAACTTTCTCTGACAGTGAAAAGGAAGCTACATGGACCGAGCTTCTGCACATGCGTCACATTGCCAAGTATTCCGGCTGCGTTTGACAGCGCTTTTAGTTTCTTGGAAGAGGCACTGCGTAATCGCAACTGCTACCTGGGATGGTTTCGTATTTACTCAAACGCGGAAGAGAAAAACACCACAAGAAGAACTCAAATTTAACGGTCAGCGGTGCATTTTGTGTCATTTTGCTATGGTAGATAAGATGGTTATACTTTCTCTTCCTCCGCTTAGAATAACGCGGATGAGACTGCAGTCCTTCATTCGGGAGCGCTCTCACTTGTGTTTACCGCCGTTTTCCCGTCACCTCCGCAGAAAGGTGTCCCTCAGTATAAGGCTTCCAACTTTCTCGCTGTCTGTAGTGCAGAGCGTCGCGTAAATAAAGAATACGGCGTTTTGGGGCATTCAGCTGCGATTCTTGTCTGGCCTTCCCGGAAAGCAATGTTTTACGCTTTCTTTTGTTTTTGGAGTTATCTTTATTTCGTCTTGCGCGAGACAGCAGCAAACGCATGGACCACAAACTGCCTCCTGCTGTCATCTCACAAGATGTTTTGTTGTTCTGTCTGTCTCTTTCTGTGTGTGGGCGCGGAGACAGCTTGCACAATTGCGCCTGAACATAATTCGGCTGCTTGTACTCTGAAACCCGCTTTCACATTTATCCCCATCCCTTAGAGACAAGGATGCTGAAAAGATATTTCATTAATGGCGTATTTTTTTTTTCGCGCAGCTTGTAGCAGTCAGAATGGTTGAAGCAACAAAGGAATGATAAAATGAGTACGCGGATGACTTATTTGACCAAAAATATTGAAAAAAGAAATACTAAGTTTTTTAAAGGTAACATATTCGATCGTAGTTCCTTAAGGTAGACTTTCAGTCGAACAGTGCTGTGAAAATTCGCGTAATTTAGTTAACGACGTCTATAATGAATGGGTTACTGTAACGTCCTTGGTTACATAACAAGACTAAATAAAAATTACTAAGAAACAATTATGAAGGATTAGTATCCACCTGTTCAACAGTACTTTCGTTAGCGCTTGGATATTTGCTGCTTATTTTCTCTCATTCTTTCCAGCCTCACGATAAGGTACATTGTGTACGAAAAGTCTGAATTGAAGCACATGGGTCTTTTTAATTATGGCACAAGTTCTTTTTTTTTTTTTTCAAAGCATTAATTGAATCGCCAAGCAGTCAAGATATGTACATATAACAATACAAAAATTAATTTCGTTGCACGTTGTTCTGCCTTAAATTATTTCGTAAAGCTTTTTAAGAAATGCCGCACCGAAACTCAAAATCATATTGCTTGCGGCATCACTCAAAGCACCTGTCTTTCTCTCTCCCTCGATCAACGAGAAAGCCTCAGCAAACATATCGGATAACCAATTAGCAAGCGATACCCGACACGCGCTATGTGTTATTATTATGGTTTGCCTGCTGTGTTTTGGCACAATTGCTGCCTATGCGTCTACTTTTTCTTAGGCTGTCACTCGTTGCAGGAAGGACATTAGCGTAAAAATCACTTTCACGAAGCCGCCTGGTACCGCTACTAAAAACTGGAAAGTCACCGCTCGAACTGGCATCGTATCGGCCGATAGCACTTGCCAGCTGCGTCGGGAAACTCATGGAACGTATGATCCTCATGCGTCTCGAATGGTACCTTGAACACAAGAAAATTTACCCTGACTCAATGGCGGGATTTCGACGAGGCCGTTCATCGATTGATAGTGTCATCGATCTGGTATCATCTGTAGAACAACAAAAATCTCGGAAGCGATTATCAGCAGCACTCTTTCTTGACGTGAAAGGCGCCTACGACAATGTTTCCCATCAAACCATTCTAGACGCACTTCTGACAGTTGAACTAGGAGGGCGAGTATATCGATGGATCAGAAACTACTTGACACAAAGGTCCTTGTTCGTGCGTACGGAAGATGGTCCGACTACCGACCACTACACATGCCGAGGCGTTCCCCAAGGCGGTGTTCTAAGCCCTGTTCTTTTCAACCTCGCGCTTCTTGGGCTGGCTGAATCCCTACCGGAAACAGTGAGTGTTTCAATATACGCCGACGACATCTGCATCTGGACATCAGCGGTCACTCGCCTGCAGGTTCGCGCAAGGCTACAGCAAGCAGCAACACAGGCATCTGACTATCTTCGGACACAAGGGCTTACCATCTCAACAGAAAAATGTGCGTTAGTTGCTTTTACGCGAAAAGCGATGTCTGGTTATCCAGTGTTCATCAATGGCCAGCCTATCTGCTACAAGAAAAATCATCGGTTTTTGGGTGTCATTGTTGACCGGGACCTCTCTTGGAGCCCTCAGGTTGCCCACTTGAAGAAGAGGCTCACATCTATTGTTCACATCTTCAAGTTCATCGCCGGCAAAACATGGGGATCGTCAGTGGGCTCCATGCTACAGTTATATCGAGCACTCTTTATCGGATTTCTACGCTATAGTTCTCCCGTGCTTGCTAAAACATGCAAGTCAAATCTTCGAGAACTTCAGAGCGTGCAAGCACAGGCACTACGTGTTTGCCTAGGCCTTCCGCGGAGCACCTCAACAGCAGGAACCATCATAATGGCTCAAGACCATCCAATCACGACTTACATCAGCACCGACTCGCTTAGGGCCCATGTTCGTCATATTTCACGGATTCAATCAAGCTTTCTTGCCTGTCTGCCAGAACGACGACCACAGTCATCCTTCTCCAACGAGGTCAGCAAGCATCGTGCCTCCCTACCATCGGGCTTCACACCATCAGCACGTTCAACCTCAGCTTTGTGGTGTTTAAAACAACCTCAAGTGCGTCTTACGGTTCCAGGGATAAGAAAGAAGACCGACCTGCCTACCTTGGCCTTGAAGCAAGCAGCTCTGGATTGTTTGCACACTTTCTACTTTGACCGCGTCCACATATATACGGATGGCTCTTCCACCCAGACCAGCTCCACCGGGGCAGTGGTTATACCATCACGATCACTAAGCATCCGATACAAGATTTCTCACTTGACAACATCGACCGGTTCGGAGCTTGTTGCCCTCCGAGGTGCCGTAGATTATATTAACAACCAACCGGCTAATCGGTGGGCAATATTCTGTGATTCAAAGGCGGCCTTACAATGTCTTCTGTCATCTCTTCGTCGCGGGTCCTGTGAACAACTAGTGTCGGAGATACGAGAAATGCACCATGGTATCATAGCGAAAGGACACGACGTCGTGTTTCAGTGGCTGCCTGGCCATTGCGGTATCTCCGGCAACGACGTCGCTGACGAAGCTGCTAAGAAAGCACATGAAGGAGCAACCCTTGTTTCTATACCTTTATCGCGGACTGACGCAGCCCAACACTTAGGCAAGCTAGCGCACCGTATGACATTGGAGAAGTGGCACACACCTGATTTCACTCAACATCGATTGCATTCCCTCGATCCATCTATGCAACTGCGGCTGTTACCAGGGCTTCCGCGTAATGAGGAAACAATGCTGTGCCGCTTACGCTTGGGCGTCGCATTCACGAATGCATATACGTTTTTAATTGGAATGGCTGATAGCGCCGAGTGCAATGCCTGCGGTGTCGAAGAAACTATAGACCATCTACTGTGCTACTGCCCATCATTTGAAAATGAAAGACAAGAACTCTGCACAGCTCTCAACCAGTTAGATAGAAAACCGTTCACCTTGAACAAGATCTTGGGACCATGGCCTCGCATATCGCAGCTACAAAAGGCCACAAAAGCGCTGCTGCGATATTTGAAAGATACAGGGTTGAGTCAGCGTCTGTGATCCGGACTGAGTGACTGAACGATATCCCCGGTGGACTTTCTCTTCTTTCTTTAATCTTTCCGTCCCCGTTTCCCTTTCCCCAGTGTAGGGTAGCCAACCGGGCTCAGTCCTGGTTAACCTCCCTACCTTTCATTTATCATTTGCTCTCTCTCTCTCTCTCTCTCTTCTAATCTCTAAACCATTGCATGTGACAGACAATTGTGCACCCGTGCGGCGTGATTTGGCATCTTTTCTGGTGGCTAACGACCAAACCCCACATTCAATTATTGTTCTTCTGCTTCGTATTCCTTCCTTTCAAACACCGACGTATGTATATGAACAACTTTGTTGTCAGATATTTAAGAGCTTTAAAAAGAGAGCAATACTTGAGTCCTTTTTCCAGCATTTCTTTTCGCATACCTTAGATGTGCTGTTTGCATTCTCTTTATTCGCATGTCAGTTTGAACGCAAACGGGACACCGAAGTAAAAGCTCGTGGAAGCTTACTGTGCAACGCCATCTGCACATGGTGTAAAGCTCGGGCTGCTGCCACAAAGAACGACAGGGGAGGGGTCGAAAATTCTGTTGTGGATAGCCGCGTCCTGATAGATTAATAAATATTGGGAAACATATTCATCACCTGTGGCGCATAAGATTGCGCAATACACATAGCAAATGGCATCACGAAATAACATTAACACTAACACCCAACAACACATCCAGTGTTGCACAAACGCTTTGTCATAGCGTCACGCAAGCGTACATGAAGCCTTTCTGCATCAACCTTTTGGCTTTTAATGTCAGCTATTAGAGGTTACTGTACAGGCAAGCTGTCGATTAAGCAGGATTGCCTGGTTTTCTCGGTGGTAGACATGATCCGATGTTGTTTCATTCCCTCTTGTATTTTTTCCTATTCTGTCATATATGAGTGACAGCAAAAATATTGTAACCTTAGCGCACAATCCATGGCTTGGTACAGCATATACGCGGCAAATTTGTTTATTATACAATGTTTAGGGTATTAAAGTGAATCTTGAGATTTCGTTCATATTTGCCCCGAGACAAGCGTAGTAACCAGCGCAGCATAAAGCCACCAACCTCTTCTAAGATCTGATACAATATTAAACAATCAATGTTGCTTTGGTGCCAGCATGAGTGCACACAAGCGGCTTGCAAGAACAGCAATAGTAGGAATAGTGCAAATGAAGCAAGCACGTCGAATCATCTGGACCATATGTTAGGAAAACACTTGTACTGACAAGACGAAATAAGCGCTTTCGGTGAATGTCCACAACCGCAGAAATTTCTTAACTCATAATTCTCATCTCCTCATAAGTCCATTTTTTGCAAGCCATCGTTCATAAGCAGCTTGAAAAACAATGCTTACGAACAACCCACGTAGTCGTCGTCCAATCAATGCGAGCCCGTACTTTTTTACTTCGTTTTTTTTTTTACTTTCCTGAGACCGTAAACTTATGGAATAGTTCACCGAGCGATGTGCAGAAAAACCATTTATTCTATTTGGAACTCTGCCAAGATTAGCATTTCGATTATTGTACTTTTACTTGCTAGTTGACTGTTTGTAAAATATATGCGTACTGGTGTATTTTGATAAAACCCACCTTTAGCACATGGTATACCGTGTGACTAAAAAACAATAACCTATACTGTTCCTGTAAATATTTGTATGCTACTTGAGGAACTTGCCTTGATCCAACCTTCCTGCTACTGACACATGCGTGAAGCGTATTCCCTTGTTCTACTTTTTTTAATTTCTGTCTACAAAGAAGGCATTCAGCTCTTGTTCGAAGAAAATTGTAATCATGCCTTAGGATATGTTTCATAGGAAGCAAGAAAAGAATAAAGAAATACTCAGAGAAGCAGGGATATAGGGAGGTGAGAGAAAAAGCACGGACTCAAACCAACATGAAATTCGGGGCACTTATGTGGGTTTATAAAATCGGTAAGCACGATGTACTATACTGTTTATTCGCATTTAATTCAAAGTTTTCCGCCGCCAAAAAGCTTAAGTCAAGCAATTTCAATTTGCCACCTACCACTGACGTTTATCACGAGGTACTATCCTATTTACATGAGTCAAAAAACAGTCGCAGTTTCGCCCGAAAGGCGAAGCATCGACTGCGATAGCAGATTAGTAGACAGCTATACGAAATAAGGAAAGTAGATTTATTGACCGTATAAACTTATAAACATAGGCATACTAACTAAATTAACAGACATGGTGTCACGCGCACACAAGCGAACATGAACACAACTCACTCGATGATTGCGGAAACTCGCTGTCAAAACGCTGGAGCGAGGAAGCGCGGAAGCGGCAGCAAGCGAACTGACCTTCCTAATAATTTTTATTTAATCATGGGGTTTTACGTGCCAAAACCACTTTCTGATTATGAGGCACGCCGTAGGGGGGGGGGACTCCAGAAATTTAGACCACTTGGTGTTCTTTAACGTGCACTACATCTAAGTACACGGGAGTTTTCGCATTTAGCCCCCATTGAAATGTGGCCGCCGTGGCCGGGATTCAATCTCTCGACCTCGTGCTTAGCAGCCCAACACCACAGTTACTAAGCAACCACGGCGGGTGAACTGACCTTCGTGCCCTGTCTCGCATCAACGGTAACTAAGCCGCAGAAACACAGCTCGCAGCGGAATGTGTCCTCGTCGCAGATGGTTTTCAAGATACAGCGGCCCGAGTGGGCGCGCCCGGTCGCCCGGAGTGGAACGCGCCCCCGCCCCTCCCTACCTTCCCCCGGTTCCTCGCGCAACGGAAGACGACGCGCTTCCTCCCCATCTCCCTCCCTTGCGTGCGCGAGATTGAGCCGCAATCGCAGGCACACGCGTGTTAACTCGCACATACAGCATATGGCGCGCGGCAACGATTTAATCGCCGTTGAGTTTTATACGGAACCTCACGGCGATGCCGACGCCGACGGAAGAAATGCGCTTTGATTGTCTATCTAATTGCTATCGCAGTGATATTCAACATATGGTGCCACTTCCATTCAGATACCAGGAAAACACTTTTTTACTGAGTCGGCGGAGCACATGCATCTGTCGCGAACAGTTCGATGTAGAAGTTTTCTTCAGTGCTCATTCCACTGTGATAACGCACATAATTTTCTTGATTATATTTCTGGGAAACGTCCGATTGCGCGTGTGTCTGTTCTTTCCCAAAAGCTCTAATACTAATAAAAAGGAAAGCAGTGGAAATGAAACAAAGGATTTTCTTTTTTAGCGAAATAATTCTAGAGATGATAGCTTGATCGGCGTTGTTGCGCAAGCAAAGAAGCACTTATGCAATCAGGGACCGCGTATGCCCTGACTGGCCAAAGATAGGACATGAGCTCTCGGAACACGGAGGTCAGATAAGATGCATGGGATTAGAGGAGATTGCGTATCGTGGCCAGACATAACTACATAAGCAGGTTGGGATGATCAGCGTCCCTTGCATGCGCCACACAAAAAGCACGCAACATTGATCCTCTTAAGCGCGTTGACGCACCCTTTGACGCAGCAATCCATGTTTATCGGAGGCGGCAGTGCACTCACACTTGCAGCAAAAACCGTGTTACGCTGATTCTTTCGCAACGGTGCTGAGCCGTACCATGCTCAGAGCATTGGGGAACGTGATCAAGGACCCTATAACGTAAAACTATTCCAATCTGTTCTTATTCCAATCCCCTCACGTTAAATTTACCTAACCACCGACGCAAGCATCGGATGGTAAGCAGAAGCGTTGTTTGAAAAGCCCGATCAAACGCACTTCTCGTTTATAGGATGTCACTTTTTTTGCTTTCAAAACGAATAGCATTGCCTACATTGAGCAGTTTTTCTAATCTAATTGGCTGTGAAGACGCAGGGAGCATGCTCAAATGGACAGAGTTTCGATGAGGCCGAGCCAGCGCAGTGAAAGTAGACAGCCGGATGAGGTGGGTGGTGCAGGCGGCTGCGATTGATACACTTCCCCTTACTTCGCTTGCAGTGGCTGGTCGAAAATTGCGGCGGCATGCAACGTAATTTTAACAATGCCGCTAAAATGGATCCTCAGCAAAGAAGAGTTCGCATAGCAATGTCGTATACAGGCCAAAAGGTCACTATAACGTTATACTGCCACGAAAAATCTTATATTGTACTCAAATAAACCCATGAGCCCCGGCAGCTCCGAGTAGCCAGTGCCACAGCGATTGGCGGCGGCCATCTTCTATTTCTTTTCAAACGGGGCACTTTCCGGCTACTCAGAAAAACTTTCAGTTTTGTTCGGCATTTTAATACGTCTCTAACGCGTACGCATCACTTTGGCGTGGTGAGTTTTCGTGGTTTCGCGACGTCGCGTGACAGACAGGTAAATTGAGCGCAGCCCAAAAACGTTTAACCAATATGAATTGGTCGAACGAAATTTCACGCCTTTTTTGTCATTGGCTCATCGCTACTGGTTAACACTTTTTTTCAGGCTGTCTGTCACGCGAAGTCACAAAACTGGAAGAACTCACCACGGCAAAGTGGCATGTAAGCATTAAAGGTGAATTAATAAGTCGAACAAACAATGTTTTTCAGCATAGCCGGAGGCTCACCCGTTCCGATGGTTTCCGGCAATCGCTCCGGCAATGACTACTACTCGGAGCAGCTGGAGAGAATGGATTTATTTGCGCATAATCAACATTTTTGACTGGAAGTATAACGTTGTCGAGCCCCTTCGGCACGCACACGATCTGCCAACTAATCATCGCTGAGGATCCTTTTTAGCGGCGTTTTGAAACTTGCGTTGGACGCCTCCGCGATTTCCGATCACCAACCACAAGCTAAGCAAGGGTAAGCGAACCAATCGCAGACGCCGGCACCAACCTCCTCTTCCGTTTATCCCCTTTCACTTAGCTTATCCCCTTTTCGCTAGGCCCTACCGAAAACCCCTCCACTTCTGCGTGCTCCTTGCCTTTTGTCAGTCAATTCGATGACAAAAACTAGTCAAGGTAGGCAACGCCATTCACTTTCAAAGCAAACAAAAGTGACCTGCTATTAAGAGGAAGCTTTAGCTCGGGCCGAACTCCGATGCGGCCTATTCAAGTACACGCAAAACGCAGAAACGCTTTTCTGAGGTAACCGCTGGGCTGGTTTTAATGAAAGTTGTTGTATTTAAGTGAGAAAGTTAAATTCTAGTGACTGTTTGCAGCGGAATTTCGATTTAGGGCTTGAATTTTGTTACAGTAATGTTCAAAATTCGTAAGTTAAAAAAGAACAGAAGCACGAAGTTTACAAATTAATAACTTTATGTCAAGAGAAGATATCGCAATCCTGTAAACGGCATCTATCAGACCATTTAAAGCGGACAAGTTCCATATGCCAATTTATATCTTACGTGGATTCGTTACGTTGTGTACAAGGGTTCTCCAAAGGCTGTATTTTCATATTACTAAATTTTTTGAGATTCATGCGTGAGATACCAATTTTGTCCGCTTTAGATGTACTATTAGATGCGATTCACGGCATTGTTATATGATTTTTCAATGGTGTTATATGATTTTTCATTGCTGAGTTATGGAGTTGTAAACTTGATAGTATCGTTGCCTGAAAATTTGCGTTTTCTGCCATTTTTTATAAAAAATTGAGGATCTAAATAAAAAATTCAAACCCAACAGTCACCAGACTAAGTTTTTCTTTTGAAAGCAATAAACCTTGCCAAATTTGGTCCAGTGGCTGCCGAAAAAAACGAATTCTCCTTTTACAGGCATTTAGATAGGAACACCCGAGCTAAAGCTTCCCCGTAAGAAGAGAGCGTTTGGTTGTACTGTTCAAACAACGCTCCGAGTCACTGCCCGAGGCTTGCGTCGGCGATTACGTAAATTTGAAGTCAGCCGATTGGAATAAAAACTGACTGAGGTTTAAGTCTTGCAAATCTAATTATCGCGAGGGAAAGTTCTGTTTGGCTTGGTTTTGCAAGGGATATGGGCACACAATCTTTCACACACGTTACACGCGCTGCTGAACGGGTTAACTTGTCCGTGAAGTCGCGGTGAACCCTGGCCGTCGCAGTCAAGGTTGCCGCCAGCCGAAGGGCGTGGTTGGTCAAACATTCGTTGTGGGTGACGTTGCTTCTATCAACGGCTTCGTCTGCTTCTCCTTTTTGTTGGTGTTGCTGAACGACGGCGGCGGTTGCAGCAGCTTCAATTTTGGCATGCATCCATGCTTGGTAAGCTTCTTTACAACGTGCTCATCTTAGCTCCCTTTGCTCCGGTGTTTCAACGGGCAACTTTTCTTCAGATTTCGCAGCCTGTCTAGCTATATTTACCTGATGATTGGATTCAGCCTGTCAGTTTCGCTGAAGCGCACGCACAGGCGGCCCAGCAGGCACATCATCCATGGATTTTATAGGGATATCATGTAGGCCCACTCAATTTTGTATAAAACCTACTAAGTATTCTATTATTGCAATGTTACACCATTTCTACTACATTTTACCATTGTGTTATACCTGGTTCTTGAATTTCTCTTGTTCGTTTTCGTGTTCTTGTAAAAAAAATTATTGTTTAGTCACCCTCACATAATACTCCTACATGGAGCCTGCGAGGTATTTGTAAATAAGTAAAATAAAATAAAATATAGAGACTGAGCGACCAAGCGCCGGCGAAGCAGCCGTTAAAACCCTCGGAGTCATGTCACGGCCGCGAGACTCCGAGCGCGCGCAGCTGCGACGCCTCTCCGCAGCGGATCATGTGGCGTTACGTCACCGGTTCCACACTTGCGCTCCGGCCGCTCAAGGTCTTTGCGACGCGGTGAATGACCTTGAGAGACATGACTTAGTAGAGTGTTCGATCTAATAACAAATTTGGAGGACGCTCAAGCTTCGGCTTTAGGAGTGGAACGCGATAGTATTCAAAGATCCATGACTGCTTGTCATGCTTCCCGGCAACTGCAGCTTGTGTAAGCGTAATGTTTACTGGGAAACGTTGGCGGTGAACGCTGTGCACGAAGGCAAGCGTCCTGGTAGAAACACGGCCTCTTGCATGGGCTGATCGCGGAGACAGTGCACAGCCACACATACAAAAAAAGGAAAAAAACGTCATTTTCAGGTTTCTGTTATTGTTTCGCACTTTTAATATTTCTGTCTGAGAAGAGAGAGGGAGAACAAAGATAGGAAAGGCAGAAGGTCAACCAGACGATCACCCGGTTTGCTACCCTACAAAGGGGTGAGGGAAGTGGGAATAGAAAGAGGAAAAGAGGGAGAGAGTGAGCACTGTGCATCCTCCTCCCTGAGAAGATTTAACATAACAGGCATGCACTGTTTCATGACATTTGTTTGTGGGCTGTAATTCTCAAAATTCCGAGGAATAACTTTGTCAAATATGTAAGACAACGTACGAGCAACTTTAGTGATATAACGGTTAGGCAATATAACCCGCATATACCGTATGGCATATAGCAAGGCGTGGAATATACATATGCCTAAAAACATACGGCAATTTTCGCTCACTGACCGCCGACGCCAGACGCCGACACCGGATTTTTTGCGACACGGGGGCCCTTAACGCTCTCGTGTTAAAACAGATTGGCATGGTTTTATTTTTTAGCACCCCAGCCTGACGCTTTGTATAAGTTATTTGGGCTGGCTTCCCTTACGCTCAGAAAAGGAGGCTTATTAATTATGATGTGGATTGAATTTCCACTAGACCCGAGTATTGTGGCGACTGCACTTCATTTACTGACTGATTTATATAATTATTTGTCTGCTAGTTAGTTAGTTTGCTCGTTTGTTTGTTTGTTCGTGTTCGTTACAACGGTGCTTGCAGCTTGTACAGGCAGTTTGTCGACTGCAACTGAACCCTCAAGAATTACTCTTAAAGCGAATAGCTTTCTTTTGCTCTTTCACTCGTTTTTGCGGTGGCTGGTGGAGGTCGCACTTTCACCGCTGCTACAATGGAGGGGAAAGTCCTTGGGCATCAGCGCATTGGGCGCTGATGACCACAGGGCGCACGCTCTCGCGCTACCAAGCTGCAGGCCGCGTTCGTGGCCGAACACCTTAGGGCGCGCATGTCGCGCGAGAGCTTTGTGGCCTCTGAAGGTTAGGATGCTGCAGTGCTCGGGAAGAAGAGCTCTCCGCCTCTGCCACCGCCCTCACCCTTTGTGGTGGTGGCGGCAGAGGATGATGGCAGTCGCCTTCCACGCTGGTGCTCACGCCACTGCCGACAACAAGCATATGACGAATAGGCTCACATATACAGCCACCCATGCTGTCGCTACAGATGGGATGGTTAACGACTGGGTTCTCTACGGAATCACGCAATGCAACCACGAGCGCTACCTAAATATCCTGAAAGCACATCATTCCTTTTATAAGACGAATAGCTTCCTCGAAGTGCTGGGCGATTCTCTTTTCAATCATCATCGTTGGTCTCCGCTCAATTCTCCTTATCCGTAAAACGGACATGTCTTAGCATTTATGGCCAACTCTATGTCGCAGTTCCTTTGTCGTGGGTACGATGGTAATACGAGGCTCGAGAACCATTAAATTATTTTAATACTACCGTGGAACGGGTAAATTATACATTAAACTGTGTGTCCAACCCTGTAGTAGTGTAGTAAAGTTTACTGATTATGCTTGATATAGGGATAGGTCCCAAAATCTTGCTTTGTGAAGAAGAAAGAGATGGATTTCTCAGCACAGATGAAGTATCCCTTTTCTTACGTGTTGTCTCCTGTATAGTATTGGACAGGAAATGAATAAGCAAGCGAAATATTTTGACACGTACGTATATTTATCCCGCGTTACACTTTCCTCCTTCTATATACCAAGAAAGCGTAAGAAAAGAAAGGGGGAGGAAGAAAAAAGGGAAGCTGCCGCCAGCATACTTTTGATTTACCCCTGCGCTATCGGCTTAATCAAAGACATCGCGTTCTGCGACAGTAGAATTGCTATACTGAGCAACGGGGCTTCTAGTTTAATTCATCAGAGCACGTCTGGTGAGCGAACGTTGCGCAGTTGTCCAGTGGCTAGCTCGTCCGGCTTGCAAGTGCACATTGCTGCAGTGGCGTGAGTTTGATTGAAGTGGTAAGCAAAGTTTTGTTTTAAGCGCTTATGTCTAGACTCTCGGGACGTTTTGCACGTGTTACAAGGTTGAAACAAAGTGTTTCGGCTCTGTTATGAAACCATTGAATACCATAAGTTCTTACGTTAGCTTGTCTGCGTGTATTAGATGGGCTATGAGCCGACTTCATAACTTGGTGTATTTATTATGTTACGGTTTATTTCTTGATCATGCAAAGCAAACATACACTCACTGTGACTAAAGTGTGGCCCAAAATTACGTTCTGCATAAGCAGATGTTCTGCGGCTTCGAATGCCTGCAGTGCGAGAAATGTATAGTGGCGGAAGTACATGAAGTTTTCTTTTTCCTCGCCCTATGGTGTTTCGCATTCATGATGAAAATTTACAATTTGGATGATAAGTTTTGAGGTATAGTTGCGGCGAAGGAAATTGTAAGATTTATATTTTGGACAATTTCATGTTTGAATCTGTGCCCGTCTGAGATACCTGCTGTCATTGGCATAATTTAATTTCTATATTTTAGGCGCCTAGGGAGGTAAACTTCTTGACTACGTTGTAAGCTACTGTCTTCATTATCATCCTCGCAGTTATCTCACTGTCAGGCTGCCCAGCCTCGATTGTTTCAACCGTCTTGTAATCGTCCTACTGTATTTTAGCGCCATAACGCTACAGCTGAACAATGCGGGATGCTGTAGTCTAAGACTCTTGATTTAGTTGCATTCCACAGCTTTACTAATACGCGCACGAATTTTGATATATTATCAGCACCACATAAAAGTCCTTTCTGCGAGCTTGTTCATAGCTGCAGAACACCGCAGCTACTCAACAAGCACGGAAGGTTCGCATCTAAATATAGTCGTCACTATGTTTGAACAAACTTTTGGTTTACTTCTTCTAAAGACTAGTTACTTTCTTCAACAGCACTTGTGTTCAGCAGTAAATTGTGCAGCTGAGCTTAATATTGGCATATATCTTCGACATCAAGGTTACACCAGTAAAACAAGGGGTCACAAGAAACACTGCATATAGCAAACGCTGCATGCTCCTTTCCACCGTCTAAACGCATACATTTCTCCAAACAAATCCTGTTTTTAGGAATTCGTTTAGAGCTATCTGCACGTCACGTTATCTGCTTTTACCGGTGATAGGCCCAAAAGCATGTATAAAGCGCGAATATAAAAAGTTACAACATCACAGTGCAGTGTAATTACAATGCCACATATACATAACAAATAACAGAACTTCAGGAAGCCAACTGGCGAACAAGAGCGACTTGTTCGATGCGCCAGAC
This sequence comes from Dermacentor andersoni, assembly GCF_023375885.2. Taxonomy (NCBI): domain Eukaryota; kingdom Metazoa; phylum Arthropoda; class Arachnida; order Ixodida; family Ixodidae; genus Dermacentor; species Dermacentor andersoni. The sequence continues at coordinate 34,178,903 of NC_092815.1, forward strand.
ACTCAGGCTCGCATAATATTCCATGAATTTCGAAACTGGCATTGAATATCCACTGTGATGCCGATATTACGTTTCACGATATTATTCAAATACAGATAAAATTATATTTTTACTCGCTTTTCATACGCATTTATTTCGACAATACTTTCCGTGTGTCGCACGTGAAAAATTTCTATGCTAAGTCAATATATCTTGCATGCAAAATGAGACACATTTAGCTCACGTTTTCATTTTCCTTTGAGTCGCTAGGCTGCGAATGATGTTAAAACTCATAAATCAGGAGTGCAGGCATACTAGTTCTTGTATACGCATTTTTTGACACTATCGCATGATATGCACAAATATGCAAATTGTATTTAACAAAAGAATATTATAAAAAGACTACGTTATACCAGACGAAAGCGATAACGTGGTTCATCGTTTAGCAGCTTTTCCTTTTCGAGTAGAAATTCGAGTAAAAAAGAGCCTCCGTAGAGTGGCGACAAAGTAAAACAAATCGACATTAAAAGCCTCATCTTCTTGCCCTTCAAGAAAGGAAAGGGAATTGCCATTACAGCTACATTCTTCTGTTTTGAACTGCATATCGAAGGGTTTGATTGTGAAAAGCATAGCGAACAGAATTTTTTTTAACTCCAAGCGAGAAAACTTGGGGAACTATTTAGGCCATTGGAATGAGCGGCCTTTCCTATAGGAGCAACTTCAGTGGCGTTAAATAGTAAGAGGCTGCCGTATTATGGATACACGAGTCAATTTTTCCCCGCCTGTCATCGCTGCCTTCCACTTGGCCGGAGAGGAAGGGAACGAAACGCTCGGAGGGAAAACTCTCGAGCCACCCGCACCCGTCGACATCGTCGAATTTTCACTTTAGTCACGTTATCTGAACCGAGAGATGAGGTCGTCTAGCAATTACCTCGCACCATCGATCAATCGGCCCTCTTCTTGCGAAAGTATACATGAGCACGCGAACTCGCCTGCTTTTAATTAATAACGTGACCCTTGTCACAAGATTAATCAATCCGTAACATCGTAGCACGCTGGACTAGCTCACGAGCTTCGCGCAGCCAGGCCGTAAAATGGCGGTGAAATTCAACGGACTACATTAAGGCCTCACGATGCGTATCAGGAACCCTAAGCAACGTCTAATCTACTATGTGTTCTTCATGGTGGTGCCAAAACGAAGCCACGGAATAAGAGAAAAAATTCACGTTAGGGAGGGAAAGGTAAAAAGAAAATAAACGTAGTTTCATAAGTAACGGAACCTTTGCTGATTTAATTATCGACACCATCGCGTGCCGGAGATCTCTCGCATCTATAAACGTGACTCAGAAATACTGTGCAGTGCAGCATCAGAACGATAAGCCAGCCTGGCGCAGTATCGAAAGGTGAATATAAATTTATAGTGGCTTGCAACATAGTTTGCTGTCAGGATTGTGCGCAACATCAATACTCTGTTTTTGTTACTTTGCGTCGGGCATACAGCTTGGCTGGACTCCGATTGTCAGCGTAACCTAGCCACAGTCTCATTTCATTGCTTTAACCTCAGAGCGTTCCTTCTGCTAGACTGCTAGAGCGTTCCTTCTTCTCTCCCTTCTTTTCTTTTCGTTCCTTAGCCTCCTTGGTCTGCGCCTGGTAGCAAACCGAACGCCCACCTGGTTGACTTCCACCTGACTTTCCTTTCTTTCCTCATTCGCCTCCTCCTCATCCCAGACAGTACTAACTTCCACAGAGTAGGCCATGATTAGACCATGATTACGTTACGTTTAATTGGTACGCTCGGTAATCAGCGCTGGGCATCGAAGTTGTTTATGATAAATGAACAAAATAATATGCGTTTGCGCACGATAATATCTGTTAACTTTTCGTCGGCGGGACAACCACCTATTTTCCGGCAGAAATGCACCAAAATGAAAAACAGAAGCCAATGCCGACTACCTGTTTCTTGGCTGCTGCGTAGAATTTCGTAAGCAAACGGGGAACGCTTTATCGGCTACAAAAGTAGTCGACCCAATATGAGCAACTGTAAGCTCTCGAGCCCAATTGAACGAAAGGTATCGCTAAAGCATTGAACTAGAGAAAATAAGAAATGAATATGCACTCGCGCAACCACAGCTTGCACTTGAAATAATTATCTTTATGTGTTAGGAACAAATAGCTGCAAAATGTCAGGGGATGTAATGAAATAAGTGATGAGAAAAAAGTTTATTTATTAGCCTTGGCAGTATCATATTAAAGTACACCGACCGTGGTGGTGGTGACAAATCAGAACGTAAGAGCCAGAACAGCAGAAAGATGGTGTTTATTAATACAGTTTTTTTCTACTTGAAGAAACGTTAATGTTATGTTGTTCTTGCTGTTAGGGCTTGCTGGTAAGGTGTGCGCAGCTAACGTGTTTTTATATAATATGGTGATCGCGTAATAAACACACTGCCATGAGCATAACAGTTGGCTTTGTAGAGGTTGGGGCCGACGTGAGGTTGTGTAAGCTGAGGCCGACGGCGAGGAAGACGCACTCTCAGTGAACGTGTAAGACTCTCCCTGTCTGCTTCCATTAGATTAAAATGATTAGTTTTTGTCATATATATATATATATATATATATATATATATATATATATATATATATATATATATATATATATAGTAACGTAGCTATATTACTTTTTATCATAATTCTTTTTTACTTGCCTATGTGGCACTTTCTTAGTATTTATTTTGGAGCAAGGCAATAAATCATTCTGCCGCGAGTAGCGTTATCTGCGTGTGAAGGTGCCTTTTCTTTTTTGCACTGTTGCTTTTGCACTACTTCTCGCCTGATATTATTCGTAGATAAGCAACTATTCCTTCTTTAAAACCAAATAGAGTGTTTTTGAAGCTGCATTGTACTTATCACTTCTAGAGAACGAAATTAGGTGGAGAGGAACTGGTAAGTTGAGCACTTCTTAACGAGAGCCATGGCAGAACGATGGAACGAGAAGCCTGTCACAGTTTCTACGGGAGAACATGCGTTTGTCAAAGGTTACAGTGACTGCTAGCCACCTTCAGCACTCACGGATGTATGCAAAGGAAAACTCATGCTTCAAGCTTCTGAAGTTAAAAAGTGGTAAGAAGAAGCTAGCAGAGGTAAATAAGGCCAAGATAGGATTGGTCACCACCTTTGTACATGCGTGAATATTATACACAAAATATATACAGTTGTTTGCACCCCCCCCCCCCCCCTGCTTTTATATCACTGTAGCATGACTACGCTGCCCAAAGATAGTTTCTTTCATATGCGTGATAGCCTTCAGCCTTCATATTTCTTGCAAAGCCTGCGTACAGGACACTAAAAAAATTATTCACATCTCCCAGAGGTAGGCCTCTATTTCAACGCGAACTCAAATAAATGCAATCTCTCACATGCGTCATTATTAAAACAGTATGTTGAAGCCTTTGTTCTCAGCACAAGCGCCTCTAGGAAAAATGGCAGCCGCACCGAAAAACACTACTGTCTAGCGCTGGCTCGTATGCGGTGGTGATGCACGTAATTGCGCACCGCAATTCCTCTGGCGAACTGCGGTGGGACGAAACATTTTAACGGCGCTAAGAATATAGGGGCACAGAACACACAGTGCCGTATTGTTAGCGCTGCCACAGCAAACTTTAATTTTTTGGTTTGCTGTAAAGCGTGCTTACCCTAATATAAGGTAAGCTAGAGGCAAAGCAAACTTGGAGGAGAAATTATGACTCGTGACACGGCGCTTGTTCAGAAGAGGACAGTCAGAGGGGGGTTCCGAAGATTATTATATTTCAACGAAGTCATTACACGGCACAAAAAATTCCACCACACATTGGAATCGAGCTTATTGTTTTCTACGCGCTCTTTTGTTTCAGCCTGAAAGGTTTGGACTGAGACAAGCTGGAAAGCGCGGCTTACGCAATTGCACAATGTTCCCATTCAGCATCGGCGCCTCTGACGTAGCCTATGCTCACATGTTTGTACATTGAACAAAACAAAAAATCCGAATTACAGAATTCTTAACGATAATGAATAACTATATTAATGTTTTTTTTTACTTTCTGTGCGCATCAAATGTAATGTTTCCGCGCATAGTTCACACAACCTTTTAGCAAAAATAACCTAAACTGAATTGCATGCGTAATCCCAGAACCCATACTCAGTATGAAAAACCTGACTTTTTACAAAAGAACAAGAGCAATGAGCCGTTTTTGGCAACTCCTAATGTGTATTACTACTGCGAGTTTATTTCCGAAAGCTTGTTCGCGTGCTTCTATGCGTCCTAAAAACGCAGCAAAGTGTAGTTCATCTCTCTTAACTACCGCCATTTTCAATTTTACGGCAAATTCTTAAAAATTGCAAAACGCAAAAAATTTGGGGTTTTCGCACGTGAATTAAAACGAAAAACTGGTTATCTGTGATTTTCAACCAAACATCCACAGGATTATATACTGTGATTGGCTATCATTTATATGCGAAAACATAATGCATTACTTTCTTCTGAATACAAAAGAAAGCAATGGACATTAATCTATACGCTAGAAATGTACTCGAAGTTATTTTACAAGGTAAAGATTGGTTTTGTAAATGTTTACGCATACGCATCTGTGCTCTCGCGTAAACACACACACACACACACACACACACACACGCACACACACACACACACACACACACACACACACACGCGCGCGCGCGCACGCACTCACACACAGACACACGCACACACACACACACACACACACACACACACACACACACACGCACTCACACACACACACACACACACACACACAAACGCGCACACAAACGCACGCACACACGCACACACACACGCACGCACACGCACGCGCACACACACACACACGCACGTACTCACACTCAGACACATACACACACACGCATACACAGACACACACACGCACGCACACACGCACAGACACACACATGCACACACGCACACACACTCCCACGCACGCACTCACACACACACACACACACACACACACACACGCACACACACACACGCACGCACACGCACACACACGCACGCACGCACGCACTCACACACAGACACACACACGCACAGACACACACACGCAAAGACAGATGCACACACACGCACGCACACACACACGCACACACACGCACACACACACACGCACACACACACGCACGCACTCGTTTATAGACAACCTGTGACTTAGGTGTTTGCGAAGCCTCTTATTATAGCAAATATCTGCTTTCGTAATCTCAAGCGTGGTGAAAATCGCACACCTTGTGAAACTGCGAAGAAATGTCAACATGGCTCTTTTATATGCCAGAAGCATATCTTCGGCATTGACATCACTCGAAATTTCTGTGCTTGCTTTTTACGTTTTTGTCTACACAAGTAAAAGCCAGTGGCTGACGCCTCAAAAAGTAAAAGAAAGAAATACGTTCGTTGTTTTCAACAGCCGAAGCAATCACGGCCAGCCGTAGGTATGATGAGGCGCGAAGCAAATAGCCTCCTCTTCCTTTTTCAACGCGGGTGCCCGCGCTGGTAAGACCCGTCAAACCAAACGTCAATAATGATACTACTACTACTACTACTACTACTACTACTACTACTACTAATAATAATAATAATAATAATAATAATAACAATAATAATAATAATAATAATAATAATAATAATAATGAACAAAAACATTCAGCTTGTGCGAAACCAGAAGTATGAGTTGCGGTGTAGGAGGGGTAGGAGGGTTGCGTGGAACAAAGCCGTCGACATCGTCAAGCGTGCGGAACGACGGCGTCGCTTCGTGAAACGCGGCAGCGAGAGCCAGGCTCCGACGAGCGGGCGGCGGGCAGCGACGGCTATGTAGCGGAACTAGGAGTGTTTATGGCCGCCGCCGATGAACATACGGCACCGGGCGAGTGTTGCAACGGCCCCAGCAGCGCCGGCCTCCTTATTTCCATACCTGTATGAAATATACAAACGGTCGAGCGAGTAGAGTCGGTCCCGCGGTGCCGAATCTCCCGGGCACGAAGCGGCAGGGTTTTGCAAGTCCCTTCTCAAACAGACTTTCTCCTGCGCCGGGTTCATTTGTAGCTTCGTCGTTTTCCCTCCTCAGACTCTCAACATGTCCTCTCCGTGTAACGAGAGTTGAGCATTTCGCGAGCCGGCGCGCTGCCCGAGCCGCCTGGAATATTCATGACCCGCCGCCTAGGAAAGCGCAAAGCAAGGAAAGCGAGTGTGGGCGCTGCAGCGTGGGCGAACGGGTTCTCGTTACTTGGCCATCGCGTGCCGTTGCTGCCGGCGCTTCGTTCCTCGCGTGCGATATTCCACGCGGCGGCTGCACACCGGTGTTTTATATTCTCCAGGTTGCGTCTTTCCGTTCGTCATTTTTCTCCCGCGCTTCTCGGGCAGTGTGCTCTGTTAGAAAAAAAAAGGGAAGAAGAAGGACCTGTGGAGAGGAGGCTTGCATGGATCATGAAAAAAAAAGTAGGAACCTTTCACTGCCTGGACCGTCGGTTGGAGATGACTTGGCAATGAGTAGGAGTAGGAAGAGAAAATGGAGACTGCATTCTAGACTTATTGTCTTTAAGGGGAAACAGTGGCTCGCACTGTTTCTCTTCGTGCGTTGAATTAGCCAGCTGCAGAAAAAAAAATGGCGAAGAACAAAGTTCCTTCACAAGCCAACATCGCGAGCTTTTTCGGCTGTCATGGAAATATGAAACTCGCTCGACTGGTCGTCGAGAAGAAACGTGTTTCGTTTTTTTTTTTTTTTTTTTTTGTGTGTGTGTGTGGGTGTGGTGATGAATATGCTACTCGCGCGGTTCTTGCATCCTCCGTTCCTCATTCGCTGGTGTGTGCGTGTGTCTTCAGGTAAGTTTGCCAAAGAACGGGGAACCCTAATCTGCAAACCGGCTTGCTTGCTTGCTTGAACAACTTTCCATGGGTTATGGCGTTCTTATCTGTTTTGATTTATTTTTCTACTTCCGCTGCTGGAAAATACCTTTTCTTTTTGGAGCTTGCAACCAAAAATTATGCTTTCCAAGCAGCCACTTAATAAAGTGAAACCACGCTTTTTCAAACATGAGAGAACTGTGCTTTCACTAATTTATTTCTTACTCCTGCAGCCTGAAAGACCTGCAGCATGTGTAAATAAAGAATGACTAAATATTACAAGAATTATTTTTGCAGTTGTTGAGTCAGATTCACAATTTATGACCACATTGTTCTACAGCTAATATTATGCTTTATGCACAACATAAAACATTTACTAGTCGGCTACTCGGTTCATGCGCATAAACACACTATGACGCGGTATTCTAATGGCTGCAGCATCAGCTACCTAGGCCCATGAAAAAAATTAACCATAAAAATTGCACAAAAGAAAACGAACATACAGATTTCGTGCGGATTTTCTGTGGCGCGAGCATCGAGTGACACTGTTGTTTCTTACGCAGCACTTCCAGTTTACCTCCTGAAACAACCAAAGGAGGAATTTCGAAATAAATCAGAAAAAAATAAAAAATTGGTGCAGTACAATATTCATGGGTTTCATTATAGATATGATTTTAGAGCATAAGTTTATTTACAAGTTGAGTTGCCGAATTGTTTAGAATAATAAGAATGAACTAGAAATCACTGAGACAATCGGGGGATTAAATTCAAAATAAATACGAAAAAAAACAGTGCAGTACAAATTTCATGGGTTTCATTGTAGATATGATATCAGAGCATAAGTTTAATTGCAATTTGAGTTACTCAAGGGCATATAATAACTAGAATGAATTATAAATCACTGATTACCGCACGCCAAAGCACAGAATCGTAGAATTTCGCCACTTGAGCACTACTTTGGCTAAATTCCTGGAAACCCGGAAGTAGAAAGCGGAAATAATGACGCCACCAATGACGTCACACACTAGCAGGCGGCATAATATTTAACCGGCTAATTAATAGAAAACAGTTGCCTCTGAGTTCGGTTCGCGCACTGCGTTCGCCTAAAGTTAAACCAAAGAATGTCAACGCCGAGGTGCGAGTGCCAATAAGAGACACCACAGTCAAAAATTAGGGTCGCCTACCATTTTTTTCTTCCCATATTCTATTTATTTCTGGTTATTCGTCAGCAAGAGTGCCCTGCTCCGACTATACCGGAAGTGCGGCTTCGTGCTAGACAACGTCGAAGGCAAAAGGGAACTAAATGCAGCAGGAATCGTTATAGCATAAAACAAGACCCCAACACTGATTACAGTCCCTTAAGCAAGTAGCCTAAAATTTCATCAAAATGCTTTTTCCTATCACTTATAGAACTGAAGCTTCGTGATACATACGATGCAAATTACACGTCTTCATAGGCCTGCGGAAGCCCGAAGCCGTTGAAGCCTGTATGTGTTCGCATACAGAGCCCCGGCCTAACGTGGATTGAATACATCCAGCAGGGCGTTTTGGCTAGAGTAATGTTGAATAATGTTGGTAATTTAGCGAAAAGAAATTGCTAATATAGGGAGTTCTGCCTTTTTCCGGCTCTTTGGAAATATTTTTGTAATAACTTTTCTTAAGTGTCACCCTGAAAGAGAGAGAGAAGAAAGGAGAGAAAAGACAGGAGGCTAACTAGATGAACATACCGTTTGCTACCCTACACTGGGGGTAAGAAAAAGGTGGAGTAGAAAGAGCAAAAAAAAAGTGACTTTTTGTTTTAGAACGTGTGCTTTACTGTGGTTTGTAAAGTGGCTGATACAGAAAGTAAATTCGCTTGATGGAATTCTTCAAGAGACTTTGGCAGATTGTAGTGGCTATGGCGTTACGCTGCTAATCCCAAGGGCCCGGGATCGAATCCTTGCCGCGGCGGCTGCATTTAGATGACAGCGAATTCCAAAAAACGCCCGTGTTCCGTGCTTTGTGTACACGTCAAAGAACCCCAGGTGGTCGAAATTAATGCGGAAGCCCCCACTATGGCGTTCATCATAATCATATCGTGGTTTTGCCAAGTAATATCCTGGACTAATTAATGTTTGATTAACATTTATTGAGTTCAATGTTTCACCCCCATTTTATCCTCAGGGCGATGTGCGTCTCCATTTGTTGCTAAATACTTCCAAGGACATAACAAAGACCTACTTGATAAGCTATCTGGGTACAAGAAAGCTGCTTTTGCAATCCAAAGCAGGATCTTGATATCCGGTAGAATTCTAGAAAATGGAAGATTGTTTTTGCTTTTTACACTCAGACCGCTCACTCTGAACTTCTGGATGAAATTTAAAGTTTCAGAGAACAAGATTTTAAAGAACACTATAGTTTCAAGAACAATATGAACATGAAAAAAAGATACAATTTGGAGAAAATCATCATCATTATCATAATTATATCTTGGCGAGTTTCTGTTAAAATCAGGCACAGGCGATGACGACACTGGAGCATCCTAAACCGTTCATAAGTATCTCTATGACGCTGCTACCCTCGGCGTCTTGAATATAGCGTAGGTTTGGGCATGTTGGTATTCCATAACTTTTAGGTTTTTAGCGCACAAAAAGGGATGAGGGACAGAGGTACGACGCGGACACAGCGCTGTGTCCGCGTCGTACCTCTGTCTCTCGTCCGTTTTTGTGCGCTCAAAAGCTAAAAGTCTTGAATATGTTATACTCGCATCGTCTACCGACGACACGTAAGCAGCCGTCCTTGCGCGGTGTGTTGCACATTTGTCTTGAAGAAAGCCAATTTCTCGTACCCAGCATGGTCTAAAATAAATTACTCCATGTTGTTTCTCTGTTCTTCCCGTCAACAGCAAACGCTGAACCCCGGGCCCACTTTTATTGCCACGAAGAAAGAAGTGCTTCAATGCAATCTTTTGTTTTGTTGTCGAAACCGCCTTTATTCTCGTCTCGGAGACACTAATGGCTAGTTGAACTCAAATTTATGACCAGGCTAGAAAAAGACAGCTCTCTTCATTCTTTTCTCCCGTGATAAACTTATTTTGGGTAAGTTGTCAGCGCTCCGTAGAGATCAATGTACGATTCTACAAAAGTGTTTCTTCGGAGGAAAAGCGGAACGCACTATGAAGTTTTTCTTTCTTCTTTTTTAGGAAGTAACAAATGACATAAATGAGCAAAATATCAAGAGACCAGAAGCAAAAGTATTTTGCAATTGCAGCGTTAACGCTGCCGTACCATCCGTTATCGTGAACTTCGCTGAGCAATATATTCTGGACACTTGGCGTCTAGATCGCATAATAAAATTTAATTGCAGGACGGCGAATACGTGATTTTGACAAGCAGCGTTTAAACCTCACGAAAAACAGAGAGAGAGAGAGGGACAGAGAGAGAGAGAGTGCGTGTGTCATTATTAATTTATTTCGCTTTCATGCCTGACTAAACATCATTCCATTCGAAATGTCATATTGGAGAGGCACGATGATCTGACAAGGCTTAGACGATCCTGTGTACTTTTCACACGGTGAGTGTTCTCATGCTGCACGCCGAAAGGGCTTGGCTGAGGCTTAGTCTTTCGGGAAACAAAGAGCACGCTCGCTCTTTTCCTGGCGTAGCTCGTACAGCGGATAGGCGAAGAGTGGCCAAGTCCTCGCTGCCACTGCCTTGGGGCAAACCCAGCCCAGCCGGTTCAAACTGGCACAGCGGTCCGAAGTCACGTTGAAAGGACGTGCGCCAGCAATGCCTCTCTGGCTTTTGCCCTAAGCAGAGTTGGCCAAGCGGAAGGCGAAAAAAATAAATAAAATGATGTGACAAAAAGAAAAGCCGTCTACACAAATTTAAGCAATAGAAGAATTGAAAAAAAAAAATAAAGGACATCATGAAAAGAGTGTGGCCAACCTTTTTATGGTGTTGTTCGATCGTTGCGTCCCGTCTCTTGCTCTTTTTTGTTTCCTTTTTTATGGCTTTTCACTTATACGTGGTCGGCTCGTGGACAGTCCTGGCGTTGACTCGATTCGCGACGTAACTTGGTTTTAGTTATAAAGACAGTTGCTTTCCATTTCGTCTAATTCACTTCGAACTTTGTTATCCTGGTTTTCCAGTACAGTTGACTTGCTCGCGCCTGTCTGCGCTGGTGGTTTTAACGTGAGTTGGTTCCAAAGTCATAGTGGTGCGTTTGCATGCTTGTACATGTTCGCGGCAGGTACATGATAATGGTACTTCAGAATTTGAAGCCCCACATTCAGTTAAAAGTATAGAATTTATAGCTAACATAAAGCCAAGGCACTTGATGCTATAGTATTTGCGAACTACCAACCCCCATTTCATTCGTACATGTTTACAAATTATGACCTCAGGCTGTTTCTACCACCACTTCCATATAGGTGACATGCATTGTGGCATCAATAAAGTGATAAAGTGCAGTTATGCGCACATGCTTACAGCAATAATTAACTAAAACATACGCATTTTAATAAACTAGCTATATGTCAAGAGTACTCCTAGCTGTCCTCGGTTGCGAGTTAACAGTAGACTTGGGCTCACGATCACTGAATCCGTGAATCTGTTTTTTCTAATTTCTCATACGAGATAAGGTTCTTCTACGTTGAAGTCAGAAATAAAATCCACAGCTTCAAGTGCGCAAGTGCTTGATATATATTCAAGGATGACACTAATTCCTAAACGCAACGCTAGCCTTTCAAGAGCTAATCCTAGACTCCACAATAAAATGCACCGAATAAACATAGCTAAGCGTAGCACTCTAACAGCCTAACTTGACTGGTTAGAGTTTTCAAAATATTTTTTATCTGATAATTCGTATAAGCAACCCCTTTTTAGCGACAGAATATGTTTCACAGAACTCACCCCCATCACCACTCTACGCGGTTGAAATCGTATATTGCTTGTTTCATACTGAATGCAGGCAAGACCCTCAGTCATACTGCATCTACACAATGTCGAATGGTCAAATTTTGCCAATGATCATATTAGTTCATTTGCCTGTATTACATACCATGTACGTACAATTACATACAATTCTGTTCATTCTTATTTGATTATTTCAGATAGTCTGTCTGTTCTCGCAACGAAGCTGTCACCCCCCCCCCCCCCCCCACACACACACACGCACACACAAAATAAAGAAAGAGGAACACACAAAATTCTTACATTTATTCTCCAGGAAAACAAACAAACACAGACATACCTTCCTGCTTGCATTTTCAAACAATCAATGGAGCTTTCTCACCCCACTTTGTCGATATTGACTTTGATAGTACGTTAACCATTTGTCAAACCTTGCAGTTGTGGCAATTTGATAATATTGATTGATTCACTTGTCGATTTATTTATTTATTTATTTATTTATTTATTGACTGATTGAGTGAGTGAGTGAGTGATTCGTTCGTTCGTTCATTCATTCATTCATTCATTCATTCATTCATTCATTCATTCGTGCATTCACAACGTTTAACGTTCCAAACCAATACACAGAATATGTGTAACGGCCTAGCGGAGGGCTCCAGAATAATTTTTTGTTGTTTTGGGGTCGTGCGCACGAACCTGAGTATGTGAGCATTTTTACATTCTGGCTCTCTTAAAGCACGGCCGTCAAAGCTTGTAGACGAGCCTCGTGCACGTAGTGAGCAAAATAAAAAAAAAAAGCAAATGAAAAAAAAAAAACGTCCCCACCACTGTGCCAAGGCAGCGAAAACAATATCGCTGCAAACGTATTTTCTATCCTATACAACCTGTCGAGCAATGCCGCGACCTCGTGTTGAAACGCTCGTCGCGAACATCGATTCTCACTTTCCAATTTTCCCATAATCTTAAAAGTAGTAGAGAGGCGAGCGGCAAAGACCACGAAAGAGGAAAGTTCGTCGCCCTTTGGGTGTCGAGAGAGAAACATTGTCGTCGTTGTATCGGACAGCGAATTGATCGTAATAGCGCCGGTGATAAAGAACCGCTGGAAAGACAAAAGAAACCCCTCTCCCATCCTCCTTTCACTCGTTCAGTTGCGAAGGTAAAGCGGCAGAGTGAGAGTGGCGCCAGTGGTCAGAGGGCATCAAAAAATAGCGGCGTGAACCAATGCGATCCCCACCCCCGTCTGCCGCATACACTGAGGTGTTTCAAATTAATAGCATGGAGTGTGACGTGTTCGTTCCGCGTGAGGCGTGTCGGGAGACGAATGTGTCGAGATGGCACGTCAGATAGTCGGCCGCCCCGGGCGGATGGAGCGGCCGAAAGCTCACGGAGCGGCCGCACGCAGATGGCTCCGCTGACTCCAAGAGCCGGAGGCGCCAGAGCCTTCGTGTCCTGTTAACATCTTTCATTTACTTCGTCACGTGGAATAGGGGTCACGTTATGCTAATCGGCGAGGTCAGAAAATGGCATAACGTGTACAATAGCGAACAAAAATGTCTGAAATTGCGGCTTCTGTGGAAAATTTATTACCTACGTTTCTAAGCTATTACGCGCGTTTTCTTTTTTCGATACTGTCAAACAGCGTGTGATCCTACGATCGCACGAACAAGCTATGATGAAACAGTGATCATGGGTTAGTAAGGTGCAGGATTTCCCACAATATGAAGAGAGAAAGAGTAAAATCAGTAAAGAAGAAACTGGCCGACCTAGACGCAGTAAGGCTGAAAGCAGACCCATTCAGGCTGGTGCTTGCAAACAAATATGTTGCATTAGAACAGAGAGATCAAGATGACATAGAGATAATGAATGAAACCGTAACTAGGCTGGTTTCAGAAGCAACAATTAAGTGGGAGGTAAGGCACCAAAGCAAGCAGTAGGTAAGCTCTCCGAAGTAACAAAGGACCTAATGTAGAAATGAAAAAGGATGAAAGTGCCCAACTCAAGAGATCAGAACAGTCAATAGTGATCAACAAGGAGAAAGTAAGGTATGCTGGATATTACAACGTGAGAAAGACTGAGGAAGCAGAAAGAAAATTGGCCGCAGCGTGAAATCAGCGAGAAGAAAACTTGGCGTAAGACAAGCAAAGAGGGAGAAGTTAAAGAATTGAAAATTGCAGGTCATCTAGGTTGCTTTTTGTATTGCATAAAATATTCACCAAGATAATTTCCAGTAGAATAAGGGCAAACACTTGACTTCAGTCAAGAGAACCAGGAAAATAGTCTGGCTTCCTGAAGAGATATTATACAATGGATCACATCCATGTCATCACATGGATGTGATCATAGAACAACAATTCTGGATGGCCAGTTAGCCTCTAGAGTCTGTACAGGAGTATGTTTATCTAGGTGAATCACCCACAGGGGACCGTGATCATGTGAAGGAAATTTACAGAACAACAAAAATGAGTTGGAGTGCATAGGCAGGCATTACCCAAACCTGAGTGGGAGCTTACCGATAACATTGGAAAGAAAGGTGTACAACCCCTGCATTCTACCGGTGCTAACATATGGTGCAGAAACTTGGAGACTGACAAAGAAGCTCGAAAACACGTTAAAGACCGCACAAAGAGCGCTGTAACTAAGAATGTTAAGCGGAACGTTAAGAGACAGGAAAATAGCAGTGTGGATCAGAGAGCAAACACAGACAGCCAATATTCCAATTGACATTAAGATTTTAAAAAATGTAACTGCGCAGTCCATTTAATGCGTAGGATAGATAACCTGGTGACCATTAGAGATACAGAAATGGGTGCCACGAAAATGGAAGCGCAGTCGAGGACGACAGAAAACTAAGTGGGGCGATGAAATTAGGAAATTTGCAGGCGCAAGTTGGAATTGGTTGGCGCAGGGCAGGAGTAATTGGAGAGCGCAGGGAGAGTCCTGCGTCCTGCAGTGGACATAAAGATAGGCTGATGATGGTGATCATGATGATGAAACAGCCTGTGCTCTGCTGCAGCCAAAGGCACAGGGATAGATAATATTCTTGTTTTTACCAATTCCATAAGTGTCGCTTTCCACCCTTCTTTTTTTTTTCTTGTGCTCATTGTTGCTTACATTCCGAGTTTGTGTGCGGAGGTATGAGTGTGTTTAATTTTTTCTCTCTCCTTCCTCGATCTGTTGTGATATATTAAACCCACAACAGCATTCCGAGTCTTTAACTCGACTAGCCTCTCCATTTGTTGTTGATATATCTCTCGACAGTGTTCATGCTTTTTTACATACTGGTTGATGTATATGGTACCCTTGTGACACCTTTTTGGAATATGCAAGTTGTGCGCTCGATGGGTGGTGCATGCTGTGCAAATAGCAATACGCGGCAGTTAGTTCTCCAGAGGCCATAGCACTAAGGTAGTGGTCTGGCATAACGCAGCGTCATGTTTCTGAGCAGTTCAGCTGAGAGGAGTCAAAATGCAAAAATATGATAATTTTTCACTGCTGTAGTTTTCCGCCGGAATGAAACGCGAACGAAAATACATAGAGTGTACCTATCTAGGCCGGTGTTTTGAATGTGAGGTATGTTATCCTAGCGTAACTGGGCACTCAAACTTAAATGTAAGCCTCTGCAAGTGAATCACTCCAGTTTGCTACACACTAGTAAATTTAGAAAGGGTAACTTAGCCTTATGGTTCGTTTACTGGTGTTAACATTTCATTATGGCATGACTGTACATTACGCGGATAGATACGAAAACAGAAAACAGGTGTGCCCGTTTTTCTTTTCTTTTTCATCCGCTAACATCACGGTAGGAGGCCAAAAACTTCTTTTATTGTAAAAACTATGAGTAAGCGCTGTGAGATCTTGATATTTGAGTAATTGTCATATCAATCCTTACGTCTGCTACGGCTTAGTTTTGTTACTTCTCAGACGTGTTAACGTGTTAGCAAACGAATAAATGAACCCTTCGAGGCTATTATCACTTTCGTGATAGACGAATGGCAACACAGTACAACACAGTGACTTAGAGAGCTGCTGTATTTGACGATTTCAGGTCAGTTCTTTGCATCCTGGAAATCTTCAACGTGCAAGCAAACCACGGTACGTGAGCGTTCTTGCATTTTTCCAACATACGAATGTGGGCGCTGCAGCTAAACTGGAAACTACGCTCATGCTTAGCACCGGACACTCACAGCCATGGAGTGAGCCGCCACGAGTGGTAGCAATTAGATAACAGTGCTAAATATCACGTCATGAACAGCATATGATATACATATAACCTTATCGGCTTACCCTACATGCAGCAGTTATTTATTTAACCAAAGTCCCTTTAGCAGCCTTGGTGGTTTGCAGGCGAGAAAATTAGGACAAGCAAATGGCTACTATAGCATCAGTAAAAATTTTAGAGATTCATAATCAGGAACGGAGACCACTTGCTTTTGGCCTCTCAATGATTTCGTGGCCGATAGCCATGAGCACACCTGCCCGTTCGCTTCGCCAAACAACGTAGTAGAATATAGAGCAATTTATTATTATTAATATAGAGCTACTTGCGTAAGCGCCCCTTCCCTTGCTCTTTGCGATACGGAGCATTCAAGTTCCTTAGAAGTTCATCAGCTTGGATTGTGTCCATATTGTGTATTTTACATTTGTATAGCTTTACGTTTGTGAGGCATGCGCAGGAAAAGTTGATTGACGATGATTCGCCTCCCCATTCTTCTTTTCTCTCTTTCAGCCCGTTGCAAATAGTATATGTTTGGACAGGATTCCATAAACACGTTGTTGGCAGTCAGCGTTGGTCCTGTGCTGGTCCTTGTGCGTGCGTTCTTTTTTGTTTGGAGCTGTTTAAAATGGAATGATCCGTACCAACTAGCTCGCGTCCAAACTCTTCTTAGGAAAACATTTAATGGCGATTTAGTGGCAAACGCTAGAGAAATGTGCTAGCATTACGTCGCGCTTCTTTGGTGTCCCGTATCCATGATTTAAACAGCGTTCGTCACATTGAAAATGTTGTTCAGGTGCTCACTCGACATACCTCATGCCTCTTCGAGGAGCGAAGTGCCACTGACGTTGCTCCGGAGCAGACCACCGTTAGCTGCACTATACAGTCGAAAGCATGCATGACGAAGCACTCAGGAGCTCCAAAATTCTTGGTTATACAGGTCACCTCATTGTAAATATTATGCACCGTATGTACCGCTCACAGTATAGCAGGCTGAACAGGTACGTTCGATAACCGGAAAGCTTCTTATGTAACATGAATTCAAGGGAGACCAGGTGAGATAAATCGATATTTCTTATTGTTCACAATCCGTCTGTCAGAATGCGCGACAGCTCCCAAACTTATTGCCCCGAGGTTCGCAGCATGCTCAGCTTCGGAGCGCAATACAATGCAGAGTAAAGCTGGAGACCATCAAATGCTGCTATCACCAACCTTTCCGTCAAAATTCATGGTTCCTTTACAGGATCTTCATCACTGTCGCCTTCGCAGACATTCGCATCCTTTGTAACTTGGATGGCTTTGAATACTTCGTCGGTCGTCTGTTACAATTAGATCATCACGTCGTCACTAAATGCGACGAATTCGTCAGCCGTCACACCTGCTGACGCGTTACAACCAGCAGCATACGAGTTGAGCGATTCCTGAAACAGTGCTACAGTACTACTTCTGGCATCGGCGCGATCGTCAAGTGCGTCGCTAGGGCTTCTGTTAGCGCTAGCACAGAGGTCACCTCGGTGACGTCTGCCAAGAGCAATGGTGGCACCGCTACGTGGCATTCGTTGCCAAGCAACAAATCAGACGTCGTGGACATCAAATTACTTTTTCCTACAGGCGAAACCGTCCTAGCAGTATTCGATGTAAAGGCGTTTACAATACTCATGAAACCGAAATTCAGCCGGCAAATAATCAATGCTTTATTATACAGCTCATTTCTCTGTAGAGCCTTTCGTTGACAGACATAGGAGACGCATAAAGAAATGTGAAACATGCATGCTCCCACGCGGGACAGAGGAGCGCACTTCACAAACATGCAGTGAAGAAACGCTTTGGAAAAAGTCAAGCGGAGTCAACGAATTATGTAAGTCACTCCCTCTGCATATTTGACTTCCAGTATCGCAGGTGGTGTTGGAGACGTGCAACTGCCAGCACCTGTTATCGCAGCGGTCCAATTACCCGTGTCGATGACCCTGTAATCATATCGAAGTCTGGCGTGTGCAAACGGAGAGCCCGCATGCTTAACGAGTACACGCGCAGATGCGCACTAGAACAGTAAGAGGCGAACAGGAATGCTAGCGCTTAA
Organism: Dermacentor andersoni; assembly: GCF_023375885.2. Lineage (NCBI taxonomy): Eukaryota > Metazoa > Arthropoda > Arachnida > Ixodida > Ixodidae > Dermacentor > Dermacentor andersoni. The sequence goes on from NC_092815.1 coordinate 34,196,971, forward strand.
CGTACGTAACATGTAAGCGAGAGATTACCTTCGTGGCCGAATTTGTGTTTAGTCGCAGTTGTTAGAAGAGTGGAATGGGATCCATGGAATTAATTACCCGTCGAGGCTCAAAGTGGGAAAACGGAAGGCTGAGATAGAAAGAAGCCAATGAAGAAGAACTTCAAGTCTGTTTTACTGATCACATGACGCAGAATTTCGACACTGCAGACGTCACCAATGCAGACGTCACGATTCCACGCGGAGACACATTCTTTAAGCAGACATGCTGACAATGAAATAAGCTATGTTTACTTTCAAACATTTATCTATCAATTTGAAACTAATCACTTCATGGCAAAGTGCCAGGAAAAGGGGACGAAAGTACGTTCCTTATTCGTCCCTCCTTTTTTACGGAAAGCGAATTCAAAAATCCACGCGACGCGTGCGTAAGCACTCCTTCATCGGTCGTAAAGCGACTAGTTATCTGCAAGAATGTCCGAGAATGAATACTGGTTCTGTGATCGACAGCAGGCCTGCTTAAAAAATACGTTGTCATTTCTTCAGCTTTTTATTTCGTCTCAGCCTTGGAAAATGTACCAAAAAAGCTCAAATTTCCCCCAATAATTGTAGGATTTTACACCTGATTTACACACCTGATTTACACCTGATTTTACACGGCTCCGTGTTCGAAATCGCTTTTAACAGAGCAAAACAAAAGCGCGTATGGAGGCTTTCATGTTAGACGAGAGGATGGCGCGCATATTCTCGTACAAAAGAGGTCAAGGAAGGTCGCGACTAACTCAAACTAAGGGAGGGTAGAAAAGTGGCGTTGTAAAGCTTCTTTGCGGCACCCTGCTGCAACCGAATAAACTACCGCCGCTGTCCAAGTTTACAGGCAGTGACAGATCGTAACGCAGCTTTTCTTTACGACCAATAATGAGTCTCCAGGTAACATGAAAAAATGCATTATTCTTTGCTCATTTAAAGCATTTTCGATTACACACTCGGAAATACCGCTAAATGCTCTTGTAGGGCAAAAGAGAAACGTGTTGCATGAACAAAGAACCTTTTGCATGGCCAAAAAACGTGCACTCGTGGGTGTTACGAGAAGAATCGGTGCTCCATATTACCTGCGCTGGTGAACGTTCTAGTACGTACAACAAGCAAAAAAAATCTCCCGACCTGCCGTTAACGGTACGTTGTGGTAATAGGCATCGCTTTAGGGTGTCCTGACAGAGCCGTATGGCTTTCAAAATAACAGTCTTAAGCCATAGAAATACTGCGATTCTTGCTACTATAATGCCCACGACTCACTCGTTCTACGTCCAGTTACCATTCTAGATGCGTGAATTCCTTTATGTGTACTACGCGTGACTGTTACCGTGCCCCCAACGGAGTGGATTTCACGCGCTCTGGCCGACTTCGAACCTGGGCTCTGCCTACTTTACCGCGTGTATGCTGCACGCGTGCAACGTGGCCGACCGTCAACTTTCACGGCGGCGTTTGACCTGTCGAAAAGAAAGGGGAGTAGAACAAATACAAAACGATGAACATACCACTCCTCTACGATTGTTTCTTTGTTAACCTAACCACGACGAATTAACGGTTGCGCTACTTGTGCTACACTATATACAGCCTACAGCCAAAACAGATTGTCTTGTTTCGTCTATAATTAGTGTCTTCTCCAGGACAAAAAATAAACTGAAGCGTCATTTTTTTTTGTTATAGTTGCGCAGAAATAAGAGATCAGCCTCGCAATGCCCTCGGTGCCGAAGTTTTACGGTCAGTGCACCCAGTAGTAAAAAAGAATAAATCCTAATGCAAGCCTTTTCAGGCGCGTGGTACTGTAAGAAAAAGGGGGAGGGGAATTACCAACGACATCTAGGAGCTTATGACCATTCAAAGGCCTCGCGCACTTCCCTATATGTTTTCTGTTCTCGATCTCTTTAAGTATCATCCCCTATACTGCAGCGCAGCAGATTTTCGAATGAAAGTCGGTTAATCGCAACGCATTAGCGTCGATGGCACACGTGACACGCAGGTCGACCAGGCTTAAGCTTTTAGAATGTTAGTACCGCCTGCAGGTTGTTTTCTCCCTCGCCAAGAGCCCTCTTGCCAAGGCACACTTTAGACTGCGCGACTCCGCGCCGTTCATGTCGCACTCAGTTCACATTGGCGCGGAACTAACGGCGGTTGCTACGGCAGAAGAACGTGAAGCCTGTGCGCACGAGTATGTGGGTCTATGTTTGTGGGACTCACTGGAGGGGCGTGCCCCTTCGGCGCTTATCTGGCCGCGGGCCGGCTTCGGAGCGATGAACTCGTCCACGCTTGAGAGCGGCCGGGAAGCCATTACGAATGAAGGAGCTCACGCGCGCACCGCACATGGCGTGACGCTCTAATTATTTTCAGCCCATTTGCGCCGGCAACTTCGCAAAACTAACTCCGTTAACCCACGCAGAGATGGAAAACGAGGGTCGCTGGCGAAAAGAAGGAGCTGGAAATTAAGTCCGCCAGCGACTAAGCGGCTCGTGGCAAAATAGTGGCAACACATTTTGTGCTACCTTAAAAAAAATAACTAAAAAAGTCAATGGCGTAAGCACACAGCCAGATGCCAATCTGGCTTCACTATACACATATATTATGCACCTGCATTTGTTTATTTTACAAAATCTAAAGCAAAAGATTAGAAAAATGGCGAAACGGTCAGCCTTGGCTACGTAGCTGCCTAAATAAAATATATATTGGTGAATATACTTATCTTTACAAATTTATGTAAATGTTCTTGAAGTAATGACACATGCTTCACTTGAAGGCCTTTACTTGACAACGTTTGCGCTTGATGGCCGAGTCAACACTTCATGAAAACTGTCCCTCATCTTTACCAATTAAAAAAAAAAGACGTAGCTTGCGTTTCGTTATTCTCTTTTACTGCCTTATTTGTTGAGGAGAAAAAGTGGGAGTCTTCATAGAGACTTCGGAAAAGTGGGAATAGCTATAGCAGTGTTCTGACTCTGCCTGCCCTTGCCGTTAGAAATTTTGTAAGTGTTAAAAGAATATGTCAAGGAGTTCCAAAAATGTTCTGCCTCTCGCAGAAGATGCCAATGACCACGGATCTTCTTCAAGCGACGGATGCACTACCTTTTCAAGAACGCTTGCTGCAGTTACACACGGCTGACCTCGAGCACTTATGTTTTCATGTAGGACGTGTGCAGCCGGGAGCAATTGTCTGGAGACCGCGGAATCAGCAAAACATTCAATTTCATTCTAGCACAGCGGTGAAACGTGGAACTTTCTAAAGGCTTTACACTGACTACGAGTAGATACCTGAGTATATACAAATGCTGGCCATAGTATATCGCCAACATGGTGATCGCCACCCACATGAGATCGTTGCCCACATGTTTTCACTCTTATCTAACTATTTATAAGTAAGCTTCTTTACAACACACCTACCTAACACTTTTCTACATCCGTTCCTGTCGGTCATTAGTTGTGAGTAGTGCTTATGAGCCCCGTGTCGCGGTTCGCTGTTACGGCGGCTGCATATTCGCAGAGGCGGTCTGCTAAAATGGCCGCGCACTGTCTTTTGGGTGCGCGCTAAAGAACTCAAGGTGGTCAAAATTATTCCCAATTCCTCCATCAGGGAAGCATTCATAGCCCATAGGTAAAGCGGCGCTAAAGCAAAACACTAAACCAGTTAATGCAGGCAAAACATTCTTTAACATCTCTATAGTTGTTAATTTTGAAATAATAGGCGGATTGTTACAAGAGAAAACGAAGGTCAAGTTTGAATTTTCTAATTTCACAGTGAATCCCTAACGCAGATAAATCACTGTGAGGTCACGGATTTCAAGATATTTTTTCGTATGTAGCATGCGTTTCCTCAGCAAAAGTTCGAGAAACTCGCAAGGTTCAATATTGGGCTCCCTTATAAGATAGTGTGGTCTATCTCTACCGCTAAAGAATTAACTAAGCCCTTGACGACGCTGTCAAAATCCATGACATCATAACGAGCTGGCACGGGAACTTCAAGGAGGCGTCACTACCTGTCTTTTGTTATTACGGTTCTTTCTGGCTTACCAAGCATCTTATCGTGGTAAGAGTGGTGTTCTTGATATTATAGAAGGGTAATTTACTGACACAGAAGAAATAATTTTTCACTTTACTGTCCCTTTCAGTTGCATATTTCAAATGTTTAAGCGCTTTTGCATGAGTTTAAAACTAAACCAACATTTTAGGGGGTTCTTCCTGAATTGTTTGCTATTCAGTACGAAAGTGTCGTCGTCCACTGAGGAGTGCTGGTCAGGAAAACGCAAGATAGAGCGCTTGCTTTTATTGCGTGTTCTCTTTATTTTCTTTTTTTGGTAGTTCTCATTGTTTCTTAGCTTTTGTTCCCCTATTTCTTCCTTTCTTCCTTTCTTCCTTCCTTTTTTTCAAAGTTTAAGGCGACCTGTGGGGTGTTTGATTCATGATAGCAGTAAGGCCGTTTATTTAATTATTTATTTATTTATGTATTTATTTATTTATTTATTCATTTATTTATTTAGTTATTTATTTATTTATTTATTTCAAATGCTCTTGAAGGCATTGTGGCGCAATCTAGACGAGTGGTACGTAGCTGCCGATGTAGGTCATAAACGCACATTGATTCGGGTTGCCGGCGATAGAGGCGGTGAGGTGATTCCATTCCAAGGACGTTTTTGGCGCGAATGAAAGAATGTACAAGTTGATACGAAAGCTTGGCATTTTTAGTTTAAAACAACAATCCACACGTGATGCGATGTAGGACGACGCCCTAAAAGGGGCAGGCTTGAGATCATAGTCGGTGAAAATGCTTTATGCAAAGCACAGACATGGGCAATTGTTCTTCTGCAACAGAGATAACGAGAATTGGGGGAAGATTCCATGGCAGACACATTGGAAGCACGAGAATAATTGAAAAAAAAAAAAAAAACAACGAGCAGAACGGTTGCTTTTGTTCTGTGTCGACTGATAAATAGGCGTCATTTTCCTTGAGTAAACTTTAGTTTGAAGTAGCGCTCGTCCTGTTGTCTGGTCTTCCTCCTTGTGCCCTCGTTGTTTTTGCCTTTTTGTCTTTTTTTTGCGCTTGAAGTCAAGTAAGAACGGTTATATGATATTGTCATAAGCCAGCGTCTTGCTAAAAAGCAAGCGTGCTTTGATTTTAGACTGTATGTTCAGCAACACCAGATTGTCAAAAAACACGCAGATCCAACGCAATGTTGGAACTTTAATCACGTGAAGCTCGTTTGACTTGGCGAGGTAGCAGCTATATAGCCTACGACACGAGCGCGACCTTGTCACCTGTGTGCTGTCAGATGATGTCGAGGGAAGAATGTTGAGGACACGTGAATGCACACAGAAGCATGGCGACACTTGCCTAGTTGCAAATAAGGCCTCATACCACTTGTTTCACAGCGGCCCATCTGTTCTGGGGGATTAATCGATAATGGGCACATACCCAGTGATTGCTACCCAAGGAGGAGGAGGAAGAAATAAAGAGAGAAGGCAGGGATGTTAACCAGAAATGCGTCTGGTTGGCTACCCTACTCTGGTGGATGGGAGAGAGGGAATAGAAAGATGAGATAAAGGGAGGGGAGGGACAAGAAAGCTGCAGTAAACTCGCGCACCCACACGGAGGGTCTGAGTGGGTCAAAGAAGTTCCCATAGGCCAGTCGACCTCAAGAAAGACAAAAGTGCCTTCACAGCTTCGTGGGCCGACAAGTGATAGGGACGGTCTTCAAGCAGCACCTGCACAGACAATGGCCGATTGTCCAGCCGTCGCAATGTGATAGATAATGTTTGTCTTTCCGACTGAAATCAATGACATTGGCACAATAAATGTTTGATGTCCTCTTCGACGCCGCAGACGTCGCATGCAGCATTGTCGGTCAGTCCAATAAAAGTAGTGCACGCCTTCGTGAAACCCACTCCCAGCCAGAGCCGGTACAGAAGCGATGCCTCACGCCGGTGAAACCCGGGTGGAGGTCGGAGTTGGAGCGAATGGTTCAGTTCGTACAACCTGGTACGCCTTATATTTAGGGTGTTCCACTTTTCTAAAGAGAGCTTGCGTGCCAGATGACGAAGCTGCCTTGCAGCGTCTGTCCTGCAAAAAATAATGCGAATGCTATGTTGTTCTTGATGTGACTCACGGGCAGCTTTGTCTGCTTGATCATTTCCACTGATGCCGCAATGGCCAGGTAGCCACTGGAAAATAATTTTGGGGCCTTGCTGTTTGACATCGGGGTGCAGTTTGACAATTTCGTATGTGAGCTGTTCGTGAGCTCCCCTGCGGAGAACTGACTGCTTGTGTAAAGCCGGTCTCGAGTCGGAAAACACGGTCCATGTGCCAGGAATCTCTGTGTCAATAAATTGAAGCGTCCTGCATAGAGCCGTGAGTTCCGCAGCCGTGAACATCGTGATATGTGACGTGTTGAATCGCAGTATTATTCCTCTCGTCGGTATAAACACATCACCGCTAGAACTGGTCGATGTAGTCGATCCCTCAGTATACATGTGTACGTGGCTAGTGTGTCTCTCGTACAACAGGAGTAAGATCAATCGTTTTAGTGCAGACGGCGGTAGATCTGACTTTTTCTGAAGTCCTGGAATTCTGAGGTGTACAGCAGGATGGCACAAACACCATGCAGGAGAAACCGGTCTGGCCGCAGGTGTGTACCCCGATGTAAGCGAGGCACGACATGAACTGACAGTTGTGCTAATTGACGTGGGCGGTCTTTTCAAGGTGAGTGCGGCGAGGTGGTGGCAAAGGGTCCGCACAATGTGCCTGAAATGTGCGCGCATTGTCTCGACGGCGATGTCTGTCGTGGTTGAATAATCTTGAGCAATGGCAATAGTTTCAGCCGATGACGCCCTGCGTGGTAATCCAAGGCATACCTGTATGCTCAGAGCTTCGGCTTGAATGCTCTGAATTGTACGCAAATTGGTTTTGCAGGTGTTCGATACAACAAGTAGGCTGTACTGGGGGAACCCAACAAACACCCTGTAAAGCTGTAACATGGATTGTGTGGACACCCCCCAGTTCTTCCTACAAGAAACCTGAACAGATGACAAATAGCGACCAGTGAACTCACGTGAACTCCTCACGTGGTTCACGTGAGGAGTTCAGGACAGGTCTCTGTCAATCACAACCCCCAAGAACCTGTGACTTCTGCTGGACGATTTAATGTGCCCATTAATTGATATACCGTATACAGACATTGGGTTCCGGGCAAATGCAACCACTGCGCACTTTTCCTACGTCACCGCCAGTCCTTGTTTGCGAAGGTAGCATGATGTCGATGAGGCTGTCTTCTGAGGCTGAGCGTGAAGCTGAAGCCGTGTCACCACCAGCGTCCAGATAGAGATATCCTCTGCGTAGATAGAGAATCGAACGGTTCCTTGGAGGTTCTTGAGTAATTCAATAAGGACTAGATTAGACAGCGTTCGGCTTAGTACCCGCCCTGAAGGACTCCACGACTACTGTAATATTGTGGTGTCGGGCCATCCCCGGTGAGCGCGTATAATGATCGCATCTGCAGGTAGCTACGAAACCAGACATATATCGTGCCACCAAGTCCTATTGCATCTAACGCTTTAAGGATGGTTTCATGGGTAACATCGTAAATGCCTTTAACGTCTAGAAACAAGGCAGCAGACAAGTGTTTATAGGCCTTCCGGTATTCGACGTACGTTACAAAGTCGACAACGTTGTCTATAGATGAACGGCAACGCCTGAATCTTGTCAACGTGTCTGGATAAATTTCATAGCGCTCTAGGTACCACTCCAGACGAGTAAGAACCATCCGTTCCATTAGTTTTCCTACACAAATAGCAAGCGCCATCGGACAGTATGACGCCATGTCCAAAGGCGACTTGCCAGCTCTGAGAAGCGGAATCAGGCGACTTGACTTCCATTCTTGGGGAACCATGCCAGGCTGCCACAAGTCGTTGTGCAGGAGTGCCTTTCCAGCTCTTTCACCAAGGTTACAGAGCGCGGTACGTAATGCCATCAGACCCCGGCGCTGAGGAACGCCTGCATAAAGCAAGCGCCATCCCTAGTTCGTCCAGGGGAAAACGACACTCCATACGGGGATCATGCGAGAACGGTGACTGGTCGGGAGTCTGCGCTGTAGTGGAACTTACTTCATTGGCAATCCTCCTACAGAATGAACCTGTGACTTCAATCTCTTTCCATTGTAGGTAAAGAGTCAGGGAATTAAGTCGGTGGCGCTCTGCAGGGGTTGCACGGGGGCTACGTTCAGTATTTCTCTATATAAGAGACAAAGACTTTTGGGGATTATTATTATTATTTGTTTTGAACACAAATACACATATACACAGTTAACAGGAAAGGGAAAGCGAGGAGCAGGCTGGCAACTGCCACTGGAAGGGGCACAACGCTTGCCTACTCTTCTGAAGGGAGGTGACAGCAACACAAAAATGGAAGATAGGAAGGAGGGGAGGAAGGAGGCAAGAGGAAAGGTAGAGCAACAGGACAAATCTAAAGACTAAAGTAGAACACAGTACACTACGCACGTTGTTGTGCCGAGTTTCGACTCTGCAGTCGAAATTCACAATTATCAACCACATCCATGGCTAGTTCGCTATGCGGCTAATTGTGCTCTCCACGATGAGACGCCAAGTACAGCTGCACGCGATCACCGCTTCACCGGTAGTGGGTTCACAATATGCACTACAAGGTGTTTGAAGCCGCCATCTCCCATATTCGAAGGAAGAAGCGTTAGGGCACACACACACAGTAGGGCCGGCCACTGAAGGTCACGCTACTACAGAATGTTGAATCTTCACGCTACATACGTGAACCTAAGTTAGTTAACTCTAGAAAGGTTAGTAGGGCGCGATGGGCCTGATACCGTTTAGATGCACAACCACTGGGGTATAAAGATTCCTCGAGTGTCGCAAACCGCAGGCCAAGTAGATGATAGTTTCTCACTAGCGACATGCGCTGCGCACTGAAAGCGGGACGCTCAAATATAAGGTGCTGAAGTGTCTCGTAGCAGCCACAAGACGTACACAATGGACTTGCCACACGCCCTTGTCTGCACAAACGTTCGTGCACGTTCACGTAACCAACCCTCAGCTTGAGCAGTTGTGCTCTAGCGCGACGAGGCAATCCTCGACCACGAACACGGGGCGGGAACGTTCCATTTGCGACGCGCTGATCTGGATGCTGCTTGAGTAGGTGGCGACGAATCAGCAGACGAGCGTTATCAAGCTTGCACAAGATTTCTGGGCAGTCACAGTTGTTATGAACGAAAAAACCAGTCAAAAACACAAAGGACAAGAGGAGAGGTTCACAACACAACGACCACACCACAAGGAGAGGTTCACACCACAACACCACACCACAACGACCAGTCGTTGTGGTGTGAACCTCTCCTCTTGTCCTTTGTGTTTTTGACTGGTTTTTTCGTTCAAGTATGTACCAACTGGCCCAGATTTCAACCCTTCTGCAAAACAGTTGTTATGAGTGCAACTTGAAGCGAGCCGACCAGCCTCTTCATTTCTGGCGATTCCTACGTGTGAAGGTATCCATTGAGCAACGAGAGATACCCCACGTGATGTAATTTTGCTCGCAGAGTCAGTAATGCTGCGCACAAGTGGACAGTCAAGCTCCCTGCGTTGTAACCTGCTAAGGGCAGTGCGGGAGTCCGTAAAGATGACAACCTTCGATGTAATTAACTCCTCTTGCACGTATTTCAGTGCAACATTAATCGCTGCTAGTTCCGCAGTTGTTGACGAAGTTGGATGAGGTATTTGAAAGATACGTCGTGCTTGAGTTGAAGGGCAAAAAAAAAGCTGCAGAGGCGCCTTGACCGTCGTTTTATACAGATGCATCTGTGAAAATTTGAAGATAATCTGGAAAGTTTTCGAATAAGTGAGACTGAGCCAATTGGGATATTGCCGAAACAGCCATATCAGACTTTTTGTGCATGTCAGGGATTGTAAGGTAAATGGGGAATACGTGTTTTGTGATACCTTTTGGAGGCGGAGACGTATCTGAAGCAGCATGTTCAGAAATGGTAGTGATATCCATAAATAATGCCGCCATTTTTCCCATGCGAGATAACGGGCGGTGAAGGAGACGATCAAGGAGCGATTGAACGTTCGATGCGCGGTGCAAACGCTCAATATCATCATCATTTATTGACCCTTAAGGACCCTTTTCAGGGTATTACATAAGGGGGGAGGCAAAAGCATCAAGAAACACTATGGTCATTATTATACAATGGTTAACTCATTAGTATAACAGTCAACAAAACTTAGTATACATGCTAGTAGACGACGGGCAAGAAAAATTTTAAAAAATACAAAAATAAAGTGAGGTACGAACCGGAAGTAGAAATGGCAACACATCCGGCAATATAACAGAAAAGTGAAAAAAAAAAGAACTTAGACGTTAGAGTAACAGCATAGTACTGGTAGGTTAAGGGTTTAGAAAACATGACAAGAGGTGTCTAAATTTATCTGGATTACTTTCATTTACTATGCTGTTGGGTAGTGCATTCCACAATTCAATAGCACTGGAATTCATATGATACAGAGCTCTCTGATCTGCTTGCAGCCTCAGGGGTAACTGATGCGCCTCAGTAAGTAATGCAATAGAATGCGCCTCACGAAGTAATCCAAGCATTAGTCGAAGGGCAACGCGATGATCTCGCTCCAGTTGGGCCATCAAACTAGGTGGTATGTTCAAAATTGGTAATGCGTACAGCATGCCTGAGAGTACAGATGACTGGTACACCTGAAGAGCCGTTGTTTGGTCGCGACCAGCATCTTGAGCAGTCAAGGCGGCCACATACTTAAGGAGGGAGTGCGATTTGCGTCGTACAGATTTAACGGCAGGGCGCCAAGAGATGCGATCATCCACAATTAACCCCAAATAACGGTGTTGTCGCACCCAGTTTATAGGCGTTTCGTCAAGATACAGTCGGCTCATTGTTCGACGAGTGCGTTGTTTAGGGTGATATGCTATTGCAGCCGACTTAGCAGGTGATATGAGCAGGCCAACTTCACCCAAGTACTCCGAAGTAGCGTTGAGAGCTCTTTGCAAGCTTGCACGAAGCCGCGGACCAAGGTGCGAAGGGCCGCTTATCCACAGAGCAATGTCATCTGCGTAGACAGCTATGCTCACAGGGAAGTCAGTGTCTCGAGGCAAACGACTTGGAAACGCAGCGAGTACCGCGTTAAACAAAAGCGGCGATAATACGCTGCCCTATGGAACACCGCACTTCACATTTCGATATTCACTAGTTACTCCTCTGACACGCACTTTCATCCGGCGCTCCGATAGAAAATTATGCCCAAATTGAAGCAGACGACCCGAAATTCCCGCGGTAGCAAGAGCTAAAATAATCGCCTTATGCGGAATTGAATCGAAAGCTTGCTGTATGTCTAGGAAGAGCATGTAGGCGGAATGCTTGTTTTCTTTAGCAAATTCGAGTGTTGAGACAAGGTCTGATATGTTGTCCAGAGCCGAACGGCGGCGATGAAAGCCGCTCATCACATCAGGGGAAAAATTCAGCTCCTCTAGCCTGACATCTAAGCGAAACAAGACCATTCGCTCCATTAACTTGATGACATATGAAGTTAGGGATATTGGTCGGTAGGACTTGAGGTGCCTTGCAGGACGCCCGGGCTTTAAAATTGTTATTACCACGGACGATTATCACTCAGAAGGAATTGCACCGGTTTGCCATACCTCATTATACTCGTCCAATGGAAACTCTTATCAACGTTCCGCAATGCTTGGTACGTCAAACCATCTGCGCCTGGAGCAGTGCGGCGTTTGGAGAGGCTCAACGCGTGTCGCAGCTCCTCAAGAGTGAAATCTGCCTCGTCCATCTGGCAGGCTGAACCGTAGGAAGCGGTTATGGTGCTGTTACTTGTCAAAGGAAGGTCGCTAATTGCGGTGTCACTGGATGCAAGAGAGACGAAAATGTCTGCAAATGCCTCCGCTATTAATTTTAGTGACTGGCCAGTCGCTATCCTCAAAGCAGCCGTAGGATTCTTGCAGATTTCAGGAGTGCGGAGAGCCTTCAGTATGCGCCATACATTGCCAAAACCACTTCCAGTATGCAACGAACTAGACAAAGCTTCCCAGCTCTTGCGACGAAGCTGTTTTGTATGCCGCCGTATGGCTGCATCAATGCCATTGTAAATAGTCCAGTCGGTGCGTCGTTTAGAGCGCTGTGCCCGTCTATAAGCGCGCCATCGACATGCGCGGAGCCGCAAAAGTTTAGATCGGGATTTGGTTTGCCGATACTCCGTCGTCGTTGTACTGTAGCTTTTTGTAAGCACTCGCTCATAAGTTTAAATAGGCTGTCTTGAGATGGTGCCTCTGAGATCAGCTGTCGGAACTTGTCCCAGTTAGTAACTGTATAAACGACATCCTGGCGACGCGCAGTATGTGTTGGTGTTAACCAAATGGGTAGGTGATCTGAGCCCCACGGGTCGGGTTCACATGGCCAGGCTAAGCACACATCTCTCGTTCATATCGCAAGGTCTATAGCGGAATGCCCCTTTCCTCTACCTATAAATGTAGGTGAACCGTCATTCAGTATTTGGAGATCGTTCTTGATAATGATCTCGTTAATCTCTGCCCCACGATTGTCTTGGGGACGGCTACACCATCGTGGATGGTGGACATTAAAATCTCCGCATAACACAAACGATGCACCACACCGATACACTAAGCACTCAAGTAGCGAGATATCGGAAGAATGTGTAGGCCTGTTATATATACTTGCCACCGTCGTACACACACCTCTGAGGCACACAGTAACAGCTGCACACTCAAACTCATCGTCACAGATGCCGTCTGTGTCAATAACCGCGAAGTCCAAGTCTGCACGAACGTACACTGACGCTTTTGAAGCATTGCGCGTATGCGCCGCCTCCACACACTGGAGTGTTACTCTAGTGGAGTGTTACTCCGCGCATCGAGTGTTACTGTGGACACCCACGAAGCCTGGCAATCGATATTCGTCTTTCCTTACGTTGGTTTCCTGAAGCGCTATAACGTCTGGTGGAGTCTTCATAGCGATGAGTCGAAGGAATAGATCAGCGTGCCACGGTCGCATCGACCTGACATTCCATTGCAGCACAAAGGGGCGAGGCTGCTGACAAATGTTAGAATTGTTTGCGGTAAAACGTCAAGCGAAGGCCGTCGAGGACAGGAACAAGTGCGTCCAAAAGTTGCTCTGCTGCTGACGCTGCTGGTGTCTGGCGACCGGCGATTAGAGATCTGATGACGTTGAGAAGCATCTTTTGAAGATTGACAAGTTGCACATCGTCGTTGGCTGATAACGGTTTAGGTACTGTGTTTGCACTGCTTTCCACAGTGGTCGAAGTTTTTGTAGATACTTGTTCCGACGGTTTCGATGGAAGCGCTGGCCACAATGCACCTGAGAGGCAGAAGGTCCGCCTCCCCACCTTTCCGATGCGTTGTGTCTTTGTCACTCTTTGAACGCGCTGCTTTTCCAGCCGGTGGGGCAGCACTACGGCGACGGGAGCTTTCATCTCCTGCTGCCTTCTTTTTGGCTTTCTCTTTTAGTGCCTTTAGTTCATTCTTCAATGAGGGACATCCTTTATCCGTTGCGAAATGTTCACCATTACAGTTAGGGCATCGATATTCCTGACTTTCACAGGAATCTTAAAACATTTATGGCATTGCAAAGGCCGTGGTACGAAAGGCCGAACAGGATAGCGCACAAGTCCAGCCTTTATATGACTAGGCAGCTTTCCAGAGGCGAAAAGTATCTTCATACACTTTGACGAGCCCAGCCTTCGAGCGCTAATTATTTTGCATGGTGGCGTGCAAACGATCATGTTCTTAAAAACATCGTCTTTGAGATCCATGTCCACATCACATACGACACCAGCTGTTATATTTGTACCCTGTGGTATGTAGGGACGCGTGTGGACCCACAGATTTCAGACAAACCAAGTAGAGTTTGCACCATCTTGTCATCAGTTGTGTCAACAGCAATGACATCTTTCCAGGGGTTCACGCGAACCTCTTGGATTAGTCCAGGGGCAAGTTTGAAGAACAAATCATTAAGTTTCTGTCGAGAGATAGCATTAAGGCTTACCATCACGTCGATGGGAATGAAAGCTACTGTCGCAGTCTTGATGGTGCTGTATATGATAGTCCCTTCACTTGAGGGCGATGCCGGAGACGTGCGTCGTGGGCGGCGATGCTTGACAGGTATGAAAGCATCCGAGTCTTCCGATCTTGAGTCAGAAAGCTCAGAATCAGTAGCGTCGGATCCTACTGCCGAAATGAGCCGCTTCCGAGCCGCGGGCGGTCTATGCTGACCGCCAGACGCGTCCAAGACCGTATCTTCCATGGCAAGCTCCGCGGGGAGGATCTCCCAGCAGAGTAGAAGACTTCAGGGTTCAGCACAAACGTCGTTGCCTGTTACTGATGCATGAAAATAAGGTAAATAGAGAAAAACTGCAGCACCAGAAGAAAACCAGCAACCGAGCACAATAACTTCGTCGTCGACGAAGTTACTCATTTATCGTTGTGAAGCCAGCTTATTCATGCGGCGTTGTATTTTCTTCTGTGTGCGCCTGGCCAATCTCAAATCATGAATGGACTTTGTGCGCCTATATCTTCGTTCCGCACGGAGTCGAATTGTCCGAAGTTTCTCTAACTCGATATCGAATTCGGTGCGTGCGAAGCTTCTAAAAATCGAATGTGTGGCAACCTGTACGGCACCTTTTATTGCGTCCCCTAGGCTGGATGGCATGACCTCTCGACAGCAGTCTTCCAAGATCGATTCAAATTTCGGCCAGTCGGTGCACTGGACGGCCCCGGAGAACTTGCAGTTAGTCAGACCTTCAGTCGTGAGATAAGTTGGGATGTGGTGACTTCCTTGCGTTTCCAAGTACGAGAACCATCGAACCATTCTGCTAAGGTCGAGGCAGCTACTAAACGCTGTTCCTCGTAGATAGGTGGGATTTCCATCATTTAACAAACAAAGTTCTCGTTCGGAGACAATGAACACCAATCTTCTGCCTCTCGAGTTAATCTTGGAGCTTCCCCAGAGATAGTGGTGGGCATTGAAATCTCCAGGGATCACCCACGGCTGTGTAGTCGTTGTCAAAATTTCCCCTAAGTGCTCGCAGTTTAGACGACTTGATGGTGATAAGTAGGCTCCCAAAATTGTGGAAGTGACCTTGCCCTTCTCCACAGTCAAGCATACGTACTGGTTTTCATTGTCAGGTGATACTGGGTGACCAACATATGTCAAGTCAAGGCGTATGAAAATAATAATCTTGTTGCATTGCTTGTGAACGGCGGACATAATGCACTCGTACCCGGACAGTCTGATGGGAGACGACAGGTTTCACTCACAAATGACAATAATGGGAAACTGATTCACGAACGCAAACTTTCGAAAGTCGGACATACGGGACTTAAGTCCTCTAGCGTTCTACAGAGAGATGCATTCTGGGCCTCCTCTCGAAACGATAGCATGTGATGGGCCATTGCTTTGCCCTAAAGCGGCAAGCACTGGACCCAGGGTGTCCAGCCCATGCAGCGCGCTCTGCGCCGACGGAGTTTCATGCTGCTTAGTAGAGCACGCATAGCATTCATCAGTGACCGCAACATTATTATAACATGGCGATCATCAGGCGTCGTTGCATCAGCCGTTTGTGACGGTGACGATTGCGGCAGTATTCGAGATGTCTCCATGGCAGGTCGTGCGCTTGGAAGTGCGGGCCACTCTGCAGGATGATCGAGTCTTGCCACTTTTTTTTCTTTTCGCGGTAGCTTTGGCGGAAGACGGCGTGTTGCTTGTTGCGGCGTTTCGTTGCGCTCTGCGGTGGCGATACCGTGGCCGCCTAAGTGTAGCGGCAGCCTTGCTCTGTGTCGAATGGTCCCGAACCATGCGCTTTAGAATCACGAATTTCTTCCGGACCCGCGGGCACTCCTTTGATGAGGCTTCGTGGGAACCACGGCAATTAGGGCACTTCAGAACAGTCGCGCGGCAGGCATCTTCTGAATGGAATTAAACACACCGAGGGCACACAGCGTTGTTCACACAGACGCTCTTTACATGGCGAATCTTGAAGCACTTGTGGCATTGCAAGGGCTTCAGTAGGTAAGGTCGAACAGGATGACGGACATGGTCAACTTTCACATGAGAGGGAAAGCAGTTTCCCTCAAGATCAAGCTTCAGGCAGCGTGTGTTTCCGAGTCTGGTGAGATGCGTGATGACATTGCCTTCTGTTGCTGGCTTGATTAATATTAGCAAGTCGTCGGCCAGAATGGAAGCGTTGACGTCATAAATGATGCTAACAATGCCGTTACTGCCTGTAGGGATCATAGATCGCACGTTTACTTTGTCTATTTCTGTAACATTTCGAAAGCGTTGTATTGCGCTTCGATGTAAAATGTCTACCGCCAGGACATTCTTCCGTGATTTCATTCGGCGCGATCCGCTCGAGTAACAAAAGAAAGAACCTGTTGTTCAGTAGCCGCAAATTGGTTATAAGGTCCACGGGTAAGAGGAGAACCGTGTGCGGCCAGCGCTGTGGTATTTCCTTCACGGTTCAAACACATGCCGGCGATGACGCCCGCAGCAGTCTTCTTTTTGCAGTTCGGCTCATGACAACCTTGAAGTCGTCAACCGAGGAATCGAAGCTGTCCGAGTACAACTCGGTGGCCTCGCTGTCTGTGTCGCTTGACTCGCTCCTACGCTTCTTGGACGTAAGTCGACCGCACTGCTGCGCGCCAGGAAGGTCCTCGGAAGTATCTTCGACCATTGCCACAACGAGGGAGCGGCAGCTCCCAGAATTTCATAACGAACAAAGCGAAAGTGCAGAGGCAACAGTGCTAGTGTTTAACTAAAGAATCACTTCCAAGTTACCCAAGTTACCCAAGTGATACCCAAGTTCTCTTTCTCTCTCTTTCTCTCTCTCTCTCTCTCTCTCTCTCTCTCTCTCTCTCTCTCTCTCTATATGTATATATATATATATATATATATATATATATATATAGCCATTTCATAAGAAGTCATAAACACTGACACCAAGGACAACATAGGGGAAATTACTTGTGCCTAATAAATGAAGTAACGAAACGATAAATTAATGGAAATGAAAATGAAGATGGATGGAAAAACAACTTGCCGCACGTGGGGAACGCTCCCACAACCTACGCATTTCGCGTGCGATGCTCTACCAATTGAGCTACCGTGGCGCCGTTTCCCCATGCACTTTCTTGGGTATTTCTGTTTCTTAGTACAGTCCTGGGAGTGTTAGCCAGCGCCACCACTCACAGACCTTGGCGGCGAATGTGGAACATTCTTTCTGCCGCAGACGTCACGAGAACGTGATCTTTTTGGTTGAATGCAACCGGCCAATAAACGCGCACATGCTTCCTGAAGCCATCAATGTTGCTGGATTCGAGACCCCGTTATGTAGTAAACGAGAAGAAACGAGGGGGTTAACCGAGGGGCCCGATTTTTTATTAGCCATATCATAAGAAGCCAACAAACACTGACATTAAGGACAACATAGGGGAAATTACTTGCGCTTAATAAATGAAATAAAGAAACGATAAATTAATGGAAACGAAACTGGATGACAAAACAACTTGCTACAGGTGGGGAACGATCCTACAACTTTCGCATGTGTTTGTTATCAGTGTTTGTTGGCTGCTTATGATATGGCTAATAATATATATATATAGATATATATGTGTGTGTGTGTGTGTGTGTGTGTGTGTGTGTGTGTGTGTGTGTGTGTGTGTGTGTGTGTGTGTGTGTGTGTGTGTGTGTGTGTACACACACACAGACATTTTTGGTAACGAAATGACAATGAACGCCGAATCCCGGGGAAGTGACAAAGCAAAAGCCTCGCATTAAATAATGATACACAGCTTTCTACCGTGCGCTTCTTTATAACCAGTGCGTAGCTTTAGAACGCTTACGTCAACTATTTCAGGTTCTACCCTTCAGCTAAACTATACTCTAGCCGAGAATGTGTACGCGGAGAAAGGTGCACATGCCCACGTGTTTTCTCATACTTCTGATAGACATTAACGGTGACAAACGCACACATTTTAATGGCGTAGGTGATACGCCCGCGTTGGCAAACACCACTCTATTTAAAGCTTGAGCACACCGCTAGAGCTCTTAGCTAGGTAAGCACCAATGTTGTCTCAACGCCTGCGGCATTTTTTTCGGGACCAGCTGTGTGATGGTCCCGCTAATGCGACTGCTTTCGATTTACTTCGGTTTAGATTCTAGACTCGTGTCTGTAATACTCGTACTCTGCTTGTGACAGTGTGAGTAACTGTGATGTACGTTCCTCTCCCTTTTTTCCTTCTTGTATCGTTCTTCTTTTTCTCTTTTTTTTTCTCCTCTTCAAGTGGGTGTGTTAGATGCCGCCTTAATTAAGAAGACAATTGCGAGCCCGTTTTT
Source organism: Dermacentor andersoni (assembly GCF_023375885.2). Lineage (NCBI taxonomy): Eukaryota > Metazoa > Arthropoda > Arachnida > Ixodida > Ixodidae > Dermacentor > Dermacentor andersoni. The sequence continues at coordinate 34,215,432 of NC_092815.1, forward strand.
CTTTCTCTTTGAAGTGTTTGTATATGTTTACTTTCTAATAATAATAATAATAATAATAATAATAATAATAATAATAGAAGCTCGTGTAGAGCATTTACTTTTGTGGCAGACTACCCATTCTTTAAGACGAAAGGGTTAACAGCCTGGAAGTGTTTTGTTGATAACGGAGCACGCACGGCTTTTGAACCTGGCGCCGATACTGGAAGGTAAGATGATGTCGTGCAGATATGTTTTACTTAAGAAAGAGCTGCTCTCTGGATAGTTAATATGCGTAGTCTCAATTTATTGTGATAACCTATAAAACAAGTTTGTATTAATGCAGGATCGAGTGAGGAAAGCTGAAGCGGCCTTTTGATACTTAATGATATCATTGTAAATGTGGCTTCTCCATTCTTAAAGAGTTCACTTTATGGGTATTCAACTATAGTGTGAGGAAACTGCATGCTATATCTCATTAGCATATCTAGTGAAGAATAACAACCAATAGCCACAAGGGCCCCGGCCTTGAGAAAGATAGGTCCACCTATGGAAACGCCCGTTGAATTTACTAAGACAATTTGAACAGGTTCAGTCTGAATTCATCAGAGACTTTCTTCATGTGGCATGCGAGCACAATTCGTCCTTAGTATCGTAATTTGTGGATAAAGTCTGCGTGCAGATATATCGCGAATTAATTGCCTCCGTATCTACCTGCTGCTGAGTCTCAGTTAACGAAGCTCGGAAAAAACTGATTGATTGATTGATTGATTGATTGATTGATTGATTGATTGATTGATTGATTGATTGATTGATTGATTGATTGATTGATTGATTGATTGATTGATTGATTGATTGATTGATTGATTGATCGATCGATCGATCGATCGATCGATCGATCGATCGATCGATTTTCTCATGCTTGTACGAACGAATTCTTATTATCCCTTTTCTTCTCATCTTTTTCACCCTTCCCTTCCCTCCCTGAAGAATACAAGACTGGACAGTTTTTCTGGTTAACCTCTCTACCTTTCTGTTCTTATTTCTTTCTCTGTCTCTCTCGCTCTCTCGCTCTGCTGATGAACACGAGGCGGCTTCTTTACAATGGTGTTGGGATAAAAAATCACTCGCGTGCATTAATTTTGGTGCACAATAAAGGGAACCCCAGTAGGTTAGAATGCTCTTGCAACCTCGAGTACGGCGACCTTCACAAGTCATATATCCGTTTAGAAGCACAATAACAATCAGTCAATCAATCAATCTATCAATCAATCAATTTGACAGTCTCAACCACACAACAACGCGCAGTTGAAGTAAGACTAATGTCCCACGTGCCATCTTGATATGCAGGTGTCCTGGATCCGCCGCCGTGACTTCCATGTGCTTACGGTGGGCTTGACAACGTACACAGCTGATGACCGGTTCCAGGCGGTGCACATGGACCGCTCCGAGGATTGGATGCTGCAGATCAAGCGCGTCCAGCCCACTGACGCCGGAGACTACGAGTGCCAGATCAACATGCACCCGCTCATCTCCTACTTTGTGCGGCTAACAGTCTTGGGTGCGTATAGAAACCAGGATGCAGAAAGCTGTGGAACAGTGCGGAATGACAGTGTAGCAGTCAGCTTCACATTAAAGTGTTTGCTAGAATTAAATCGCCACTTCCACTATCAGTTTTTTGGTACTCAAACCTCTGTTACCCGCCATGGCTACTGCAGGCGCCGAAAATTAAAAAAAAAACGTCAATAGATGGGCTTAAAAATAAATAATGATGAGGCTTTATGCGCATCAGAAACTGGATAAAAGAAGAACACAGACGACAGACACGTTTGGCGCCATAGCTTAAAAATAAGAGGGACGTTTCCACATTAGCGGCGAAACAATTAGCGTTACATCATCTATTTGACAGGTACCAGAAATCCAATCATGCCAACACGGACGGTTCTATAATCAAAGAAAGTGCGACTGCAGCTTATGTTATACCATCCTTATAGGTAGAGTACGCTTGCCGACTAGTACGCCCGTCGTCACCAACAATAGCGGAATTAGTGGCAATTCTCCAAGCCACTTAATTTATAAAAAGATATGAAACACCAACAAAGTGGGTAATTTGTGCGGACTTCTTATCGGCTTTAGCATGCTTTGAAAACATTGGTGACAGCCGACCACACGCACGAATAACTTGCGTAGTACTGAACAGTTTAACTCAGGCTAATGAAAGGAAACACGAAGTGATGTTGCAATGGGTCCCAGAATGTGCTAGTAAAGGAGGCAACGAATTAGCAGACTCGTTGACAAAATCGGCTCATAAAGATACAGAAATTAAACTCATCGTTTCATCACCGAAAGACACGAAACGCGTATTGAGAGTAATAAAAGACCTGTGTGTGTCAACCTGGTTTAATGAGAACACTAGGGAATCAACTCAGAAGTGGACCCTAAACTCAAACACCAGCTGAATGTAGACTTTTTGAAAAGTACCGAGACACCAATTCATCGACTGCGCCTTGGGACAGCCTACACCACACATTTCTTATATCGCATAAAACGGGCTTCTTCCCGCCTTGCTTCTGTGGCCACTACGATGAGGATGTTCGCATCTACTCCTCTGATACCCCATATACGCGAAGCAAAGACAGCAGATAGAACAAGAGCTACGCTACATTGATCCTGACCGACCTTTCTCACTCGCAAAAATTTCTCGGCCCACGGCCATCGAAAATAGCACAGCTACAAGTATTGAACGCACTTGAACATTTTTACGAAGAGACAGGCATCTTTAACAAGTACTAGATATTGCACTGAATAGTCACACGATGTTCGTATAACTTGCTTGTATTATTTGTAATTATTAACGCTTGTATATTCATCATCATCATCAGCCTATTTATGTCCACTGCAGGACGAAGGCCTCTCCCTGTCATCTCCAATTACCCCTGTCCTGCGCCAACTAATTCCAACTTGCACCAGCAAATTTCCTAATTTCGTCACAGCACCTAGTGTTCTGCCGTCCTCTACTGCGTTTCCCTTCTCTTGGTACCCATTCTGTCACCCTAATGGCCCAATGGTTATCTAATCTGCGCATTACATGACCTGCCCAACGCCATTTCTTTCTCTTGTTCTCTATTGGAATACCGTCTATAACCGTTTGCTCTCTGATCCAAACCACTCTCTTTCTGTCTCTTAAAGTTATGCTTAGCATTCTTCGTTCCATGCCTCCTTGCGCGGTTCTTAACTTGTTCTCAAGCTTCTTTGTCAGTCTCCAAGTCTCTGCCCCATATGTCAGCACCAGTAAAATGCACTGATTGTATACTTTTCTTTTAAATGATAACGGTAAGCTCCCATTTAGGAGCTCACAATGTCTGCCGTATGTAATCCAACCCATTTGTATTCTTCTGTGAATTTCCTTCTCATGGTCAGGGTTATCTGTGATTAGTTGACCTAGGTAAAGGTACTCCTTCACAGACTCTAGAGGCTGACTCGCGACCTTGAACTCTTGTTCCCTTGCCCGATTATTTATCATTATCTTTGTCTTTTGCATATGAATGTTCAGCCGCACTCTTACACTCTCCCTGTTAAGGTCCGCAATCATTTGTTGTAACTCATCCGCACTGTTACTGAATAAAACAATGTCTTCGGCAAACCGAAGGCTGCTGAGGTATTCGACGTCGATCCTTACTGCTAAACCTTCCCAGTTTAATAGCTTGAATACTTCTTCCAAGAACGCAGTGAACAGCATTGGAGAGGTTGTCTCCTTGTCTGACCCTTTTTTTTATAGGTATCTTCCTACTTTTCTTGAGTAGAATTTAGGTGGCTGTGGAATCTCTGTAGATATTTGTTTTTGTATTGTGTGCATGCATTATATCAACTCTGTATAATTCCTCTTCTGTTTATATGCTCATCGCAGTCTACATCACGGCTGCTTGTGTGTGTTTGTTACTTTGTTTACAAACTCATTATGGTGTGACTTGCATTTTCCTTTTGTATTCATATGTTCATGGGTGTATAGGACTGTGTGCTGTGGAATTCTGACCCTTTGACGTGGTTTATTTTAATTTTCTTAGATATATTTTTATATTGCTGTTTCGGCTATGAGAAAACGTAGCTGTCATCATTCCCACCTTTCTGACGTATTGATTTATTTTGTTTTCCATGAGATGCGAGATGTTTTAGGAAACCGCGTATCGTGAATAGCCAGTTGGCCTTTAATCCTAGCTTTTTGAATGTGTAGCATTCTTTGGCTAAATGTCCACGGTCATTTTCTGCTCAGTTCCGTTCATCCTTCTGTTTCGTGTTTTAGAAGACCCGTAACGCCATCTAGACTTGAATAGGTGAATTTCTTTGAATACGCACACTTCTGTACGCTTACCGCCACCTACTTGGCGTTGGGGCATGAGCCTCCAAGGGGGTATTTTGCCAGCAAGCATATGAGTGATGGTTAATACATATAATTGCCTAAACTTCGTCCACCTGGCTTCAAAAGGCTACGTGACTTTGTAACCTCGTCATATTAAAGAAAGTATTGTTTTATAAATAAATAAATAAACATCACAAGAATTGTCTGATGACAGGATTCGAACACACGACGTCAAGTACAGAAGCCAATATTGAAACCATTACAACACGGACGCATTCACGAACAAGTGGTATAGAACACCGAGGCGCCGATAGAGTGCAGGCGAGACCTTTCGCGGACAATGTTTGCGCGGGTAACGCAAGCAACGAGATAACTGCATCTGCAAAAAAAATAAGGGAGAAGTTTCTCAAGAGGACGCGTTCGAACCCAGGTTCCCGCGTCGGCGGGCAAATTATGTGAAAAAAAAGGCACTACAGCAACATTTGGTTTATTTGCCAAATAAACAATTGGTAGTAAAAATATGTTTACTGGGGAGATCGTCATGGTGTGCGTGGCATTCTTTGCAGTTCCTTAACTCTTAAAATACAGCAGTCTTGGTTTCAAGAGTAGAGTATAGACTTCATAACTAATGATTACAAGTAATGCTACGCACTAATGGAAATTGCCCTGTAGGAACTTTCTGCCCGAATTGTTTTTTCGTGCCTTGGCTGACTTGCGATCCCCTGATATCTAGAGGTCATCACAAAACTCGTTGCTACGACAGCTAAATGTCGCTTGACGATGCTTTTTCATCCTTGCTCATCTGACGCGTAGCACCAAAGCGACGTCTAGTTAGCACTGTATGACCTATAAACGCTGGCATGGGCCATCAATATCTCAATTGCAAAACCAATTTTTCTTGTTTATTCGACTATATGATCCCGGGAGCATAGGCCGCCAAAGGACCAACTATCACAACCATCAAAAATGAACTCTTGCGACAAAAGAATGTAGCACTTAAGGACGTAGAAATGCAGCGAAATATCTCGCGTGTGATATAGTACCGAGCTGCAGCAACTGGTGCGGCAGTGAATTTCTTCTGCACGACTTTCTTTTTCACTTTCTTTAAGCCTTTCTGCTATTTTACAGGACAGGGTAGGCAATCTGACTTTATTTTGGAGAATTTCCTTGCTTTTTATCCACGTATTTTTCTCTCCGCCTTGATGGGAACCACATGTTTAGCTGCATGGTAAGTACTCGCCTACCAGCTGATGGGCCTATGTTCTAGCCCTGATCGGGATGGTTGATATTGGTTGATATATGCACATGTTAATAAATCAATAAATATAAATATATAAATCATTTGTACGTCATTATGTCTGATGAAGCGTGTCGGTTGTTGCCAGAGTAATGGATGTCCAATGGCAAATTTAAGTTTTTTGATTTCTTGAAACATTTCTCAGCCAATGGACCCGGACAAGCACGCCCTGAAACGTCTAGATCTGCTGTTCAAGCTACAAATATCGTGCAAGCTTCACTTTGACAAATAAATAAACCATTGCTTCCAAATCCATAAGCTACAGAACCGTATATTTTGGCGCCAGAAAGTCCTTATTTGCAGATGTTTGAAGACGAGCCATAGCAATAAATGTAACGTAGTGAAAAAACATTCAAGCAAGTTTTATACAAGTACTCAGTCTACCGAACCTAGATGAAACCCGCCCACATCGGTAATACTGTCATTTAGAACGTTGGACAAACTTTAATGAAAGAAAGTGTATATTGATATAGCCATATAAGTAGCTGGGATCCATTAGAACACTCCGAGGAATGGAAGAGTTCAGAAGATGTTCCATCTGCTCCTATTTCCCACTCAAACTAGAGAAGTAACAAAGTGATAAGTACTGTTTATCCAGTTTCTACTCTCCCTCGCCTTCTGCTTTAACTCCAACCCTCCATTACTTTTGTGCGCACATTGTTTCGCGGGAGCATTTGTTCATGTATAGTTCTCTGTCCCTTTAAAGGGTCTAATGACATCTCCGGAGCACTGTTCGATACTTCTCATGGTCTAAGTTAATTTGCTCGCATGTTTTGCTCAGCCTTGTAACTAGGTTCCAAAATCAGGAAACATGCGTACCATGCGGATGCGCGCGCCGGCGTAGAACTCGAACCGAGCGCACGCTCTCTCTCTTTTCTCTCCATTGTAAAAAAACGCTCTGGCCCAGTTTCAAAAGACGCCTTCACCACACGCGAACTTCGCTCTCATCCCATTTGGAACCGGGAATCTCCACAGGAGCAAACAAAGCCTCCTGCCACACAACGAAAGCTCGTGTCTCACCGTCTATACCTCGCCTTCAACCCTCCAGCCCTTATTCCTCTCTCAGCAAAACGCCAAGGGTCAGAAGCGGAAGCGGTGCTTGACATGATAAACAACGTCTCACGGTCGAGACAGCGAACACGGCCCGGCGTCGTGTACCGCCTTCCGACGTTTTGCTGGCGAGTCCTACGGAAACGTGCTTTCTGGCAACTCTCTGGACCATGTTTTACATGTTATTTATGCGCACGTTTGTTCCATTCTCCATTGTGGTGCGATGCCTAATGCTTTTCCGCGGTGCTTCGCTCAACCTTTCGCTTTTCTCTGCGTTTTCCTTAATATTTCCATGCTCTAGAATTCCGTTCTGCTTTCATCGATAGTGCGGCAAGGAAGGTCATTCGAGCTCATCCGAACACGCGATCCATTTAGAACGATTGGTTTGATAGATCGAGACAGCTGGCGTTATGTAGCACTCGCCATCGCTGACCGATGTACGGCAATGAAATATTGAAGAAATTACCTGGCTCGCGAGAAAAGAAAGACTTGCCGCGATGGAAGCGCTACGCTTTTACGATGGAAGTTGAGTCAATCGATCAAACTTTAACCGAAAAGAGAGGAGGTCCTACTTTATTTCCGCAGGCACATGCCTTCATTCGGCCACAGGAATATTTTTCATGCAGTTCGCTACGCTCCTTCGCTCTCTCTCAGTATGCCCGCGACGCTACTTAGCGAAGGAGCGCAGTGTTCGATCATATTTTGGAGTTTCCCGCATGCTCACTCAAGTGGTCATTTCTGATGCAAGGCGGCGAATTAAGTATTCAGGATTAGAAAGCCGAATCCAAGCACTAGCTTTCCAGATCGGTGCGCCTTAATGGGAACCCAATCCGTAAATCGTTGTTCGACCAAACTCTACAGAGCCGAAGGGCATGCCCGCATCGAAGGAGTTTGGAAACTCACCGGGGGAAATCGAGGAAGATTAGCAAGCTTGGCATGCTCGGCTGGACGTAGTGCCGGCTATCCGCCCAAAATGTGATGCCAGCGCGGAAGCGAGAGCACCGATATTAGCATTCGCTCGACGCCTTTAAGTGCCGTGAGCTTCATTACTGCTGACGTCCATGGGCGAGCCTTGTTTGCATACCTAGAGGAACCAAATTAATTGGGCTGGCCGGACAGAAAAGAGAAAGAACGGGAAAAACATGTGACGCTAGTCAGATACCAGACATTTGTGCTGATAAAGTGTAGGAAGGCGCGGATTACCACCGTATGTTCACAACATTGGTAAATACGCTCTAAGTGTGCTTGATACTTTTATGCTGAATACCTCTGCATCCGAGTTTGCATGGGTGGTTCACTTGACTCCTAACGCTAGCGCATCAAAGAGAGAGGGGGATAAATGGTATTCTGAAATCCAAGCCGATCGAGTTATGGTCGTACAGCCGCCTCGTAAGACACAAGCTTATGAATTTGGTTATGAGTATTAATTTTAGCAAATCAGCAAATACAAAACTCGAACACGTACATTGTACCACTTGGTCAACGCAATAGCAGGCTTACCTAATCGTTCTCTATGCTTCTTGTCTTTGTTTTACGTATGCATTTTGTAATCAGTTCACACACACACACACACACTAATATATATATATCTATCTATATATATATATATATATATGTATATATATATATATATATATATATATATATATATATATATATATATATATATATATATATATATATAAGGCGATCTAATTTTCGAGGGTTATTGCTCTAAATGTAGCTTCGCACGGATTTTGGAATTGTACATAAAGATCCCCCTTCCCTTCTACTAGGCATGCAAAAACGTCGCAGGCAAAGCATCGATTGCGATAGCAAATTACTAGACAGCTATACGAAGTAAGCATATTAGTTTTATCGGCCGCGTAAACTTGCACACATTGTCTTACGAAGTAAATTAACAGGCACGGTGTCACGCGCGCAGAGGTACACGTGAACACATCTCGCTCGATGACCGCGGAAACTTGTTGCCAAAACGCTGGAGTGAATAAGCGCGGCAGCAGCAGCGAGCGAAATGACCTTCGTGCTGTCTCTTGCTGCAGCACGAACTAAACGACGAAAGCACAGCGCATACGAAACTACCGGCACTCCGCGTACTTTCTCCACATCGCTGATCGCTTTAAAGATGAGGCACGTGCGGGCGCGCAATTTGCGCACGTCGTAGATCACTTGCGAGATACGGCGCCCGTGCGCATGCAGCGCCATTGGCAGCAGCCGCCGAAATAAAACGATGTGCAGGATGTTGATGCAGAATGGTGCACTTTTCTAAATTGACCTGTGTACCTCAGTTAAAGTTTAACGTGAAATTCATTTAAAGAATCAAAGTAAGTCCGAGTGTACGAACTGATACGAAATGAACTACTGTGAGCAATATAGTTAGTCGGTTATAAGAACAGTCAAGGCATTGCACGTTTCCTTTTCGTGCTTCAGAAGAGCAGCTGAGGTATCAATAACATCAGTCTCTCGATATCAGTGTGCTTACAAGATAATAGAAAAGTCTCTCTAGAGCAAGAGCAAACCGTATAACTTCCGAGCAAACCTATGACAGCTTCCAGCGTTTGGTATACTCAGTCGCTTTGGGCGCTTGTTCTTTTTGTTTGTTTGTTGTTTTCGCAGTGCCACGCGCCCGGATCCTGGAGGCACCGGAGCTGTTCATCAACAGTGGCTCGTCTATCAACGTGAGCTGCGCGATCGAGCACAGTCCCGAGCCGCCAGTGTTTGTGTTCTGGTACCACAACGACCGCGTTATCAACTACGACGAGACGAAAGGTGGCCCGGGTCACATCTCGGGCACCAAGCGCCCTCCCGACGCGTACGTCAGCAGCCTTTTCATACGGAACGCCCGACCGCAGGATTCCGGCAACTACACCTGTGGCCCGTCGAACGCCGACTCCACGAGTGTCGTGGTGCACGTGCTCAACGGTGCGTGTGTTTTCGCGAACAGAGCACGCCGCCTTGTTGCGCGTTTGTTCCCAGTCATTCGGGAGCACGTACTTATAAATGTAGGGCCGCTGGGCGAGTTGGTGCGGTAACATGATGAAACATAGCTAATGATGAGCCCGATTAAGAAAAAGAAACAACAAGACATTGCGCCGTCTTGTTGTTTCTTCTCTTTGTGTTCGTCTTCAGCGTTGTCTTATCTTGAGTATAGTTAAATTGTCTTCCTGGAACACGCTAGAACTTGTACATTATTGTCAGCGCTGGGGTAGGGGAAGGCTCGGGACAGACTGCTCAACATAAGCTGAGCATTCGTTTAATACTGCGTGTTCTGTAAACGACGAAGTGCGTACTGACCGTGCTTTTCAGCCAGCCATTAGGGAGGAACTTACCTAGGATGAGCTCAACTAATCGGTGTTTAACGAAATGGCGGTATTAATATGGTATTACGAGTAACATTAAGGTCTAAAAATATGCAGTACGTAGACAGCATATGCAGTTTCAACCACTCGTTTAGTGTTACGTGGGCGCACAAACTGGAAACCGGAACATAAGAGATCGGCCTCCGGCATTCACTGAATGATCTCCCAGCAAATTGGTTTGAGTGAACCGGTAATGCGCTTTATCTAAAACGAACCAAACTGGACGAACACGTAGAATGAAAATACTTGTGCTAACACATGGAAACATCTGAAAATAATACCATGAGCGTGCGTATCTGTACATGGCCCCTTTTTTAACAGTTCGATTTGAGCTAACACGTGAAACAGCCTTATTTCATCTGATCACATCAAAGGAATTTAAGCGGCTTGCGCATCAAACACAGTATACCGCATAAATCATGTTTATGACATAGCAGGTGCAACGTCCATTGCTGTTCCCACTTAATGAGTCAAAACACCCGTTAGACATATACACTATGGCAACTCCGCATGAGGTGCAAGGAAAGAAGATTATGTGACTGAGCTTTCACTTTCTGTCGGCCTAAAATGCTAAGAAAGCACTGTTCATGCATTCATTGATAATTCAAAAACACTTCCTACGCGTATTTTGATTGCTTTCATTACAAATACTAAACAGGCACATATCATTTTACTATGGAACACGATAAGAAATACTGTACAACCAATCTCACTTTTTCTTGTTTCTTCTTTTTCTGCGCGTGCTTACAATAATTTAGCACACACTGTACTGAAGAATAGAATGGCATTCATAGACATTTGTGCAGCGTCTTCAAAGAATTGAAAGCTGGCCTTTTCCTTTACCCGCACTTCGCAGCCAGCTGCTATCGCGCTATCTTCTACACACGGAAACCAGGGATGACATGACGGTTTGTCAGTGTTGTTGTAGGCCAGTGTAGTCATGGATCTGACGGACAACCGTTTGGGCATGTAAACTCACAGTACAGCATTATAATTAAAGAACTTGCCTCTGACCAGAGAACGACGAAATCAACGTTTCAGTGTCTATTAATTTTCTTGTTGCGTGTTCAGTGACAAAATTTATAAGTTCTATAGATGAAAACCGCTATCACCGAGCCTAACTTAGTTAATAAAGACTGCCGCCTATAAAAAACGACGTAGCCCATCTTTAGCCAAAGCCCAAGGGGCTTACCATGCCACGTAATCTCTGTCTATTCTATCTTTTTTGCCCCCCCCCTCCTCCCCCTCATCGTTTTCATGGCAATGTAGGCGAGAAGAGAGCCGCCATGCAGCACGACTTCTCGCCATCGCGGGCCCTCCTTCCGGTCTCGGTGGAGGCGAGGCTGGTGCTCTGCTCCCTGTTCACGACGCTAGGCGTCGCCTTCAGGCTCACCTCTTCTTGACCGTCCTGCGCGACAAAACTCGTCACGCTTCTTCAAAGCTTCATCGCTGTCCGTCCAAACTCACAGGCCCCCAAGAGAGGTAACTATCGCAGGCTTGTTATCAAACTTTGCGCACTTCATTACGGCTTTTCCCCGAGGAAAACCAAGATTGCTTCACTTCGACGCTATATAGCCTGCTTCGTGGGAGTAATAAGGTAGCCGTAATGATTCCATTTTCACCTTGCTTTTCATCCCAGACAGGCTAATACGCCCAGGCTCAACTTATTAGCCTTTTGGTCGGTTCTCAAAATGTAGTGATGAAACCACAAAAATAAGTACAAGGTTGCAGTCCCAAGTAAATAAAGAAAAATAATTTCGGATGTCCTTAATTATAAACAGTGAGAAGCGATGGCAAACGAAATCCTGAAGCGCACTGCTACGCAAGGTATGTTTCACTATCGCAGGATGTTATAAAAATACAATATAATCAACTGAAACTTATTTCGAGACCTTTATAACGATAACATTAGTTGCCTTTGCCATATCCAGAAATAAAGAGACAGAGGAATAAAGAGAAATGCAGAGAGATTAACCATATAGAAATATCCCGTTTTCTACCCTGCATTGGGGAGGTTTGCGGTTGCAGAAAAATACCCAATGAAATCCAGTGTTCGACGGAAACCCGTCTGGTCGGGAAAATTCATGGCGGGAAATATCGAGCGCCGACCCATTTTTGAAAAAAGGGAAAAAGACGTTTCGGCCCCACTACGGGAGTCTTGTTCGCAATGATTGGCTGAACAAGGCTCTAGTAGTGGGGTCGAAACGTCATTTCTTTCTTCAACGATTGGCCGGCGCTCGATATTTCCCACCATAAAGTACCCAAAATTGAGCGTTTGGCAAATACCCGTGCGGAGGTTTTCTATTAATTGTGGGACACTGCACTGGCTTACTCTGTCCACACACGCTATCGTTACGCCTTGCAGGGGGACAGAACTGCGCTGTAAGGGCAGAAATGTAAGATTACAAATCAACGATATTGTGACGCAGTGCAGCGAAATGTGGAATATGGTTGCAGCAATACTATGCCACTTGCCCTCCCCTACTCCCCTCTCCCGTCCGTTCCTCGGCACCAAAAAAAAAAAACATTTCTGTTATCATTCTGTAGTCCCACGAAGAGTCTCAATCATGTGAATTTGTTAAAATAATTTAACGCCATAGGGGAACACACTAGAGATAGAGAAAGAGAGAGAGAGAGAAGAAAGAGAGAAGGCAGGGACGTTAACCAGAAAAATTTCAGGTTGGTTACCCTAGACTCGGTGAAATTAAAAGAGAAATAGAAGGAAGGAAGAGAGAGAGGGAGGAATGGTGTGAATGTGTGCGTGTGCGCAGACCACCACACAGTCAACGGCGCTCACAGTTTTCGGAGGGGAACGCACTGAAATCACGTTATGCTACGGAGACTCGCAAGCGAAGGAGCTTTGAGAGCTAATAATCACCAAAGTGAACTCCTAGCGCTTATCTGCAGCTCTCCTAAAAGCACAAAAAGAAAAAGAAGAAAAGAAAATACTGATTGTAGCTCGTCATGCCAGCCACTTGAGCAAGCCACTGAAAACTGAAAAGTAGACACTTTTTTGTGTTTTGCCCGGGGAAGACAAAGAAACATACTCCGTACGGATTTTGTTCTTTTTTTCTTTAAATATGAAGCAGAGCTACACGATAGCTTTGAGAAGGTTGGCACCGCGTATTTTCGTCTCCGTTGATCTCTTTCCTCGTATAGACTCTGCTAATCCATGTTCATGATTGACCTTTTTGTGAGATCTCTTCGTTCAGCTATAGTGTTTCGGTTTCAAGACTGGATGCCGCTTGATTTCGTTTGAGTTGACAGTGCTGACATTTTCCGTGCCGCGTTTTTAAACGCTGAGACACTTTAAATTCAAACCTCCACATCTCTCGAGGGCCAACTTCAGCGCTCACGTTCTTTTTTTTTTTCACACTTCCTCAGCGCTTCTTTTTATCGAGATGAAAGGCAGTGCCCTACTTTTTCCGCCGGCTGGAAGCCGTGTAGCAGAAGTGGATGCTTCTGTTCCGGTTTGTGTTTGAAATAGTCATTGCTGCGGCTTGCTGGCGCTTTTTATCTGGAGTGTGTTATTTTACAGTTTCTATAACGGCGTGGGTTCCTCTGCGCTCTGCCACGACGAAGGCGAGCCCGGAATTCTACTCTTGCCGCCCGATTTGATTAGCGCCGCACTTAAGACGCTCTCTTATTTGATGTATATACGCTTTATTTTGTTCATTGATTTTCGTATGTCGCGCTGCGAGCGTCCTAATTTTTAACGCTCCAGAGTACGAAGAGATGTAGATCCCCTGGTGGCGCTTTTCTGCGAAGTGTAACAACGCCTGGTTATGGAGGAGCAAAATATAGGATGTCATTAGGCACCCACTCCAGACATGGGCAGAATCTGCTCATTGGTACTTTTATCTATATATAATTAAGACCTCACTCAATTGTAAACCTCGGCGTAAAGCGTCGGCTAACATTCATTACTACGAATATCAAACGGTATTGAAGGTATTCTTTCTCTCGTTAAACAGTGACCAACGATGTATTTCGCAACTCTTTCGCAAGTCATCGTGAGCATTTTATCGCTCACTTTCTTCTCGTCTTCCATTCCATTTCATATTTGCATAGACAAGATACTAGAAACCATCGGCAACATCGAGAAGTAAAGTACGGTAAGTGACCACAAAGTCCGAAGGTTTAAAGTTAATCAGTTTTCTGTTGTGCACGCCAATCGTGTGCACACCTTTAAACATGCAAAGAACACTATGGCTCCGGGGCCCACTGAACCTGAACGCAGCGGTGTGTGCGATCAAAATTTACTAACACAGCAGCAAAAGACTCTCCGGCGCTTCCAACACGCGGCTTTTTAGCACCTGACGCGACAGCCGTTACGACAGCGTCCCTATGTTCCAATGCGATGGTCTTTCGCTTCTGCTTTCCACTTGGCTCGCTCATGTTGTCGGCAAAGCGGCGAAACAGCGACGTGGTACAGCTAGCACGCAGCGATGCGAATTATCCGTCGTGTTCGAGCAGCACGTGGCCCACAACACGGTGCGCCGACTACGCAGCTGGGGCGGTATTCTCGAGCGACCTCCATGACTCTCGAAGATGGTTTCACCTTCGTGAAATTCGCGAAGCCGTCGAGAGAACGAGAGAGACAGAGAAACAACTTTTTGTACCCCATCTTAAAGGGAAAGGTGCTGCGAGAAGGCGAGGAAGGTCATCCTACTCGCGGTAGGCTCCTTCTACCACCTCAACCCACCTCAACCCACCTCGGCATAGCTTCCTGAAGTTCTGGGTTGTAGCTGCTCCTGGCGGCCTCTCACAGCTCCCTGCTACTTAAAACTCTGCACCCGTCGAAGTATACGGCGACAGACCTTGGCACAGTGCCAGAAACGCCGACGTATACGAGGACACGTTCGGCCCTTGAAAGCAAAACTATCTGATCCGCCGCTCTCTCTCGTGTGGCCCCGCGGCTCGGCTTGGCTTGGCCTGCTTGTGCCGGTTTCACGCAATATCGGAGGTCACGGCTAGCTGAGTGAGCCCAGCGCGCGCCGCAGTGAGATAGAGCAACGGAGGCACTGGTTTTTAGCTAACCGCGCGCAAACATCATAATCGCTACGGGGCGCGGTGTGGATAGGCGTGGACGCCGATCTTGGGGGGTGCGCCTAGCTTCGCCATATACGTGCGGCAGCGAGATAGAGGTGCGGTAAGAAAGGAATACTGCTTGTGCGCGACAGCCGATCGCGGTTACGCGAACTCTACGCGAATGGCTACGCGTGGCGCACTGATCTCAACTAGAGCAATTTCGCTTCGTGGAAACGAGGTTTTAAATAAATCTCTACGGGTTCAAGGGTAATTGCATCGACTTCGTTATATACATTATTTCGTTATATCCCTTTTCGCCACAACTAGGTTCAAGTGTATTGCATCGGATGTTCCTGCGCACACAAGTAGGCGGGTGCAAGCGTACAGAAATAATTTTGTGTATTCACCTATCAAAACCTAGATAGCGCCACGTGTTCTGTGCGACACGAAAGGAAAGGACGAACGGAACGGAGCGAAAAATGACCCCGGGCACATAGCCAAATAATGCTACGCATTAAAATACTGATTTCTGTTTCCACACCTTTTGTGCCATTAGCCCTGCGCTGTCGGTCTAACGTTGCCGGGCTGCGTCCACTACGCCTTTCTGTCATCCGACGTCACAAAATCGGGAAAACTCACCGCATCTAAGTGACGTGTACGCATTAAAGATGCATTAATATGTCAAACAAAACTGACTTTTTTTTTTGGTATAGCCGTACGTTGAGTACTTTCCAAAGGAATAGAAGACGTCTGCCTAACGATCGCCCTGACACTAGCCAGTCGGACCTCCCGGGCAGAACAGTTTTATTCGCGCATGGTTATTTTTTTCTTTTTTTTTTTTACGTGCCATCATAATGTTTTGGAACTCTTTCAGCCACGTATGCGACATCGCTTTGTCAACTTTTTTCTTCTGTGAGATTCCCTTTTGGTGGCATTTTTGATCTTCCAGCTTCATGCCGTCGTGATTTTCAACCAGCCAGCGCAAGCTAAGAAAGGGAAAGCCGCCAATTTCAGACGCCGGCACCCCCTCCTCACCCGCTTATGTACTTTCAGAGCGCGAACTCGGCCCCACGAAAACCATCTCAATAGCCGCGTTTACATGAATGCGACAGTGGCGCAACGCATCGCATTCATGTAAAGAGCGGTAATGCGCTAGAAAGGCGCATCGCATTAATGCGTCAGGCGAGGGTAGATTTACGGGCGCGAGTCGACTCACCCGTGCGGCGAAGCGTTATCGCGAGAGTTAATGCGCTACATGTAAACGGCGTCACATCACCTTTTTTAAATGCGCTTGGCAATGCGATGTGCTACTGTCGCATTCATGTAAACGCGGCTAATTTCAGCGTGTTCCCCACATCTTGTCAGCCAATGAGATAAGAAAAATCTGTCAAAGTAGGGAATGTGATTCGCTTTGAAATAAAACAAAAGTGACCTTCTATACAGGAGAAGAAAGTTTCATTGGGTGGTTCAAACAAAGGGCTACAGGTCCGCTGCTTACGTTGGCGCTTACGTAAATTTGACGTCAGCAGATTGGTACAGAAAGAGATTGCAATAGCTTTACGTTATAGGGCTTCGAAACTGTACCACGCTCAATTTGTTGTGAAATGTAGTATTCAGTAACGTTTTTTCCATTGTTTTGGTGAATAGTGTGTGCAAAATTTCGATTTTACGACTTTTATATTTAGCAAGCATTAGCGGTTGTTGGAAATGCCATTACTAAAGCTTACGTCCATGATGTGCCTCTCAACCAATTGCTCTCTGTGAATTTTCGGGTAACGCATAAAAAGCCGCAACATGAAATTTACACAGACGAAGAAGCAATCACGACGACCTGCTGGTTAAATTGTTCTTCTAACAGCGGAAGATTACACAAACGTAAGAAAGTGGTGCCTGTAGCGGAGCGCTGGAGGCGCAAATAAATCAATAATCAAAAATGCGCGAATTTTCTGGTGTGAAAGAGGTCATGCTCATTAAACATATTTTATTTATTATGTCACATGCCACTTGCACTTGATTTATTGCAATCAATTTTAGCTGAATAAACCCACCTGATTTTGACAGATTTCCCCGATGCCCGTGCCGACACTGTCAACGGCGTGAACAGGGTTCTTGCGCTTTTGTGTCAGTCACAGAAAGCATAGCAACGTAAAGATATTGCAACGAATGCATATGCAGCTGCGCATAGAAAAAAATGAAAAGGAGATAATAATAGCTCGTCTATTGTTCTTTTTAGATCCACTAGCTTAGCAGAAGATTGAATAGCTTATTGGTAATAAAAGTAATTACAAAAAACTCAGTGTCCTTCCATTCTGTAAATAAGGATGACAGCGATGCTGTGTATGTGGGCCCCTTAATGGTGGACTGCATCTCCACCGGGGGTTGGCCCGGCATTCCACTATCTTCGGTATCGGCGCACGTATTACGAGGGCTTAACATCTGCTTCACTTCCACCGCGGGTCGGCCTGGCATTGCACAAACTTCAGGATCGGCCCACGTATGGGGAGTGTTTAACGCCTGCTTCACCTCCGTCGCGGGTCGGTTCGGCATCGCACCACCTTCGGGATCGGTCCACGTATGGGGAGTGCTTAGCACCACTTTCACTTCCGCCGCGGGTCCGACCAGTATTGCACTAACTGCGGGATTGGCACATGTACGGAGAATGTTTAACGCCTGCTTCACCTCCGGCACGGGTCGGCCCGGCATCGCACGATCTTCAGGATCGGCCCACGTATGGGGAGTGATTAACACCTGATTCACCTCCGCCATGGGTCGGCCCGGCATCGCCCAAACTTCGGGATCGGCCCACGTATGGGGAGTGATTAACACTTGATTCACCTCCGCCATGGGTCGGCCGGGCATCGCCCAATCTTCGGGATCGGCCCACGTATCGGGAGTGATTAACACCTGATTCAGTTCCGCCTCGGGTCGGTCCGGCATTGCACTAACTTCGGGATCGGCCCACGTATGGGGAGTGCTTGACACCTAGCTGATTCACCTCCGCCGCGGGTCCGTCTGGAATTGTACTAATTTCGGGATAGGCCCACGTATGGGGTATGCTTGACACCTGCTTCACCTCCGCCGCGGGTCGGACTGGTACTGCACAATCTTCGGGATCTGCCCACGTATGGTCAGTACTTAACACATGCTTCCCCTCCGCTGCGGGTTGGTCTGGCATTGCACTATCTTCGGGATCAGCCCACTTACGGGGAGTGTTTAACGCCTCCTTCACCTCCGCCCCGGGTCGGCCCGGCATCGCCCTATCTTCGGCATCGGCCCACGTATGGGGTATGCTTGACACCTTATTCACCTCCGCCGCGGGTCCGTCCGGTATTGGACTAATTTCGGGATCGGTCCACGTATGGGGAGTGCTCAACGCCTTTTTCACCTCCGCCGCGGGTCGGTCCGGTATCGCACTATCTTCGGGACCAGCCCACGTATGGGGTGTGCTTAACACCTGATTCACATACTCCCCATACGTGGGCCGATTCCGAAGATAGTGCGATACCGGACCGACCCGCGGCGGAGGTGAAACAGGCGTTAAGCACTCCCCATGCGTGGGCCGATCCCAAAGTTAGAGCAAATCCGGGCCGACGCACGGCGAAGGTGAAGCAGGCATTAAGCACTCATCATACTGTCACGTGGTGGTGACGTTAAGAACACAGTAGCGATACTGTGAAAGGCAAAAAACTAACTTTTATTGGGCGAACCTGTGCCCACAAAAACAGGCTACACTTATAGCACAACGATAGCGGCGAACAGGGTCGGCGATCGTCGGAAAATCTGATCAGCGGGTCAAGCGCGTCGGCTTTTATACAACAGTCATCGAATGTTCCAGACTAATCGTTCGGACCCGCGTGTCTTCCACAAAGTTCTACACCATTCGCGTCACGCGATGAAATCAGATAACACAAGGTTCGGCGACAACAGACAGCCGGATGGAAGCATCGATAACTTTCCAGAGAATTCGGATACATGCAGGCGCATACAGCGCTGTGCGATTACATTTGTTAGGCGGCGAAACGTGGTCGCCCGATAAAGATAAGTACACGCGTCAATACCCCCCTCTTAAAAAGCATCGTCCCGATGCTACAAATATAAGAGAGCAAAACACAAAAGGACACTTATTAAACATAAGTAACAAAACAACGAAAAGAAAGTAAGTCCAAAGGTCAGTTACGCGAAGTCCCAAAGTTCATTATCGCTGGTAGTACGGCTTGCGTCGCACAACGTGGACTATTTCAGGTCGTGAGCGGCGCCGCTGTGATAGCGAAATGCCGTCTGGCACGACCTCATAGTCCAGTGCCCCAACACGTCGGATGATTTTGTACGGTCCGAAATAGCGACGCAAAAGCTTCTCGCTCAGTCCTCGTCGGCGTATAGGGGTCCAAACCCAAACACGGTCACCGGGCTGGTACTCGACGAAGCGTCGTCGGAGGTTGTAATGTCGGCTGTCGGTACGCTGCTGGTTCTTGATCCGTAGGCGGGCGAGTTGTCGAGCTTCTTCGGCGCGCTGGAGAAAGGTCGCGACGTCAAGATTCTCTTCGTCCGTGACGTGCGGCAGCATGGCGTCGAGCGTCGTCGTCGGGTTCCTGCCGTAAACCAGCTTAAAAGGCGTGATCTGTGTTTCTTGCACCGCCGTGTTGTAAGCGAAGGTTACATACGGCAGGACTGCGTCCCACGTCTTGTGCTCGACGTCGACGTACATTGCTAGCATGTCGGCGAGGGTCTTGTTCAGGCGCTCCGTGAGACCATTCGTCTGCGGATAGTAGGCAGTTGTCCTCCTGTGGCTTGTCTGGCTGTACTGCAGAATGGCTTGGGTGAGCTCTGCTGCAAAAGCCGTTCCTCTGTCGGTGATGAGGACTTCTGGGGCACCATGTCGCAGCAGGATGTTCTCGACGAAAAATTTCGCCACTTCGGCTGCGGTGCCTTTTGGTAGAGCTTTGGTTTCAGCAAAGCGGGTGAGATAGTCCGTCACCACGACGATCCATTTATTCCCGGATGTTGACATCGGAAACGGCCCCAACAAATCCATCCCAATCTGCTGGAATGGTCGACGAGGAAGTTCGATCGGCTGTAGTAATGCTGCTGGCCTTGTCGGTGGTGTCTTGCGTCGTTGACAGTCTCGGCATGTCTTCACGTAACGGGCGACGTCGGCGGTGAGACGCGGCCAGTAATACCTTTCCTGTATTCTCGATAGCGTCCGGGAGAATCCGAGGTGCCCAGCGGTTGGATCGTCGTGTGGCGTGCAGTATTTCTGGACGCAGCGTTGATGGCACAACAAGAAGGTAGCTGGCGCGGACTGGTGAGAAGTTCTTCACGAGCAGGTTGTTTTGTAGTGTGAACGACGACAACCCGCGCTTAAATGCCCTAGGGACAACGTCGGTGTTCCCTTGCAAATATTCGACGAGGCCTTTTAGCTCCGGGTCTGCTCGTTGCTGTTTAGTGAAGTCTTCCGCGCTTATTATCCCAAGGAAGGCGTCGTTGTCCTCGTTGTCTTGCGGCGGGGGATCGATTGGGGCGCGTGATAAGCAGTCGGCGTCGGAGTGTTTTCTTCCGGACTTGTATACTACCGTGACGTCATATTCTTGTAGTCTGAGGCTCCACCGCGCCAGCCGTCCGGAAGGGTCCTTTAAGTTAGCTAGCCAACACAACGCGTGGTGGTCGCTGACGACTTTGAATGGCCTGCCATAGAGGTAAGGGCGGAATTTAGCTGTAGCCCAAATGATGACGAGGCATTCCTTTTCAGTCGTAGAATAATTTCTTTCCGCTTTTGACAGCGACCGGCTAGCATAAGCTATCACCTGTTCGACTCCGTTTTTCCTCTGGACTAGGACGGCACCGAGGCCTAGGCTACTGGCGTCAGTGTGGATTTCGGTATCGGCGTCCTCGTCGAAGTGTGCAAGTACCGGCGGCGACTGCATGCGTCGTTTGAGTTCTTGAAATGCCTTCGCCTGCGGCGTTTCCCACTTGAACGCGACATCACATTTGGTTAGATGCGTTAGCGGCTCCGCGATGCGTGAAAAGTCCTTGACAAAGCGCCTATAGTAGGTACACATGCCAAGGAATCTGCGCACTGCCTTCTTGTCGGTTGGCTGCGGGAACTTTGCGATGGCAGCTGTCTTCTGTGGGTCGGGGCGTACTCCTGATTTGCTGATGACGTGGCCTAGGAACAAAAGCTCATCGTAAGCGAAGCGGCACTTTTCCGGCTTCAGAGTGAGCCCTGATGACTTGATGGCTTCTAATACTGTCGCGAGCCGCCTAAGGTGATCGTCGAAATTTCCGGCGAAGACAACGACGTCATCCAAGTAAACAAGACACGTCTGCCACTTCAATCCTGCTCAAACGGTGTCCATCACGCGCTGGAACGTTGCAGGCGCCGAGCACAGTCCAAATGGCATAACCTTGAACTCGTAGAGGCCGTCTGGCGTGATGAAGGCGGTCTTTTCGCGATCCCTTTCGTCGACTTCTATTTGCCAGTAGCCAGACTTGAGGTCCATCGATGAGAAGTATTTAGCATTGCAGAGCCGATCCAATGCGTCGTCTATCCGTGGGAGGGGGTATACGTCTTTCTTCGTGATTTTGTTCAGTCGACGCTAATCGACGCAGAAACGCAGGGTTCCGTCCTTTTTCTTCACTAAAACAACTGGAGACGCCCACGGGCTTTTCGATGGCTGGATGATGTCGTCCCGCAGCATTTCGTCGACTTGTTGTCTTATAGCTTCGCGTTCTCGCGTCGAAACTCGGTAAGGGCTCTGGCGGAGTGGTCGAGCGCACTCTTCGGTTATTATGCGATGCTTTGCGACTGGTGTTTGTCGAATCCTCGATGACGTCGAAAAGCAGTCAAAAGGCAAAAAACTAACTTTTATTGGGCGAACCTGTGCCCACAAAAACAGGCTACACTTATAGCACAACGATAGCGGGGAACAGGGTCGGCGATCGTCGGAAAATCTGATCAGCGGGTCAAGCGCGTCGGCTTTTATACAACAGTCATCGAATGTTCCAGACTAATCCTTCGGACCCGCGTGCCTTCCACAAAGTTCTACACCATTCGCGTCACGCGATGAAATCAGATAACACAAGGTTCGGCGACAACAGACAGCCGGATGGAAGCATCGATAACTTTCCAGAAAATTCGGATACATGCAGGCGCATCCAGCGCTGTGCGATTACATTTGTTAGGCGGCGAAACGTGGTCGCCCGATAAAGATAAGTACACGCGTCAATACGTTGGACGATCCTGAAGATAGTGCAATACCGGACTGACCCGCGGCGTTTTATTCTAGTATGGTCGCGTCAATCACGGCGCGTACTCGACGGTACCAACGCAGGTAGCATCGACGCCGGTGCTGGACGAAAAGGCTCGAATTTTGTGTCGGCAGAAGGACACGATACTGGGGGAACTAGCCCTTAACAGCTTCACTGTAAAATGGTCATCTCGATTCCTCATAAATTCCTTCGAACACATAGGCCGTGGCAAGGCTTGTGCAACGATATCAGCATTTTAATGCACTCCTTGGTGCGCTGTCCCTCACGTGGGTAAAATAAATTCAGGTGTCGTGAAGTGCGTTGCCTAATGAATAACCTCCATAAATTCAGCAATGTTTAGATGAGCCGCATATTTGTAAGTGCTGACGGTTTAGACGTATCGACATTGCCTTCCCCAGAAGAAACTGATAAGAATAATTCGGTCCTCTTCGTACATTTAATATATGGTAGGATTAATGGTGGCATGGAGTCACTCATTGCACAAATAATAATAATAATAATAATAATAATAATAATAATAATAATAATAATAATAATAATAATAATAATAATCGTAAGACGCAAATGCCAAAGGGTAATTGTTGTCATTTGTCAACGATTTACCAAATTTCTTGCCAGTGACAGATTGTTTGTGTTCTGTTAAAACCGAAAGGTTGCAAGCAAGTTTGTCTTTCATTTTTTTGCGAATTTTTACAAGTGGAGTTAAAGCCTACTTTTTGAAACAAACATGTATAGCTCCATATATGAGCACAGCGTGCAAGTCTGTGAACGGACGCCCACCGGACTCTTATATTTAGGTTCAAGTTCCTAGAAAACGGCGCGTTTCATAGGAATCCCTGCTGGGAGCAGTTGCTTTTGGCAGTACGTTAATTCGCGACCGTGCTGCTGGCACATTGCAGCCAAACGCTTACAGTTCTGCTTGCTCACTGCAGCTTGACTAACAGTCAAGTCGCCCAAATGAGTCGTGTTCTTTGTTTAATGTCCCGAAAAGTCTTCACATGTGCATCGGCAAGTTCGGAAAAAACAATAATCTCAATTGATTATCTGAACGTTATATGAGTACAATACCGTATGAACACAATACGCGCACCTCCTTCAGCGTTACGAATAAGTATCTCGCAATTCAGCCGACTTTTGGTATTCGATGCTGTATCGCGTTCTCTGCAGAATGGGTCCCTAAGAAGGACGCCACGTTTATGTTTGTGTATTTTTCCCTGTACACTCGAAGTTCTTTATAATCTACAGTCGCCGCTTTTTTCTTTCTTTCTTTTTTTTTGGCTTACACCTGACTATGCATCCTAATTTTAAAGCACTAGCTTAGGGAGAAGGAAACGGAGATAGCAAAGAAAAGGCAGTGAGGTCAATCAGGCGCACATCCAGTTTGCTACCCTACGCAGGGGTATGAAAAGAAAGAAAGAAAGAAAGAAAGAAAGAAAGAAAGAAAGAAAGAAAGAAAGAATCACTGTAAAAGTCAGGCGCTGACGCGAGTCGCTTTGTTGCATTTCAGCAGCATTGTAGTCTGGCTCTTCCAATGGGCTCCTGCACAGCCTGCCTTCAAAGGAAGCCGGTCTTCAAGCGCATTTCCCTTTCAAGCCTCTCCCGGTAGAAGACATCCCTGTTCCGGCAGCAGCGCCGTGCAGGAAAGGTCGCAGCGAGTCTCCCATGCCTCTTTTCTGCGTCGTTACTGCTGTAGGGCCTCGCTGTTTTCCTTCTTTTGCGCTTAGTAATCTCCTGTTCGCCCCGGGCGATGAAACTTTTGCGTTTGCGTTCTTACCGCGTTTTTTCTCCGTCTGCAGGCATCGATAAATCGTTTTCGAAGTACCAGCGGACGAATCGCAAGCCAAGGCAAGCACGGCGGGTAGCTTGCGGCAGCGGTGCTGACCGAACAGGGTGACAAGGCGAGGCGGATATCTCGGGGAACAGCGGGAAAGGGGGTTCCGAAGTGAGGGCGGGAGTCGAGATGCCACGAACATTCTCGTCATTTTATTTTTTTCCCACTTTGAGCTTCCGGCCGCCGCTTCCGTCTGGCGGTGGTCAGATTTCGGAACGTTTTGTGATGAACTCTTCCCTTTCTTTATTGAATGCTTAATATGATCCTCGAGGACAACCACTAGCTTGGTCCTCGTTGTCCATCATGCCTTCATTGATTTGTGTTTCGCAAGCGTTAACTTGAAAATTATTCTCGCTTAGCAGGTAGCATATTAATTTACTAGGCAGTGCTTTAACCATCATTCTGCGAACCACATCTCACAGGAGTAAAGAGCAAGACGCGTCTGCTTTCTGAGTTGGTCTCGCTGAATTGCTTAATAAAAGGAACTTAATCCTTGGGTATTAAACGCAGTGACGTATAGTTAACAAAGAGAATGAACGTCGTTCGCAGGAAAGGCTGACATACTTTTTTTCTTACAGTGCACAGAACATATTGAAGCCAGTGTCTTCCACTGGCTTCGATGTTGTCAAGTGTCGGAAGGTAAGGATTTATTGGAATGTGTGATTTTCGCCGGATAGTGCCACCGCAGGACAGCAAAGACAGCTACCGATGTCGTTATTGACCGTCTGGAGAGCACTGGACTAAACTCGAGATTCTAAGGGAGCAACACCGTCGTGTGGTTATTGAACAAGCGCATCCCGTCTTCAGGTCCTCATCATGATGTCTCCCATTATATTTTATCCCCTCTCACCTCATCATAGGCACAGTAGCAAGCTAGAATAACATACTAATACAGGCCAACCTCTCAGCCCTTCCTACAATAAATTCGTCTCCTCCTCGACAGAAGAATCCACGCAAAGCGATGCCCAAACTATCATTTGCGTGCTGTCAGTGCTCCACTGAAAGTGCGCGCGCATGGTGATTACCTACAAACTTCGCCTGGCTTTGAGCTATATTTAGATGCCTCAAAACACATGGTTTCACTTGAATGCGTTCGTTGTTTCACATTGCGCCACTGGTGCTGTTGTGTACAAGGCCAATCAACAGCAACTTAGACGTTATCGATATCAATATACAAGATACGAAAGGTAGCACTGACGTCTCTTTTCTCTCATTTCAGTGCTCTATAGCACGCAAACGCTTCCTTGTCATTTGATACAGTTTGTTCATAATATTTGCATCAGTAGGCCAATCCCGCATTGGAAATGTACTTGCGATGAATATAATATGTAGGATAAAAAGTATTTCAACCAACAGTCACAACTCATCCCCGTCTAATATGCTAAGCTTGGTTAGGTTATTGCTAATACACCTTAGCGAATGAATTGTCACATGAGAACAGGACGCGAGGAATTGATGTTTCTATTCGATTCAACCGCACAACAATTTCATCAAATCCATCATCAGCATAGGTGAAAGAAAGCAAAGAATAATTATTGTATAAACACTGTTTTACTTACCACTCTGCACGCGAGCACATGCCACACAATATTTTCACGTCGTAGTGACATAGCGTTGATTCATAGCGAAAGCTGTGAATCGCGAAAGTAACTCTTTATTGGGTGAGCCTGTGCCCAGGAAAACCAAGCAGCAGCCAAGAAAACGATAGCGACAAGCACAGTTTGCGATCGTGGAAAATCTGATCAGCGGGTCAAGCGCGTCGGTTTTTATACATGACTCGCTGAAGGTTTCAGCGTAACCGCTGGTGCTCGCGCGCCTTCCAATAAGTACTACACAATTTGCGTAGCGCATACAACCAGATTTCACAAGGTTCCGTAACAAAAGACAACGGCTAGAATCAACGATAACATTAAAGAAACTTCCGATACATACAGGCGCAACTTGCGCCGAGCGATAACGTAGAACATTTATTAGCCGGTGAAAATTGGTCAGTGGAGTATGATAAACAAGTAAAAGTGGCAATATTGTTGCTGACGTTGATCGCGAGATCTCTGACTTGCCTCAGTATTTTCTTTAAATCAATTTCAACTCAAGACTATGGAATTATCAACTTAACACAATCAATTCAACACAAGATGGAATTATCAGCACTGTGATATAGGTCACCTTACATATATTTGCCTCGGATAACGCGCGCTCAATAGTTGTCTGTCTCTAGCGGCGACGCACGAAGAAAATGGCTTTGCAATACCACACCGTGGCTTCATTTTCCGGCTTCCGCTCCTTCATGGTGCGACCGACAGAAAGCACAATGTTCATCACCAGAAACAAATGTGAAACTGGGTCACAAAGAGGATCAAGATCACTCTTTATTTGCACGCAAAGAGAAGGGAAGCCCGTGCGCAGCCATTGCTTCAAGCTTTCGAATTCGGCAGGGAAGCGAACGAATTGCCACCAACTTCGCACCACTGTTCTCAGAAGCATTAGCATAGATGTCGCTCGAGATACACGATGCAGACAATGCGTCCCAAAACGGAGCATGTGTTGTCTCCTACTGCCCATCGAAAGGATATCTCATTAGTATGTGACCTCACTCACAAAGCTCCTCTTTCGCCTCTCAAATGCGCTATTTAACATTTGTGTTGCCTAGCTCGCTAAATTCTTACCGAAAGCTCAACTATTCTAACTGCAGGGCGAGAAACAAATGAATAATAAAAGAGATAGGAGCTTAAGATCGAAAGGAAAAATTTTTCGAGAACGAACTCCCAATCTTAACCTCAAAGTAAGCGTTTCCGCAAAGTGTGCTTCATCCGTTTCCGTGCTGCCGACACCATAATCCCGAGGAAGAGGAGGAACTAAATCCTATTGGCACTGCAGTCATTGCATGCGTCCACGCTACAGCGTATAGCTTGCTGTATCTTTCCAATGCTCCATCACCCATCTCATTCTAAATGCTCTCCACCGGCTGCGACCGACCTCTCGTTTCCCTAGCCGCCCTACATCCCCTTTATTTTTCCGCTAACCCATTCTTTCCTTATGCGCACCATCCGGAGTCCGTCTCCCTTTTCTTCCTGTTTGTTCCCGACGGTGGGGGGGGGGGGGGGGGGAGGAAGGGGGTCGCTTGTCGTATGCCGGCCGCGTCGCGAGGGCCCGAAGGGCTTCGCTGCGTTTAGGGAGGCGGCGCGAAAGCCGCGGTGCGAATTTGCGGCCGCCGCAGCCACCTTTCGCTTGATATTCCGTGGTCGTCAGAGGTCCTTATTTGCAAGTTCAGCCGGCACCCAACCCCCCAAACCCGCCTTCTCTTCTTGCCCAGTTCAGTGTGTTTTCAATGGATGTGAATTGTTGTTCCCCCGCGGAAAGAAGATCGGCGGCGAGGCTTTCGCGCTGGGCGCCGTGCTGTGTGGGCCAGCCGCGCTTTGTTCCTGCCCTGCTGGCCTTCGTTTGTTCTCGTCATAGTTTTTCATTCGCCTTCCGTTTGGCGAGTGCCCGCGGCGGCTACGGGGCACGCACTTTGAATAGCGTTAGAAACGAACGCTCCTTTCCGAATAGGGTGGCAGCCGCTTCGGTCTGCTCTCGTAGCGCCCGCTCTTTCCACAGGGCCATAAGAAGCTTAAGAAGGGGGGTGGGGGAACGACACGGGCGACCTTCTCCGGTTTCTCGTTTTGAGAAAACGCCTTTATCATTGTTCACCCTGTCGAGAAAAAGAACAGTATACAGAACTGCGCCAAAATAATCAGTAGCATTGGCAATGAGAATGAGACCCTTCAGTGCCGTTTGGTGATGCGCAGCATACGTGCGCGCGCGCGCGTGTGTATGGGTGTGCGTACGCTCGAGTTGCTAAGACAGGGATGCCATTTTTCCTCCGTCACGTTCAGGAAAGGGGTGGATGAATCAATTAGGAGGGCAATAAGTGCTTGAAAACTCTAGAAAATATGCAAGCATGTACATGGTAATTACGAATAGAGTTAGAGCATAGTCAAAATTTAACGAACCTTTAAGCCCAAACTTTATTCGCGTCCTTCTGAGCTCTCTCGACAAATAAGGCACGAACAACCGGTTATTTAGCATGGAATTGACCTACAGAATAGTGCCAGTGAGCGCCCCAGTGTGTTACGTGATCAAGAGAGAGAGAGAGAAAGAGAGAAAGACAGAAAGGATGCATAGAAAGGCAGGGAGATTAACCAGAGCTAGTTACAGTTGGCTACCCTGCACGGGTGGTAGTAGGGAAAAATACATTACGATCACATAAAGCATGTACTCACAATGTCGACTCATAATCAACTGTAAAGCATGAAGACTTCTCGATGGAATAATGCATGATATTGGTTGACTTCTTAGATGTTCAGAAATTTGTTATATTCGGACTACCCGTTCTGGCCCATTTGGTATGTGTCACTATGACGCAAGGAGTACGCATTCATTAAACGTGTCTTCGCAAGTCTTTCCTCGACAAACATGATATATTTCCCTGGCGACATCGTTGTGCCAACCTCTCACGGCATGCATCCGCCAGATTTGGGGCTTACATTTCGCCATAACTTATCAACGCTCTAATATATAAACACAAACATTGCATGAGCTTAAAATTGTGACCTGTGGGAGTCATAAAACAAAGAATGCATGAGGTTACATGTTGCATAGGATGCAAATAAACACGATTATACGCGTCGCATTTAGTATAGTATTTAAAACACCGCTTCAGTAAAGTTTCGCTTCGTGTAAATCCCAACGTGTGCGTTGGATCTACATTTTGTTTTAGTGAAAGATGATCGTCATTGGCTGTTCATGTTAGCTTATAACGTGCTTGCTATCGGGATTCGCAGGTGCGTGTTCCGAGGAAGCGACCTAGTGTATACTAAACGTTGTGAAACGAAAGCTTTACTAACCGCGTCGAGCCGAGTTACGCCGTGGTTTGGTCGAGCCGAGTTTCGCCAGCAATTTGACCTCCATTTGACCGCGTCTGCGCCGTAGCCTTGGCAACGCCTCACGTGACTCGCCACGCCGAGCTCCGCCGCCACCGCCGGCTTGGCGCGTGCGTTCTCCGCAGCTGGGTCACCGCTTGACCAAGTGACTCGCTGCGCGCCTGGCTAAGAGGAGCGCCGCGCTCGTTAATACTCGCGGACAACTTTCTATGGAAATGAAAGGAAAGCTAGGGGGGGGGGGGGGGGCGGAGCTTCTGCACATGTGTTACCGCACGAAGTGGACCGCCAGCGTTTGACAGTGCTTTGGCTTGCTCGGAACAGACGCTGAATCGACGCAGCTTCCACCTGCGACGGTTTCGCGTTTGCCCAAACGCGGAATGGAACAGCCGCAAAATAAGTAAATGTTTACACTCAGTGGTCTGTTTTATCTTATTTAACTGTTGCGAATAAGGTGTTTATGTTTTCTAACGTGGATGAAAACACGGGACTCTATTCAGAAGAGCTCTCACTTGTGCATGCTTTGCCTCCGTAGCTTTCCCTCCATTTCTACAGGAAGTTGTCCGCGAGTATAGTCAGTGCGAACTTGGCCATGGATGAGAGCGAGGCTGGGCCGTCTTCTCTGAGCGTTGCGCGGGAGCTTGAGGCTTTGAGCCGTCGTCGCCAAGCGGCGTCTCACCACCCCGCGGATATCGCCCCGTGAGCTGCTTTACTGGAGAGCGTCCCGAATGCAACAAGCTTCGCGCCGTCGAGATCAATGTAGCGACAGCGTTCGCGCCCTGTCCGTTTATGCTTTGACGCTGCGCATGTTCGCGGCATCTCTTTGCATTTCTAGCACTTGCGCTTTCCCTGTGACACAACAGGCGTCGCACCGTCGAACGATGCATGCCTACCCAAGCCTAATCACAATCATCTCTAGCCACCAAATCTCACAGGCACAGCCGTTATATCTGGCTTAACGATTATTGTATACCTATGTATAATAATTACAGCTAAATCAAATGTTAACCAAGTGAAACCAATACTTAACCAGGCTAAACCAGGCTTTCGCTTTGCATATCCAGGGCTGGCTGAGCTAAGCCGCAGCCAATTTCTTTATATTACGCACTTTGGCCTTTTGGAAGCTCTGAACCGAATGAGAGCAAGCGAAGTAACAACACTCACACGCCTAAAAATAAGATAAAATATTGGGCGAGCAAGAAGTGCCTAGTCGAACAACGTCCGACACCATCATTCGATGCAGTGGAGTGTTGTTAATTCAACACCTGTTAATACGTCTCATTCGTTGTCCATATTTTCATGGGTGAAGAAAGATTAATAATTCAAATATAACACGTCAACACTTCCGTTGTTCGATCTGGAGAAAGTCGGTAGCCTTCGCATATGTCTTGACGTTCCGCGTGCATATGCTAGGGCTTTGGTAATTGCTGAGTCCGGCCAATCAACTTTTCATGGACTAAGATTTACGGAAATTTGTTGCCACTTCTTTCGTTTGGCAACACAGCACGCTAATCATCCACTACGTCAAGATCTTCAAGATACCTGCATACCAAGAGGAAATACCTTATAAGCTTGGCCAATGTACAACGTCCACAACGGTAGAAGTTTGCGCAATACTTTCTGCTTTACGTTACATATATCAGCAGTCAGAACCTCTTCGCTGGGTAATTCTGAGTGATTCACAAGCCTCATTACAGTGCTTAAATGAAAACAGCGTCAGAAAAGCAAACAGTTCATTGACATACAAAACACAGAAGACATACGCCATAGCGAAAGATCTACAACACGACATAACTTTTCAGTGGATTCGAAGTCACTGTAAAATCATAGGAAATGTAACAGCTGATCACATGGCACGTGCAGCACATCAAGAGAATGAATGAACACTACTTCCTCTAGCGGCGAGTGATGCGCGATGCCTATTGAACAAACTATGCGATAGATTGCCCAATGAAACATGATTCATAAAAGATGCGTAGAACTTTAAATTACATATTATATATCCTGGAATAGAATTCAATATTCCGTTTAAAATTAGCCGATCTGTTGAAATAACAGTTCACAGCCTTTGCCTAGGCACTGCATATACTAAAAGCTTCCTGTATACCATAAGAAAAACTAACAGTGCTACATGCTCAGGTGAAGAGGCTGAAGAAGACATAGAAAACCTCCTTCTACACTGTAAAAATCATGATACTTCCCACAAGAGCCTTTCGGAAGAATTACGTGGCTTGGATAGACGGCCACTATCCTTAGGAAAAACTTTAGGTACATGGCCGACAGAAAAACTTCAAAACATCGCTGTACGCGCCTTAGTACAATTGTGGAAGAATAAACAATATAAGAAATACTAAGTCATACAATATTTATTGCTCGCATTGTTATTATTAAGAGGCACCCTTAATAACATGGTCATTGTGTCTTCGTGTTCATGTAGCATTTGTATTTGTTGTATTTAGAGTGCGGCATTTAAGTGCCCAACACCTTCTGTCTGAACATCTTGGTTTTGTGAAGATTTATGGCATGTGAACTCATGTTTTGCAAGTAAACATTTTGGTTTTGTGAATATTTCTGCTATGTGAACTCTTCTGTTGTGCGAACATTTATTTATATTGCAGTACTGAGACATAGTGCCTGAATGTTCGTTCATGTGTTTATTAGTCCACTTTTGTGATTATTGACAACTTTCCGACGATAACTAATATGTTAGAGAAGAGGAGCAGCCGGCACCACACATAAGCACCAACCACTCCTTAGATACATTAAATAAAAAAAAAGGCGACAGGCAGATATTCTCTGGTCAGTGCGCACATGATTCTAGGAGAGATAGGGTTTGT
Source organism: Dermacentor andersoni (assembly GCF_023375885.2). Taxonomy (NCBI): domain Eukaryota; kingdom Metazoa; phylum Arthropoda; class Arachnida; order Ixodida; family Ixodidae; genus Dermacentor; species Dermacentor andersoni. Next base: position 34,247,355 of record NC_092815.1, read on the forward strand.
TCAACTTCCCAGATCAAAGGCTCCACTCACGCGTAAAACGAAATGAGTAGCCTCTGCAGGCTACGGGACTATAACTGTTGTTTTTGAGAATAAGCGGAGTGTGTTTTTAAGTGGTACATCAAATGAAACGAGAACCTGCTTGTAAGCCGTCAATCAAAACTGAGCGATGGACGAGTAAGGCTTTCGAAGATGTTTTATCCAAAGGCGTGTTCGTATTTTTGACTGCGTCACTGCTTTGCACATGAACGGCTTCCTTTGAATCTCGCTCTACAGGTCACTCACGCATTTGAAGCGTTTACTGCATTTTTGAAGCATTTGAAGCATTTTTGAAGCTACCTCATTTGCATGATTTCGATGTTCCCTACAACCTTTACTGACCTTAGCCATATTCGACACCGCCGAACCTTGTATAGTTGTAAGGCCTGTCAATAAAAAAAAAAGGAAAGATTAGATTCGGACCAATAAAAATAAAAAAAGCGGCGCAACAAATTTTAAAGCACGGAACCTAAGGAAATAGTCTAAAGATAGAACGCGTGAGTGGCTGCGCAATATTGGCTCCCATGTTTCTGCCGCACCGAAGTGTCTCTCTTTTGTCATCTTTTCCCATATTTTTATCGACCTCTGCATTGCGCGGCAAGCTCGGTGCAAGGTGTTTTCGAAATACTTTACTACTGGGTCGACGGGGTGCCTCAGTGTATGATGTTCCTCGCAATAGGAAACAGGGAAAACAAGGGCCTAGGTGAAGAGGGTGGGGAGCAGGGGGAATAGCTTGAGTGTGGATATGGAAAGAGAATAGCAATACCAATGTGAATGGTCCGGACTCTCATGTGAAACATCTGGTGCCAGCGTTCTTGTGCGAGCATTATTACACGGTGGCCGCTGCTTTTATGTGTTTGTACCTTACTGTTGCGAACTGCCTGCGCGCTGATATTCGGTCCTTTCTCTCTTTCTCTCTCTCTCTTCTCATTGGCTGTGGACGGCTGCTGGTAGCAGCCAGGCACGACGCCGCGATTGCGTGTCTACTGTACAGAACGCGGGAGGTCAATTTCGGGTAATAAAGGCATACACCCGCAAACTGACTAGAGGACAAACATTGCTCAGACAAAACTCCTCATTTTGAGCGGTAGACTAAGAATGATTTCTGTTCTGTTGCCAGTGTAAAACAATGCCCATGCAGCTTTTCAACTTTAAAAAAATTATGGGGTTTTATCTGCCAAAACTGCGGTAAATTCTCAAATTTAACTAATTTTTCCACGCCGGTAACTTTTCTCTTTCTTTTCTTTCTTTCATCTCTTTTCTTGAAGAGGAGTGTGGACTTACCGTTCAAGTCCATCGCTCGAGCTCCGCTGATGCCAGTTTGTCAAGGTCCACAATAGGTGGCGCGATCTAACAGCGGTGTTTCGACGTAGCAGCGAATCGATGTTAAAAATACGTGCGGGGTCGTTCTTTTATGCGTATGTCTGCAAAGCTACCTTGGCGCAGTTACGCTGCGAAGTACCTGCTTGGCACTAAGTGGGACATCCAGGGTTGTAGGCTCTTTTGCTTTTTGTGATTTTAACTTTCGAACAGCTTGCTCATTTGGTTGTATAAAGCTGCGTACGTATTTTGCGCGGGAAAATGAGAACCACAAACAGTTATTCATTATCTGCAAAGGTGCCTAAGCCATACGCCATTACTTTCCTGTCATTGCTGAAAAGTGAAGTAAGTTTTCTCTTTGTTCCCTCCTTCACACAGAGCGATGATTAAGCGGTAGGAGCACCCATGTTCCAGTTCTGCGTACAAATTTCTTCTGCCTCGCTTTACCTTGCGCAACTTCTTCAACGAGGCGCAGAAAGGCGCCATTCAGAAGGCTACTGCAGATGAATAAACAAGCATTACAAAACACCTCGACTGCGCAATCTCGCCGCTCCCGCTGTTGCTGCCTCAGAGGCAGCGCAACGCAGATGATGAAGTCGGTGTGCGGGCAATACATAGAGTGCCGGGTAGCATGCTTGCTGCGTCGGCATTCGCCTGAAAAGGGGCGGTGACTGCCTGTATACACACGGATTTCGAAACGGTACACGCTCGCTGACGGCGCTCTGGTTCGGGCGAGCGCTTTCGATCGCCGCTGTGCGGGCCGAGAAGCATTCCAGGGGATAACGCGAAGAAAGTGCAGCAAGCGAGCTCTTCAGATCTCTGGCAAGGCAGAAAGCGATGTAATCGCGAGGCTTAGCAGCATTCGGGAGGCATGTTCGTGCGCGCAGTCGCTATTCTCGCAGCGTCGGGGGTATATGTACGACGAAGGAGACGCCGACGAAACGACGGCGAAGAAGAAGGCGAAGAGTAAGGATAGAGCATGCGTCGGTGGACGGGATTTCACGCCCGACGGCCTGCCGTCCCATCTCCGTCTCTCCGCGGCCTTTCTAGACCACGCGGGCCAGTGCCACCACCCTGGTCTCTAATCACGCAGGGTGGATTTTTCTTTGTGACCTCCGGCATCCTTCATTAGTTTAATCCCTGGGCCAAGGGAGGCCATTCGGGCCGGCAACGGCGTGGGCTGCTTCCGCATCCGGTCGCCTCCATTGATTTCCCATCGCGTCCGCCGCGGCTCTCGTCATCCGATGCTGGTGCGCACGCGGACGCTCGCACTCTTTCTCCTCAACTTACTCGTCCCTCGCTTCCCCGGGATATACGCGTGGCAACGTGCCGGAAGCTTTTGTCCGTGGCTTCTGCTTGTTCTTCCTTTCCTTCTTCGCGATTGTTCGTTCTTCTCGATCGATCCCATTGCGTCTGCGCTTATACTCTACGCTGGCCGTCCGGCCCGTGGACCCCCTTTGTCTTCCTTCTTCTTTCTATCGTTCATTCTTTTCGCCCGTGCGTTACTCGTGCGTGCCGAGCGGCGAGCGAGAAACGAAAGTTGTTTCCTCATTTTCCCGAGGTTATTATTCGCAGTTTCTCGTTCCCGTGTCCTCTTCAAGTTTTCCGGTCGACATTATTTTATTTCTCCTTTTCACGGAGCGCCCCTTTTGTGCCGCGCGGTGTGAAGCCTTCCGCGAGCCTCCGCCTCTTTGTCGTTTATCTCGAGAGGCGAAAGTGAGTAATGAAGAAATGCGAACACGAATAGAGAGAGTTTGTTTATCGCAGGATAAAAAAAAAAGCTCACATTATTCTGCTACGGCAAGCAGCGATGCCACGCAGTGTTGTAAGCTAAAGCAAGAAAACTTGTTTCGGTTTGCTTTAAGCGATAGTGACGTCCAATTATAAACCTCCTTTACAAATGCTTGCATTCTGCCAAAACTCACGCTTCTCTTTTGTTCGATGATGCGAAGGAAAAAGATGCTCTGGACTGCTAATACGCTTTTTAAGGGTTGGGCAAAATGCCCGTCTAATAAACTCTTGGCCCCGTATTTAAAAAAGTACTTCCACTGGGCCCCTTACCACTGCACAAATAAAAAAAAGAAATCAAGCGTCTGAAACGTGTTTACTTTCCTTCCGACGTGCCTTAACACTTCTAGCTGCCCTTCTCACGCTCAATACATGGAGCTTCAATTCACTCACGTGCGCGACGCTTCAAGGGAAATTCACCCCTTTGACAATAACTTTGAAAAATGCGCTTAAACTAAAGCAAAAGCCCAGCGACACATTCACACTGCGGCAGTCTCATGCAGCAAAATGATCTAAATTAAACCAGGCACATCAAAAGCACTTGCGCATTTCAAACGGCCCTTGAGGCTTACGGGCATGTGAGCGCGTCGAGGGTTACGCTCGGTTACGCTGTTGAATAGAGAAAACGGGTGCGCAGCCAAGCAGTGCTGTCGCAAGAGAACCATGTACAGTCTTTCTGTATTCATCCAGTTACACAGGCTCGCATCTACTAAGCATCGACATCGTCTATAGGTTGCTTCTTTTGTTTATACACAGCCGCGTATTCCCATTATAAGCTTGCGCTTTTCATTCACAGTAGCACCCGCATATTAGGAATGACGTAAAAGGTACGACCACTGCGCGAGCATTTTGAGCATCCTTCTCGTCTCGCACTGTTGTTGATGTTCCTGGCCAGATACAAGATTGGACTGGCTGTACACTTCCGTTATAACTGGCTGGACACTGGTAAGCACTTATCAGAAGAGCTATGGTATGTGTCCTCTCACACGAACCAGCCGATGGAGGGAGCCTGGCTAGCGGGAACCAACAAGCCTGGCCAGCGGGAATCCGGTCTATATGGAGGCACCTCGTTATTTCAGGAGAGTAGGTGCAACCACTGCTTACGGCTGAGTTGCGGTACCTAGTGGGAGCGCTCCACCTCGACGTGATTACCGGTAGTCGTATGCGGCGGCAGCTAGGAGCACAAGACGAGTTAGCATGCCGCATGAACCAGCTGCTTGTGCTGGCCTGTACGAGTCATCATGCGAGTTAGGCCAGCTAAAGCTGGTGTCACGCCACGCACTTTTTATGCGCTACGCATGTCAAGAACGGTTCCTAAATTTTAGCTCCATGCGGAATCTCTACAAAGAAGAGCGATAAAAAAAGAAAACAATGCAGAAAACACAGAATCAGTGTAGACGGTATGTAAGAAATGATAAGAACACGGAAACAGCGCACTGGCCAGCGTATGCAAACGTTGAGCTCAAGCGTGCAGGTAAATCCATGTGGTCACTGAAACAGCTCTCCATAAACACCAAGACGTGACGAAACTGCCGCCGTACTTCGTACAGGAAGACGCTTGAGACAAATAATGTTTAATAAATAAATAAATAAGTAAATAAATAACATCGCATGTCCGCTTCTCTTTTTGCGAGAATAAAAGTATCGAGCGAATCGCAGAATAGTCCTTTACTGTTCTCATTATTCAGGAGATCCATTAAATTCGCCGCCTCCCGTCCATCACGGCCAGCATCCATCAGGACCGTCCTGGGCTCCTCGGTGAAGGGAGGGACAAAGCTGCAGCAATGTCTCGCTCGGCCTTATTTTCGAACGTTCCCCGCGTTTTCTATTCCATCTTATTCTCCGCGTTTGTGTACGCACACATTATCATTTCCAGCGTGTATAAGCGGGAAGGAACAAGTTATGCTACCCGCGTTCGTTGTATCGGAGACGCCTTCAACCCAGCTGCCACCAGTGTCTGACAGGCGGGGATTTCCCTTCACCTGCATCTTGCGCATGTGCGCCCTCTCTTTTTTCACGCTCATGGGCGCACGCATGGCTACTTCCGCAGCACGCTCTTCCCTGTTGATTCCACGGACAGGCATGAAAGCCGCCAGGAAGGGAGTGGAATGGAGAAATGTGCGGGCGAAGAGACGCGGAAAAATTCGCACAACCAGAAGAAGAGCAAGACATAATACCTCAAGAAGGAGTAAAGGAAAATAAATATGGAGAAGGTCGAAATAAAGTGGACCAGGGCGCGGGGCACAGAAGAGCCGCAACGGAGCTTAGGGAACAGGCTCAAGGTTCGCGCAATGTGCTCGGCAGCAAATGGGGAAAGCAAAAAAGGAAAAAAAAGAAAAAGGAAGTATAGACCTAACGCAGCGGCACCGACAGCGCTTCTCTTCCTGAGGCAAATCCTTAAGCCTCGGGTGTAGTGAGATCGAGCAGAAACGGGATTCCACGGAAATCTTTTCTCCCATTCGTTCTATTGCTCGTATACAGCCTGCCTCCTGGCATGCGCCCCAACGTACGTATTTCCTTTTCGCCCACTGCGCTGGTTCTCTAGCGCCTCTATCCTGGTAACTGCGTCGTAGCGTACGTCCAGATATATATGGGACGTTAGAGTCAGTCTTCTTTCTAGCCTTTCTTTCTCGCCGCTCTTGGAATGTAGATACCCATAAAATCTACGACGAACGAGATCTAGTAGTCCGGAAGGGCGGATTGAAAAGGCAGAAGAAAGTAAGTTCTCTAGATAAAAAAATAGTCCAAACTGAGGCACATTACCAAACGGTTTCTTATATTCATCCTCACAAAAATGCCTTGGCTGCATGAACCGTGATATTAATGGCGGTAAGTGCTGGAAAGATGTACAGTGAAGTTCAGCGCAGTCGAGAAGATCTAGGGACATCTGTTTCGCGCCCACGCTCGGCTTTCAAAGGCATCAGTAATCTCAAGATTTCAGTCGTTGTCGCAGCGCCAGTCTGCGTGAGACGCGTAATTATTTCTCTTCTTGAGACAAATTACCAGTCTTCACCATTTAGCGGTCTTGTTACGTCCGAGTGTTTAACGGGCGCTGGTGTTCCTGTGGGTGGTATTGATAGCGCTGCTAGATTGTTGACGGGCTCAATACGCTACCGGCTGCGCCACAAGGCACGGCGCACACCGAGATGTAGTGCTGTCTGCCGCATGGTGAGGCAGTGATCGGCAAGTGTGCACAAGAAAGTGTTACTCAACATCTCTTCTTTCACTTGGTGGTGCAGAGAGCACCTGTTTGCTTTTGCCGTTTTGTTATGGTATATTGCACCGGCAAATAGAATGTGCAACTATTTATTTATTTATTTATTTATTTATTTATTTATTTATTTATTTATTTATTTTTGAACTATTATTATTCCTCGAACTAACACAATAGCTTTCGCAACGAACGAAGAAGTAATATTGGGGATCTCACTTATGTACTTAAAATGCTTGTGGCATGCATTTTCTGCGAGAAATAGCATTCGAAAAGGAAGAGTTTCGCGCTGCAAGGACGCCGTATAATGTGATTACAACGTAAAATTGCGATTTGGACACATTTTTTATTGATGAAAACCACTTCACTCCGCACAACATTTGTCGCTTTCTCTTGTCAGTCGATTCACCCGCGTTCAGTCATCGGCTAGCTTACTATTTTACAGTATTGCTAGTGCTGTTCGCGCACGTATACACATTCACCGCTTTTCTCTCTTATTTCGTTGTGTTTTCCTTTTCCTTCCCATAACGTGGGGCAGCCAACTAAGCGCTTTTATTGTTGACATTCCTGCCTTCTTACTTTATTTACTCTCTCTCTCTCTCCTCTCTCTCGTGGCAGAGTGACTGCGCCGTTATGGTTGTAGTCCCGAAGTTGAGCTCCTGGACGGAGAATAAGAGTTCGTGAAGGGTTCATTAAAAAAAAAACGTCATGTGGAATTCTCTTTGCTGACTTTGGTGCTTTTATCGATGTGCAGATGAATGACAAGTTTTTCTCTCATGTACATTGTGTTCGCGCGAAGTTATCCAGTGCGCTCTATATATTTGATTGTAAATGAAATCATTGCTGAGAGGACTCTTGTTAGACGTTCCATTCGTCTTTGTAAGCCGAATAATATTTTACTCGAAAGTGTCGCGTTGATGCGCACGCGTCAGTATGCAGAGGAGGACCATACCTAAACGGTCACTGAGGCCGGTTCGCCTCAAAACTGCAGCAGACACAAATAACTTTCTGCGACAGCAACAGGTGTCGTTACTGTTCTCCTATTTTCCTCTTTCTACTCCTCTTTCCCTTATGCCACGTGTCTCTACAGTAAACCTGATTCGCCTGTTTGATCATCCTACCTTTCCTTTCCTCGCTTTATCCCTCGCTCGCTTTGTGTTGATGTTGTATTGTAGCTTTGTTGCAGCTGCCTGAAGCGTATTTATGTGAGCTCAGAACATTCTCGTATGCATTATGTGACCTCTTTCATGAGTTGCCTATTCTACATTTTTATAAGCTGATTTTACGTTCCAGTGTCTTTTATGTGATGTTGTCATGAGCTGTTTTAGACCATTTATTCCACCTGATTTCCAATATGACTTCTTAGTTCGTGTTACCATTCTTCATTTAAGTGTTAGCTTGCAATTTTATTTCCTTTAGTACGTATTACTTTTCTGTGAAAAGCAATATTCGGCGCCGTCCAAAGTTGCTGACACCTCTTAAATATTATACATTAAAAATGGCCACAAGCTACAAGTAATGGCATAACAAAATTCTAGAATCGCCTAGTAAGCTGATGAGGTGATGCGCAGCATTAGAGATGTGCTCACCACAGCGACTGCTACAAGAGGAGACAATAAGATGGCCAGTTCGGCTGGTTGGTTGACGTTTATGTTTGAAATTATATTGAAGTGCACATAAGACGGCCACACAGATAGGGAAGTAAACAGGACGGCGCTTGACTCTCAACTGAATTTATTGATGGACAGAAAAACATTTATAAAGATGTTACAGTATTCTCACGCATGCGCAGAAAAACAAGATGAGACACTCATGACACCAGCGCCAGGACTTCAGACTCCTCAAAACTCTATCGTAATTGTTGTCCATCTAGATACGCATACTCTTTATCGTGCAGCGTAATGGTTGTCTGACTGACGCAGTCACTACCCCTAATTCTAGTATGGTATGTCTCAACTATTTCACGAGTTACTTGATCTTTGTGTCTAAAAATAACCTGTGAGTCACTAAACTGGGGCTTACACTCACCGTTGCTGCAATTTCTGCAGTACACGGCTAGATAAGTATAGCTTGTGGATTTTAGCAATGGATTGTGCTTCCTAAGTCAATCGTTTACGTGTCTGCCGGATTGCCCCACATATACTTCACCGCAAGGGAAGGGAATCACGTAAACCACCCACTACCTGCATTTAACAAACTTGTTCTGTTGATTAGCCGAACAACACCTTCGTTCTATTGCTTTGTTAACGCGTGGGCAGATACGATATCTATGTCACAGATACCCTATCTGTGTCCCCTTCTTGTGTTCGCTTCAATCAAATTCCAAACGTGAAGAGCAGGCCCTCATACGATTAGCGAAAAGAAACACAAACAGAAAATAAGAAAGGAAGATAGCCCCACAACCTGCAGGTAAAGAAAGGAGAAAACACGGTTTATGTTCCCTCTTCTTTCTATCTCTTCCTTTTCCAGGTCTGGCCGTCTCAGCAAAAGCTCATATGGGTTGCTGGGTGCCGTTCAAGCGCATCCAATCACTTCCACCCCATCGTTCCTGCTGAAAGACAGTGTCCGTGTTTGTGCGTGATGTGATGGAGTGACTGAGCACTCGTGGTTTGTCCGGCCCGGTGAGCAGCGCGGGACCTGCAGTGCGCCAGCTCGGCACCCGCACGCAGCAGTGCCGCACCGCAGGGCTGCCGAAACGGTGCTCTTGTAGCAGGGACGATTTCGTGACACCACATACGAAAGTCGGCGAACGCTAAGTGGACCTACTGCAAGCCACGTCCTAGAGACGCACCTCGCCTGCGAAACATACATAACCTGTGCATCACACGTTTCAATGGTGAAAACGTACATTCCAGGACGCTCGAAATGTGCGCAGCAATTCTCTAGCCATTTGCGGTCCCTGCGACGAGAGCTCTTCTAGTCATTAGTGAGAAGTCAAAGAAAACGGGAGAAAAGCGGGATGGCATTGTGCACTAATGGCCTGGTGGTAGAAATTTGGCATAACTATGTTACGCTCTTGTATTGTTCCTTTGTTTCTTTCGAAGAAGAAACAAAACAAAACCAGACATGTTAGAATGTCGACTTTATTCATCAGCGTCAAGCCTTGTAGGCAGTATTCTGACGGACTCGACAAAGCTACTAAATCATTTTGTAACGTATAACTTGTGGTTGACCCTTCGTGACCCTATTTGCTTTTGTGGTGCCAACCAGACAAACAATGAAATAGACCTGTTCCATGAGGATGTTTTAAGGCTGAGCCTATGGCGTTTGTTTTCCGGGTGCTCCTTCATACTACCTTTTTGATAACGAAGCTGCGATTTTTTTTTTTACCTGTAGGACCGTACTGGTTCCACGTGCTCGTTACAAAGGGAAATTTTGATCAGAAGGTATATTATTTCCGCGATCTAATTTCCTAAAGCTATTTCCTAAACGGGTGAGTATATTCATGGTCACATTGGTTATCTGAGAAAAAAAATAACTTCAGCTGTCATTGGCATGTAGAGTAATATTTACCGGTTCGCGTAAGCTTCACCCTACACACGAAGTTCATCTACGTGCCCTGGATTTCGTAGTACATATTTTGCTGATTGCGGGCTATGTCTGAGTGCTCGTTCTATTGCAGGCGCTCGCGCTTACCTTCTGTACGTTGAAGTTCTCCTGTCATGACGAGGTTAATTTGAAAAGCTATGAAGAAGCCTGCTGAAGAAGTTTTTTATTGATACATAATCGAGATAAAAGAATGCGCTCATCGGCCAAGCAGAAAAGTTTTTTTTTCTTTGCCTTTCAAGAAACTGCTCGTCGGATACATGCGCACTTCGTGTTACCTTTTAGCAGGCCATTTCCTAGCATTGTAGGTAACTTTAGATCTGCTCATCTGACGAAAACCTGCTCACACTATAAAAACGTTAAGGCGCACTTAACGAAAAGGATGTTGCCAAAAATTGACGTCCGAGAAACCAAACCGGCAAAGAGATGATGCCCGTTTCACGTTATTCCTAGATCCGCAAATATCGTGTTATTTTGTTAGTTGCTGTCGAAGGGACGGAACCGGGCGCATGTGTGGTAAACTCGTGCGTAGCGCAATGGCATCTCTCCTTTCTGTCAAGTCGATAAATGAGAAGACGTTGTTCTGGTCAGGATAATTGTAACTAAATGGCTTGTTCTTCATCGCTTGCCTCATGTATGTATTATTTAAGGGCGAGCACGTTCTGAAACTGTTTTTTGAGAACGTCGGTTAAGAGTCATGTTTAACACTTGATGTAAAAAAAGAGTTAAGTAGATGTTGGTTGTACATACATGATCACACATTTTTGTGAAATAATAACTGTTGAGACTTTGTAAATAAAGAAAGCTATGTTGACAAACACTTGTGGTTTCTAGTTTGCTCGAGTGCGTGTCCGCTTTTGTTACCGGTAACATGCACCAATGTGTGCATGGGAAAGAATTTATTTCAAAGCCATCATATAACACATTGTTCGCTAGAAATTTTAGTACAACTGCGATTGTTTAAAAAACTTGTTAGGAAGCACGAGATTATTATCGAAAACAATAAACAAGCTATGTGGCATGACTTTACGTCGTATACGTAGAAGCAGAGACCTGAGAACATGGATTTAGCCATAACGTGCTGCGTTTAGGTTTCGGTGTTTGTCGACTAAAAGGGTAGGAAATATATGTTTAAAGAAAGGCAGAAGAGTTGGCCTGTGGCAAAACTTCTCAGCTTACTGTATACGGAGAGACGAAAAATGAAAGAGGGCTTATTAATAAATAGATTTGCTTCATAAATTCGAATGCATGTTTCTATGATTGATTTGTCCAGCGAATGCTATTGCCAGAAATGTCCGTAACATCCAGAAAGGAGTGGGAAAGGAAGGTACGTTTAACACATTCCTACGTGTTCTAGTTGTGCATGGGGCCTCATTCTTTTGTGATACCTGCAGCCAAAGGAAAGCGCATCGTGCAACATTGCAAAAGTCGCACGCTTTCTTTGTTAAGGCAAACGCCCCCAACACAGCATCGATTCTACGGCTGCTAAAGCATCAAAGGCAAGCAGTCAGCTTAGACGAGCAAGCTATTGCACGGCTTAGGGCGCTGTGCGCCTTTGCTGCGCAATCGGGCATTCCGCACATGAGCCTGATGTAAACGTGAGGGGGCACTTCTCTCAATAACAGGCCTGGTGGACACTTTTTTTCATTGCCGCACCTGTTTTCTCCGCTAAGCCACCCGGCCATCTGCCTTCATCACAACAATATATACATATACAAATTACATTGCAAAGAGTATACCATGTGGCACGGAGAAGATCACGAGAAAAGAAATATTTTCGAGCCCCTGTAATAATTCCCAGCAGACAGCTAAAACAGCAGCGCACAGCATACCTTAATGACACACAAGCGTGTGTGACAGCTTCGGCCGCTACATGGAGTTCGACTCGAAATAGCAAAGGCGCTATAATTTGAGAGCCCAAACAATAATCTCATTAACGGATTCCGGCATAAACCGATAACACTGCTGGTGTCGTACTCCCGTGTTCATCTTCGGCATGTACTCGGGACAGTAAGAGGTCACTACAGCGTAAACGCCCCAACTGTTGCAGCTCTACAGTGCCGGCGTAAAAATCTCAATTTTGTCCTCATCAACCTGTTGAAGTCCGCGCTCGCGTTCACGTTCTGCTCCATTTCTTGTCGTTGCTTTGTGTACTTTATTCATACTGGTTCATAACATCACTTTTATTGTTTGTTTTTCGCAATGCTATATTTGGTACAACCGTTAGAGGTTATGAAGCACTGCAGCTAAATCATGTTATATTAAAGAGGTACTCTTTTCACAGCGCAACATACCTGTGGTACAGCCGAGTTGTTCAGACCATCCTCCGACTAAACGTGTATGCTCTTGGGCACAGTAAGAGTTTACTTGCATTATTAAATGTCTGCAATCTTTAATGTCTCTCTTTTTCTTCTGGCCTTAAGAGAAAGCTTTAACTCGGGGCCTCCGATCTAAATAAATGAGCAAGGAGAAATCATTTCTCTCATTAACCAGTGCACCAAATTTGACGAGGTTTGGTTCATTTAAGAACAACTTAAAATCTAGTAACTGTTAGTTGCAACTTTCTTATTTATAATTTTCGGATAACGAAATTAGAAAGTTTACAACTCTGTAACTCAGCAATGAAAAAGGATATCACAATTCCGCGCGTTTCACGTAATAGCACATCTAAAGCGGACAAACTTGATATGTTATACATGGCTCTCAAATGGACTACTAACTTCTTAGTAGAATTTTTGATAATTCCTTGTAAGCAATGTAACAAATTCGTGTAAGATATAAATTGCTAAATCAAATTTGTGCGCTTTGGGTGCTCTAACGGATGCAGTTTACAGAAGTGCGATATCTGCCATATGGGCTGAGCAACGAATTGGTAAGCTTTGTGTTACTCTATTTTCTTTCTAACTTGCCACTTTTTGAAAATTTCGTTTCGAAAATTCAGGCCCTAAATCGAAATTCCGCTTCCAATATTCACTATAATTTGACTTTCCCTCTCAATTGCAACAAATTTCATTGAAATTGGCCCAGTGGTTATCTCAGAAAAGCTTTTGTGCGTTTTACATGTATTTGCATAGGAGGTAACGGAGTCGCGCTTGAGCTAAAGCAACCTCCGTGTTTCCTCATAAACTGACCTTACCAGACATTGGGTTTCCATATTCGCTGCACAACGCTTGCAAATGACGAAAGGAAACTACGTTACGCATGGGACAGAGCACAGAGCGCTGTTTCATCAGGGCCCTGTGCCGGCTGTTAACACCTACTCTTTACGAAGATGTACCGACCAAAGCAACTGAGAACGATTAAGCATGGATATTCATCACACTAACATTGGCATTACGATTGCACGATGCTATATATGATGGCATCATAACTGTGCTTTGCCGCTGCTTGAGACACTACCAGCCTGAGCATATAAATTGCTCTTCGGTCTAAGCGCAGTGCATTTAAGAGATCTTCCGTGCTTGACTCAGAAAGCGCACTCAGTAACTAAAGAGAAAGCATATGTTTACGATACTCTCTCCTTAACGAAAGAAAGAAATCTTACTGGGCAAATAGACTTTCCTTGCCACCAGCCACTAGTAGGCAACAGCAAAAAACAAGAAAAATAATAAGAAGAAAGGAAGAAAAGAAAAGAAAAAGAATTACTGATTGGTCGTGCTTCGTTCCGAATTCAGGAAAGTGAAGTCTTCGTAGGTCTTTCAGATGAAAGGGATGAAAAAGGCAAGAGTCTGGCTCCATGACACTCAAGGAACGCATGCACAAAGCGCACCAAAGAACGACGTTTCCATGGAGACAGATGGGCTAAAACTTTATTTACTTTCTGCTCCAAGCTTGCAGAACGTCCAAAAAGCCCGCCATCGGCGGCGAGCAAGCTCGGCTCTCTTTCTGAGCTCATTTGGGCTGCTTGTAAATTATTCACCAGGGTTTTCTCTTCGGCTCGCCATGCCCCAACTTTTATTATCGGCGATGCAGGCCTCGCTACATGCAGCTGAGTCCCTAAAGGCTCGCTTCACTGCGACAGCGTGCGGATGGCCCGTTGGGAATGATTTTTACCGCAGATGCTATTAGGACAACAGCCGCGGTATGTGCCGAAAACTAAATTTAATCTGTTCCTTCTTCCCATACGTGCTCTGTCGTCTGACCAAATATCCCGCTCCTCTTATTATCCAGGCGCCGGATTGATCGTCTCGGCTAGGCATCGTCCTTTGTCTTTCGTACCGCGGACGCAGTGAAAAAAAAAGAAAGCTGTAAATCTTTAGAATATGCAATGCTTTAGAAGCAGAGGCTCGATTCCTGCGTCTGAACTCCTTTCGCCTTATACGCACAGGATAGAAAAGTACAAAACAAACGTTTTTATGCTGCCGGAACTTACACAAGCATCAGCAACAAAATAGAGATTCACAGTGCTCCAACTTTGCTATATCTGACTGTTCGGTAAAGCAACGAATGGGCAAAGAGGGGACAAAATACGATATTTGCTAATTCCCTACTTTATATGCACATCCACGCATTTTTCTTATATATTTTAGCAAATTGAACTTGAACAAACTGCTCAACATTGATTAACTTCAGCCCATTTCTTTCTTATATCTCTGAAAACCTCAAACTTCATTTTTTGCACTAAACAACACGTTAGGCTTAATGTCTTGCATATGGCGCTAGACAAAAAGGCAGCATGGATATGCGATTATGCTTACTGCGAAACTTCAATATTTACCGTTGATTTTACAATTTCAATTAACTCAGCATATGGTTTGCTTTCTGCCAGCGTGCCGTGTTCTTAGAGCTCGGATACAGAGGAAGAAATCTGGCCGAATTCAAGCTCGGCTTTGCTTATTTAAAAAAAGAAAAGCATTCAATTTTGCCCATAATTCGAAGCTGTGACATGATAGGTGGCACAATATTATGCGCAGTAAGCCTTGCTCAATTTCCTGTAATATCCCATGGAGTAAACACTTAAAGAAAAGCGCGAACAATCCCATTTCGAGAAGAAAGCTTTATTGTGGGATGGCTGTTTGAGTCACTTTCGTTTTTGGAAGTGGCAATACTATAGGCAGTGGCAAAGTGAGAAGTGAACGCGTTTTTTTTTTACTCCTCTTAGCTAGCCTGCTTTCCGCTTCTTATTGTTGGCATCGTTTAAGTATTTTTTCTTCTTTTTTCACCTCGGAGCTGGTTTATGGGAAACCGCAGGATGTGGCGTCAATCAATTATTTTAGCCAGCGTTCAAAAGGCTACACGCAGTATTCGCCCAGCGCAGCGTTCTTCTTTGCTGTTGCATTGGCAAAATTGCTGCGGCTTTTTACTTCCAATCCACGCAGGGGACTTTCTTTGTTTATTTATACAATTCTCACAGAGCACTTCGGCCTTTTACGGCAGGAAACTGGTGGATTGACTGCGACCGATGTCACAGCCGCTTGGACAGTGAGCCGATGCATGATATTCATAGCTGTAAGATTAGCATCATTCTTTAAGGAGGTGTGATCGTTCTTCATGTCGGTTACACCAAATTAGTTTTTAATAAAGGAAATAGAAGAATACTGGTGCAAATGGCCGATTTCGCTTTGTGCTTGCAAATTCTGTTGGAGCTGTCAAGTATGGAAGCTCTTGGCAATGACGAACGGAATAATATTATTCATGTGAACATATGTAAAAACATCACAAAGAGAAAGAAATGGAAGTGGTAAAGGGTGAAAAATGAGGCGAATGAGATTACACCAGACAGGCATACGCAAAATACCAGCGTTACAGACGATAGTCTACTCCCATGGTTGACAAAGCTTGCAGTACAGCTATGCGGGCCTCATACCGAGTTGACGCACGACACTTCAGAAACAATATGTCATTAAACGCAGTTCGTGCAAGATTAAGTTGTTTAAGCTTGCTAAGGAAGTTTCAACAGCTTAATCGTATAAGCTTCGTTAAGTTCAACAACTTAATCATGGAAACGATCGTTGAAGCTTGCTGAGCAAATTTCAACGATCAGAGTTAACAAAGAGCAAACTCGCGGCCGTTTATTTTTCTAGAATAGCAAAGAATTCTCACCGCTATATTATTTATATAGGTTTGTGCAAGCCAATATTGCATAGCGTGTGTAGGCAGCTACCCTTTCTTGCTTCGGCAGTGAGCACTAATATCTCGGTAAACGGTAACAGCTTAAACGGAATTGCTGGTTAAACAGAATAGGCTATCAGTTGGTTGGTGTTGTATTTAAACGGTGTAAACGAAACTTTCGTTAATTGGAACCAAAATGCTAGCAACATCCAATAAATGGCATCACAGAATTCCCTCTAAAGGATTTTTGTGTAAAAGAACATGATCTCTCTCTTTGTTTTTATGCGTTGCATATTGCAATCACTCAGTTCAGCCCTTGGGCGCGGCCGGGCAGCCACCATTGACCTTGAGCGCAACCACGTGACGTGACGTCACGACAGCCGGAGGAAAAGCTGGGCCCCAACTCGCGCGGTCGCGCGCGGCCTAAGCCACCACCTGACTCCCGCTCCTCCAGCACTTCTCGCCTCACTACTGGTACTTGCACACAGAATGACCAAGAATTAAAATAGTTAAACCAAGTATTACCGAGTAAATCCAAGTATAACCAAGTATTGCCGAGAAAATCGAGTGCCGCCAAGCAATACCTCACCCTCAAAAAAAAAAAAAAAAAAAGACCACGCAATATGCAACGCATTCTTGGCTTAACCAAGCTAAGCCTGGCCATTTTTTTTTTTTTTTGTTTCTTTACGCATCAGCAGTCTTCTGCGAAAAAAGCCGTTATTACTGGGCGTGCGGCATGTGTCGAGCGTAAAGCGTTTTCTTGTCATCTTGAATAGCGAAGCAGTCATGGTGACTTCTGTGGCTGCTGTTACGAACCTTTGTCGCCCAAGACCAAGCAGCTTTGCGCAGTGCCGATTGCGCCCTTGATGTTTGCGCCGACAAAGTGTGCAGTGAAGCGAGAGAATTTCCGGAAAATAACTGTTCTGATAAACACCGTTAATCGGCTATCAGAACGCGACGGACCTCGGTTCACGTTGACAGAGGATCCAGATTTGGTGCACGCACTAACAGTATTTTCTTCTGTGTGTAGTAACAACGCGACGATGGTGGAAGTGTAGACTGACCTGGCAGCATGCAAGCATATCTGCGTGCAGCAACACCTTCGGCAACCTTCTTTTTTTCTTATTCTGTTGGTCTCATTGCCACTTGAAGAAAGGTTAGGTTCCTTAACTTTATAAACCAGTTCTTTTGGATATCCGTTTATTTGGATTCGTAGACAGTCCCTGCTGAGTCCAAATTAGCGGTCGGCGACATTACTGGGTGCTGAACCAAGTTTTAAATGGTAAGCACATTGTCATTTTCTTCTTTTTTTTTTTGTGACTAGCTCCTATAGTCACTTATTAATGCTCAATCTTTCTCGCAATGGTGTTAACAAGAGGCCGTGCGACATATCGGGTTGCACCCCTGTACCTCTTTCTGGGTAAATGGCCACTCTTGTTAAGCGAAACATATCTCTCCGGTCCCATGATTTTGCCTATAACGAGATTCTGCTGTACTTGAAGGCTAGGCAGGCTCGAGCAGGCTAACAAGAAATAACAAAAATGAATCTTAAGCAAAATTCGGATGGCGGCGACACACGGTTCACACAACTTTCTGGGAAGAACATTGTATCTCACAAAAAAGAGCACACATGCAAGAGAAGAAAACATCCCCGCCAAATCAAAATAGGCGCATGTACGTCATAACAAGCACATAGAGCTCGTGAAGTACTGACAGATTAAAAAAATAAATAAAGTGAAAGTAAAATAATGCGCGCACACTCTCGTTTAACATTCAGTACGAGTAAGCAGCATTGCAGCGGATCAGTATGCACGTAAAATTTGTCCACGCAGATCACAGAGTAATTCTGTAATTCTCGTCAATTCGAGTAATTCCAGCAATTCCCAGCTATATTTGTTGCTTGCAGCATTTCTTTTAAAACGGTCACTAAGCGCTTTTGCAGTTGATTGTTGGCCATAGACCAATACTTTCCTGCTCAGGCCGGTCCTTTATCCGGAGCGCGCGATCAATCGTTTAGCTTTTCTTTCTGTGTGTCACGATTAGTGCAGTGCAAAAAACGCGGCATTTTTGGTTAGGGAATACCTTATTTCTGCTCTTCCTAGAGTTTATGCATTGTTTATCCAGCCTGTGTATTGTGCTTTAAATAAAAAGGCTTACGTTTAATGGAATATTAAGTTTCATTTTGAGTCAGTGCGCGATAAAAACGAGTTTTGACTACCAAACCTGCTAATATATGAACTCTAAAATGCTTAAAATCATTGGGCGCGACACCGAGGAAGAATTGCGGCGGAGGGAGGGGAGGTGGAGGGTTTGCATTAAGCTTGCTCTGAGCAGACACTTTTTGAGGGATACATACGCACTTCATTAACACCCCTTTTTTGAACGCAGCACACAGGCAGCAGCCAACTTAGAGCAGCAAATACTGACCAGCAACAAATTATTTTTTGGTCAGAGTCACCTTACTAGCAAATTTGTGGTTTCCAATATCGCTTGCTTCAGGAACTTGCTCGAGGCAAGTTCGAGGTTGTGGTGTCCTTTAACTACCGTGAAGCGTCCAACGGAAGTTCAAAGACCAACCAGCGAATATGTTCCGCAAGGAGAATTTATTTTTAGTAAAACTTGACGTAACATTCGTAAAGTCGTTTAGAACGAACCAAAATTCCTAAAGTTTGCGAATAATTCGGGAGGAATTGCACCTATGGACTACCTTTTTCGAACCATGCTTCAATGTTTGGACAGACAATTGATGCAACTGTTAGAGCTATAAGACTTAGTTTTGTTATCGATGTGCGCTGCCTTTGCTGTATTATGCTCGACAATGTTTCCCTGTATGCCACAGTGCCTAGGAATCCATGGAATAAAATGCCATAGGGAAATTCACTTGTTTTTATTTTAGACACATCATGCATTAAAGCGTGATTACATTTATGCATTCATATAACTGCTATGCAGTGACACCTGAGAATACTTAAAGATAACTCATTCGAGTGGGCGTTATTGTGAACGTATCAAGGTCAAGGCGGAAGTAACTGCATATAGAGTTCTTCGTTAGGGCTAGTAATTACGTGTGCTAACTTGAACATTCGATATATTCCCTCGCACAGGCGATGTAGAACGCGGACGTGTAACTATCATTTTGCACAGGCTACCTGTGCAAGCATGAATTCATATTCATGACTCAGCGTTAACAGATCCGCGGCGTTTTCCGGTAGGACACTTTTATGAAAGCCACCCGGCACTTTAGAGGAAGCTTAAGCAATGGATAACCCCTGGTGAGGCACACTCAATTTCCGACCCACCAAAAGTACAAAACTGAAGCCTACCACGCAGGACACAAGCGTGACTTGCCGTATCAAATGCTCGAGCTTAATATAAAGAAATACATCGCTGTAACTTTCCCACATCACCTTTAGTTTTCAAGATGCGTTACCAGGTTTATTATTACGCCCTCGGTGTAACGACATCTGTGCAATCCCACCGTGTTATAGGAGAGTATCTGAGTGTTTTCGAACTCTCTCATCACTCTTTATACCTCACTGCTATTCACGCAGTGCTTACCTGTTTTTACGACATATACCTCTCTATGAAATTTCCAATTTAGAAGAGTACGCGCCTATACTGTGGTACAGAAAACTCAAATAGCGGCATGGCAGACACTAATGTTAATATCCGTTCTCCAATGGCTGAGTATTTCATTTCTTTTCTCATGGCATTTGCGTATTGAATAAAGGCGTTGCGATAAAGTAAAACTCACTCTCAAAGCTGGTTTTAAGTTATTTGTCGCGCCTCGCTTACTCTGATACGTGAATACACGAAGTTCACAGTCACGTATGTATACAGTACTTAAACTCAATATAAGTAGACTTTCTCCTTTTAGGCTTTAAATGGCAAGATCCTTCCGTGATGCCAGCGCAAAATTTGTTAAACAAACACACAAAACAATTTCGAACTTTCTGAGTGCTGTCTTAACCAAGAGGTTAATTTCCTACAAAAATAACATACCATTTCGCTTGCGGGTAGTCATTATTTATAGTCAATGATTCTTCGCTCATAGCCGTTTCTTCTGCTACAGTCTGTCTTGAAGCTCTAAAAAGTGAAATATTAGGGCAAATCAACGTACACTGCACTGACTGCCGGCTGTTTTAACGCTGCACTGTCTTTCCAGTCTTACCGCTTATTGAAATCGGAACCCGTGAAATCTGTAAAGAAAGAACAATAATGTGGCTTCACGAATGACTAAACGTGGGCGGAGATACGCATGATACAGGCACAAGATCTTGGCATGTTTGCGGTTCAGCTAACCTTAGACTGGAACAAGGACGAGGTATTACAGAGAAGCTACCAAGACAGCTTCTGGGTGGATGACTACACTGCCGAGCTTCTTTTGCGATATCCGCTCCGTATGATGTTCTGCTCTGATTCGTTTTTACCAAATGATGGAGCGGTCACACTAAATAAAAATAACCTTTTGCGTGATTCGTTTCTTGAAAAGGAGATAAGGTTATTAGAAGGCTTCATCTTTAGAAAAATTGTACATGTTGGCAGCTAAGCATAACCTTCTGCAGATAAAGTCTTAGGCCCTCGGATATTCTATCATATGTTAATTTGGCCATGCTAAAAGCGCCATAACATTAACACAAAACCTTTACTATAATTTGCAAATCAGAAACTTACAGGACTCACAGTGCAAAGCTGATTTTTCGAAGTTACGCTTCATTTCCTTCCTGGATTATTATAAGTTCAAACATAAGAAAAAAATATTTAAGTACATGTGTATATACGCTTATTATACTGACGACTTGCCGGCATTTATATGAAATGAAGTGACCTCTACCTATTTCTATGTAAGATAAGCCTTGGGACTTTCACAAGAAAATAACTAAGTGGTAAGAAACGTCGCACTAAGGCATTCACTTTTAGAGAACCTGCATACAGAACACAGTGTCTGCTTTTAGACCTAAAGGCTGAACATGCAAAAAAAAAATCAATAGCGCTAATGATGAGGCTGTTCTTGATTGCAATGTTCCTGCTGTTTTCTTCGAAATTCTTTCCATCTAGCTGATTGAGAGCTGTGCAGAGGTCTTGCCTTTCATTTTCATAAGATGGGCAGTAGCACAGTAGGTGTTCTATGGTTTCCTCGACACCGCAGGCATTGCACTCGGCGCTATCAGCCATTCCAATCAGAAATGCATAAGCATTTGTGAATGCAACGCCCAAACGTAAGCGGCACAGCACTGTTTCCTCATTTCGCGGAAGACCTGGTAACAGCCGCAGTTGCATTACTGTGCTACTGCCCATCTTATGAAAATGAAAGGCAAGACCTCTGCACAGCTCTCAATCAGCTAGATGGAAAGCCGTTCACCTTGAACAAGATCTTGGGATCATGGCCTCGCATATCACAGCTACAAAAGGCCACAAAAGCGCTGCTGCGATATTTGAAAGCGACCGGATTGAGTCAACGTCTGTGATCCGGACTGAGTGACCGACTGATATCTCCAGTGGACTTTCTCCTTTTTTTTTTTAATCTTTCCGTCCCCCTTTCCCTCTCCCCAGTGTAGGGTAGCCAACCGGGCTCAGTCCTGGTTAACCTCCCTACCTTTCATTTATCATTTTCTCTCTCTCTCTCTTGTCTGTGGACACACGAAAACCTTCCCTCTAACCGATGTACTTCGGGACCTGCACCACTTACTAAATCGCATACTTTTGAAAAATCGTCCCTTTCGGATTCCGGCGTCTCTATAGTCCCACGAATGCAGTGTACTTTCACACAGTCGCGACATTCTGTCGAACCTTTTCAGACAAACTGTTTGGTTAGTGTGGTTGATCTCTCTGCCTTTCCTCTCCTGGCCGCACATCTTTTATTCCGTATACGGCGAAAAAATCGCCATGTTACTAATGATGAGCGCTATATACAGATACGTGGCATTCTCTCTTCGACAATTTTCTTGCGGCCTCCAGGCAATACCTTCTCCGACTGATGTAACGCCAGGATGACATGCAACCTTTTGCATGCCATCAATTTGCGACACTGGGCTAGTTGGTATTGCATCCTGTAGTGTAAACAGCGTGAGAAACGAGGACTGAGACACACACGTCACGAGCGCTGACTACCAGTCAGTTCACAAGTGAAAAATGGGCTAGTTGGTATGGAAGCATGGCTAAATTCAGAGCGCGAACTTCTGGGGCACAAACTAAGGCACAAGAAAAGACAGGACACGGTGACGTGTCCTGTCTCTTCTTGTGCCTTAGCTTGTGCCTTACCTTGAACTGGGGCAAGACTAAACAATATCGAAGAAAAAGACATCTTCTCTGCTCCCTCAAAGCTTTAGCAAACATTTAGTGCACCAAGGTGAGTTATGATGAAAGTTTAATTAATTTTGACATCTCAATATACGCTGCCGTTGTTTAGCTACCTTTAAGAGCATGATGACCACCCTATACGTATCCTAGCCGATGAAGCTGTTCAGCGCAATTGAACGGTAGCACTACATGTATAAGACAGACCTGTCGGACTTTAGCAGTGAAGCTATACGGTTGTATTTCTCTTTGGTAAGTACCGAACTGTCACACCATGATTCGTCATGGTGTGATACCATGAAACGTACATTCGTCATTACGTAGCATTATTAACCTTGTGACGTCTCTAAAGCACCACAAACACCAGAGACGACTAACTGCGCCTTCGTTTCTCCACTCCTTTCAGCGATGGTCAAACATTTTCCGTGCAAATGACCATAAATCGCTTCAAAAGATGCTGCACCGTCAGAAAGAGCTAGGAGGGACTGTCAATGCTTGACGCGCAGGCTGTCAAGTGGGACGCTCTTGTCGATGTGGCAGCTTGTGCGAAACACACAAACCTCTGCGAGCGACCTTTCACGTAATGGCTTGTGACTGCTTATTGGACCTTGCAAAGTGCCTCCAAAGTGGGCACGAAAACACTCCATCGAGTGCAGCGTCTAAAATCGGCTCTTTATAATACAGGCTTTGTATGCATTCGTCTTGGCGTGGTCATCAAATGGAAATGGCGATCGGACATCGGCTGCTGCGCAGTGGCCTGACACGGGCTTCTGTGGCAACCTGCGCGACTAGGCGAGGTTGTCCAGCACGACTCCCGCATGGTTCCTCGATTACGGACTGCCAACACGATCAAAGCGTCATCGCTGCCGGTCGTGAGTTTAAACAGCTGGAGTACTCCTCAGGGGGCGCGAGAACAGTGCATCGAGCGCTGCTTCTAAACATCTGCTCTTTACAATGTAGGTGTGTAAACAGTTTCCATTATTTGCTAAACGGTCCGAAGCTCCTTCTTGTTACTGTTACCATGCCCACGGGTTTTCTGCTCGATTGTATATGGCTGCTTTTCGACGGCTCTATTGCTGCTGTGCTCCGGTGACATCGAAACAAACCCTGGCCCTGGAACACGCTCCGATAGGCTGTTGGGAAGTGATTCACTACCTGACAACTAGTCCGAAAAAATTTTCTTTTTGAGTTACTAAAAGGCGTACACGCGCATTCAGTCCAAAGTTCTAAGTCCCAGGCTGAGCTGGCTGCGGACACAAAAACTATCAAGAAATGGCAAAAGACTACCGAGGCAAAGATTGCGGACATGCAAAAGCGGCTACAGGAACTCGAGCATAAAACACAAAAATTAGACGATTGCGACTAAGAACTGTCAGCAGCACACGATTCATTTGAACAGCTCGCAATCAAAAACACCGCCCTGCAAGGGCGACTTGATGAACTCGAAGACCGGTCGCGACGAGACAGTTTAACCTTCCGAGGGCTGCCTTATTCTAAAGAGACATGGCAAGAAACAAAATGAAAGTCAATGGCGGCCAGAAAAGTAGTGCTTGATACCTTTACGGAAAAGTCCAATGACCACGCACACGGCCTAGCCTCTTATGGCCAGAATAGGTGCCGGCCAGTTATAACTATGTTCTCTAGCTTCAAAAAAATATATATGTATACTTGCCTTCCCCAACCAGCTCAAGCGTAGCAACATTTTTGTGAGTGAAGACTTCTCAGCCTCCACCCGCACATCTCGCAATCATCTAATCAAATTTGGTAAGAGCCAACCCGACTCACCATTTTTTTTTAATACTGAAGTATAACAAGTTATTCGTTAAAACAAATGCTTCTTTTGCAGCCCTAGTATTGATTCCATCCAGGTACCAGCAACACAAAGTGGTCGTGGGGATGCTAATACAGGTTCATATCCACGTGTTTCATCATAGGAGAGAGATAGAGCGCCAGTGGCCAGATATTGCAATTGCTACCGTCTCAAACTTTTTATTCTCTTTGCTAACGTGACAAGTCTTCACGATTATTTCAACAGCTTATCATCTGCAATTGACACGTGTTCTGCCAAAAGCCCATCTGAGCGGTCATAAAATGTTTCAAAGTGCTCATCAATTTGCTGTTTACCGCTGTGATCGTATCAAGCGTCGTGGAGGCGGCGTACTTCTTGACATTTCAAAGGACATTCCATCTTCGCACAGTCCGGTCAATACTGACCTTGAAATAATCTGGGCTTTACTAACGCGGGGTCACATGAGAATTATCTTTGGTACCAATTATTTTTGTTTACCGTCTACATTTGTGAATGATTACACGACATCATTAATATGATACCATTATGTTTTCCTTCATATCCGATCGTCTTATTAGGACGTTATAATCTTCCTAATATAATGTGTAGCATCACGCCGCCTTGTTCTGTGCCGTTCTCTTCGCAAGCTAATGGATTTTTAAATCTATTTTCGTTTTTCTTTTTCTCTTTCACAGTCAGTGTTACAACCTACCAGAAATTGTATTAACACTGATAATATACTTACTTAAATTTAACAACACAGGCTGACCTATCGAATTCAATTTTATACTTGCCGGGCATTAGTGGCCATGCTTTGTTGAGTTTTTTTCATTACTGCTCAACCATTTATTCGCTCTAAACACAGCAAAACGGTACGTGACTACGATGAACCTAATCATGATGTTATTAATACCGAACTGTCGATTTTTGCTGACGCTTACTTCGAGAACATTTCTAGTCGTTCAGTGCAGAGCAAGTGAGATAGGTTTCTAACTAAGGGACATGAACTAACAGAAAAATACATTCAAGCTCACGTTCCCATCAGTTCAAATCCACAAGCGCCGGCCGTGGAATGCCGCCGACTTAAGATGCTGATCAAACGAAAAGGAGCGTCTTCATCGCCTAGCGATGTTTTCAGATTTAGTCACGTGCTGGGAATCCTACAAATCTGCATCTGACGCATACACATCAGCAATAAAAAATGCTAAAGATAAGTTGATGTTATATACACTGGCGGACCTACTAAACACTAAGGTCAAGAAATTCCGGCAAACAACCAATCCGACACCCGATCCTTCAATAGCCTTAGAAAATTCATACATAGAAGCCTTGCTTCTAGCGCGTGTGCTACATTCCTTAATGACGCGATCGCTAACCACTTTTCCGCTTCCTCTAATGCACGCTTACCAACAGCAAAACATGAACACTACTTTCGGATGGCACCAGTGCTTGTAGACGTCCTGGCATCACTAACCTAGTCGACCTATTATAATATAGTTCCTCCCCTAGATGAGGCAATGTGAACAGCAAGTTTCTGAAAAGTACTGAACAAGTTTGTGAACAAGTTTCTGAAATTGTGATGGTGCCCCGATCTACAAATCACCTAACAGAAATTCACCTTTAAATTACCGCCCCTTAATACGCATTTGTTCCAAATTACTCGAACATATCCTTTTTTTTTCAAACCTACTCTCTTTCCTTGAAGCAAACTCCTTCTTTATAACTGCCCAGCATGGTTTTAAAAAAACGTTTTCACGTGATACGCAACTACGGCCATATAACGTAAAACTATACCAATATGTTTTATTCCAATCACCTGACGTCAAATTTGCGTAACCGCCGACGCAAGCATGGGGCGGTCCCCCGCAGGGTTGTCTGAACAAACCAATCAAATGCTCCCCTCGTTCATGGGAGGTCACATTTGTTTGCTTGAAAAATGAATAACATTGCCTGCACTGAGTGGCTTGTCCTATCTAACTGGCTCACAAGAGGCGAGGAGCATGCTCAAGTGGAGAGTGATTCGATGGGGCCGAGCCACTGCACTGAATATCGATAACCGGATGAAGAGGGTGGTGCCGCCGTCTGCGATTGCTACGCTTTCTCTTACTTAACTTGCGGTGGCTGGTCGACAATTACGACGGCATGCAACGGAAGCTT
Source organism: Dermacentor andersoni (assembly GCF_023375885.2). Classification (NCBI taxonomy): domain Eukaryota; kingdom Metazoa; phylum Arthropoda; class Arachnida; order Ixodida; family Ixodidae; genus Dermacentor; species Dermacentor andersoni. Next base: position 34,273,550 of record NC_092815.1, read on the forward strand.
AATAATGAGGCTAAAACGGATCCTCAGCAAAGAAGAGTCGGCAGAATGAGGTCGTAAACATGCCTAAAGTTCTCTAAAACGTTACACAGCCACGCAAAATGTTTTATTACACGCAAATAAACCCATGCTCGCCGGCAGGGGCGAGTAGCTAGTGCCGAAGTGATCGGCGGCAGCCATCTTTTATTCCTTTCGGAACGGGGCAGCCTGCGGCTATTCAGAAGAAAATTCACTTTTGTTGGGCATATTAATGCATCTTTCACGCGTACACGCCACTTTGACGCGGTAAGTTTTTGCGGTTTTGTGACGTCGCTTGAGAGGCAGGTGAAGTGGGTGCAGCCCGAAAACTATTGACCAATAGCTGGGGGCTAATGGCGTAAAGGTGTTGAATCAAAAATAACTATGTTTGTTTTGTTCGGTCAAATTATGCATAATCAGTGTGTACACGTCATATCAGATGGGGAGCCATAGCGGTTTTCGTGACGTCGCGTGACAGACAGGTGAAGTGGGGGTGGTCCAAAAAAGTATTTGACCAATCGCGGTGGGCTGATTGCAGAATTGGAATAGAAAAGTTTGGAATAGCTTTACGTTATAGCGCCCTAGGCTAGTTTCCTTCATGCACCACCTGCATTGTATTCTTGACTGGTCATGTTGTGCCGACTGCATCTTATATTTTATCAAGGCGTTTCACAAAGTATGTCAAAGACTACTTCTGTATAAGCTTAGCGTACTAAAATTCGACTGTAACGTTCTAAATGAACAGAGTTTTTCTTAAAAACCATTTGCAATTCGTAACTGCTAACGGCCGCAACTCGCCGCAGATCAAAGTGGAATAAGGAGTACCACAAGGATCCGTTCTCGGACCACTTTTATTCTTGATTTACATGTATATTAATTAGCTTTCCTCCTCGTTGTATTCTGACTTCCTTTTGTTCCTAGACGATTGTTTTATATTTCGAGAAATTAAACATACGACTGACACTGCTGCACTTCAAACTGATTTAAATGTGGTATCTGAATGGTGCAACACATGGCTAATAGAATTGAATATTAACAAATGTAAAGTTATGCGCCTATATAGACTCAATATCAATCCTAACTACTACCTCAGTGGCACACCTTTGGACTCTGTGAATTCGTACAAAATATCTAGGCAGTCACATCACTCCTAACTTCACATGAGCTAGGCATACAGACCATATCTTTAACAATGCTAATCCCACGCTCGACCAAGCCGCATCTTCTCTTAAGTTAATGCTCTATAAAGCACTAGTTGGTTTTAAACTGGAATTCGCATCAGCAGTCTGGAATATTTTCTACGAGAACATTAGAACTAGCGAAAAACAATTAAGTTGGTTTTATTTTTTGTAACTACAACCGAGCCACTGTATAACTTCCATGAACATGGCCTCTCTCTTCCTTTTCTGACAAATCGTCGTAAAAATGCACCACTATGTTTATTTCATAAGCTGTACCATTATACCATCCTTGACGATGCCCTAATTACTTGTTCACAATACGTGTCACACCACATTGATCATCGGAACAAAGTAGAAATTCAACCATGCAACACTGTCTTTCTTTCACTCTTTTATTCCGCGCACATCCCTAGACTGGAACAACCACCCTGCAGAGATTGTGGCCATTTACAACAATAAAGATTTTCTCAAAGCATTAGCTAACATCGTATAACTAGAAGCCATTGTAATATGTAATACCAATACTCACTTTACTCTGATTATATGTTTTGCAACGTTTCGTACTAGCACTCCCCTCTGTACTGCCATATGGCCCTGAGGGTACATGAATAAAAACTATTCTGGTCTCCAGAAGATTCTTGTAGTTATCGTCGCAGATTAGTTTCTTTTGGAGTACCTTTGACATCTGATCTGCACCAATCAAGAGGCTACTACTTTCTTCCTGCGGAACTTGGGGCAAAGCAAATGCATCCGCAACCGGCCCACTGCGGTTCCCAAAGGCAGGTGTTTGCAGATGATGGGGACTTCCATAACTTCAATCTGCTGAAGAGCATCGTCAAACTGACTTGGAACTGCGTCTGTGACTAGTATACGGCTGTGAACATCGACTTCCAGTTTGATCGCCACAGATCTTAATTGTCATCTCGACCTCTTCGATTGGTTCACGGTTTAGTTTCCTTGATACATTGTCTTTCATAAAAGTACGTGGGCTGCCATTATACAAAATGATTCTAGCATACACTGAATAGTGTTCTCTCTTTGCACGCGCCCTAAACCCTTGCAAATGTGAATTTTTTTTTATCTAATTACCATTTATTTGACTTAAAGGGACACTAAAGGTTAATATTAAGTCAACGTGGATTGTTGAAATACCATCCCAGAAACCTCGAAACGCTTGTTTCGTGCGAAGAAGAGACTTATATTAAGAGAAAATGCGTTCTGAAGCGTCCGCGTACCTCAAGCGCAGTTCAAATCACCCGCCCTCCGATCGAGGAATATTGACGTCATGGTCTCATAGTGACGTTGCGCCGTCGGTGAGTAAAACGGCTCCCGCAGACGGCGCTACGGATTTTCTGCACAAAACGCAAACGCGTGGCCAGAAACAGAGCCAAGACAGAGCCGACAGCAGCGCGAAAGCGGAAGTATGGTGGCTAGCGGAAGGGAAAGCGCACGACGATAAGCTAGTTCTTTATTTTATGACGCCAACTTCGACGCTCGTTGCAATGGATGACCCTGACAACAATACATTAGCTCGCGATGCTGGGCTCGAGTTGAGCGATTTAAGCACTGATGAACGTGACGTGCTGTTGAGGGCTCGCGCTGCCGGCGTCGTTGCGTACTACTACGACGACGGCCTGCTTTGAAAGGCACTTCACGCGACTTCAGTAAGTCGGCGTTGAACTCGTAATCCTCTGGACGAAAGTGCAGCGAGCACATTACGTGATTTTTCGACTCTTTGCCAGCGCGCTGTGGCAGAGGTACGGCACTTAACCACTTCGAACGGAGAGGTTCACTCCTTGGCACACAGTGCATGATAAGTAACGTTGGATTCGCCGCTGCAACTGCCCTTGGGCAAGTTCCACGGACCGTTCGCGCATCCCACGACAACACATGGACGTGGCATTCTCGCTGCTTGTTCCAAATGAAAGTTTCGCGAGCCAGCAGGACCACCGCAGCACGACGCGATAAAGAAACAATTGAAACTCCAAAGTGCGCGCGGCGCAAGGTCGAGCGCGCAGAGTCGAGCGAAAACGAAACCTTTCGTTCATCCATACTACTCAAGGGTAACGTCAAAATGTTATTTTTTTCTTAGAATCGAATAGAAGTAGACAAGTAGCATTTTCTTCCGTCTTATAATCTAATGAAGGGATCTTTTTAATACGAGTAGTTGAGTAGTAGTGACATAAATTATGATGAGGAGTGCTTTCGTCATCGGGCTAGTACCGGAATGTCGATGGGGGGTCTCAAATCGTGTCGTACATTTACCTCAATTTCTCGGTTACTAAAGCTCTGTTCGCGATTATATTGACGCCTTAGACGTTCTAGAGCATTGCTTTATCACTTTAACTTGACTTTCTTGTAACCTTTAGTGTCCCTTTAAGGCAAAATGCACAGAAATATTGTTCACCACGTTCTCTGTAATCACCTAGCTTAAAGCAGTTGGCTTGTACATGGAGAAGATCTGTCTTGCTTGACAATGTCAGCAACTCCGCTTCCGCTGACAGTCCTTAGCTCGATGACCCTTCGCCACACGTCTGAAGCAGCTTCCAGTCGCCTTTAATAGAAGCTTCTTGTTTTTGATGTCAACGTATGCGTGACAGAAGAGGCACGTCAGTGTCTTGGGCGATATAATGTCAAGAACTGCCGGTGACACTATCAGACGAGTCGCGCGTCTTTCAGAAGTCTTATAACTACCACTTTCTGAAGCACGTCACTGTAAATTCATTCCTTCTCTGCAGTATACTTCGACACGAAGCTTCTTCAGTAACTGGTCAAGTCCTTCTGGCGAGTTTCCCCGCTCGCTCGTGCTCGTCGCATCAAAGATTATAGTGCTACTAGAACTTTGAGACCTCTAATATTGATTTGAACGAAGTCGTATGGGTTCTCAGGGCTGCGACAGTCGCCGATGACTGAACCGGTCACAGAGTCCGAAGATTCTCAAGAAGTTTTTCTTCGATAATTCTTGCATCTAAAACACCTCTTTGTGCATTGAAAGTGCGTCTTGATAACTGCCGCTCTTTGTTTGCACTTAGGAAATCACAATCGCTGCTGGGACATCCAAAACAGACAGGAGGTAGTAAAAGCGGTCCACGTTGCTTAGGCATGAGTTTTTGTCAATGTAGTGGCGAAAAAGGTCCCAAAAAGGCAGCCATTTTGTTTGCGAGCCGTCGAACTTCTGGAGATAAAGTTTCGGTAGCCGCGGCTCACGCACAAACACTATTTTGCACTGCACTTGGTATAGTCGATAATACCGTCTGTGCTGACGCATATACACGATTTGTAGTAGCCGATGCCGGGCCGCGAGTAGTTCGATATGATGCTGCAACAATCATATGGCTCCTGCAGCCTGGTTCTCATATGCCAGCATGGAGTCGTAGTCGGTAGCAATCTTATCAGTGGCCATTTCTGCCTGAAGTTCCTTTGTCACGTTGGTAAGCCTGTCCGTATTTTTCTGGAGGCGCTGAAGGATCGTTTGAAGTGCCGTGAGGTGACACCTGTTTCCGGTGATGAGCTCGATGAATTCCTTGATGAGCCACGTACTCAGTCGTCACCGAGCTGCTATCCCGTTCTTCAGGTTCTCTGTAGTCTGTCCAAGTCCGTCCCTGCTGCCAGATTTCGGCACCAGTGTAAAGGTGTTCACCTTTCTATTAAACGAGCAGGTTCCATCTCTTGTCCGAGGTCCTCCGACAACAGAAACGGCACGTTTTCCGGGCCTGGATTCCGAAGAAGTAGAAGTTACTCGCTCGTGATCAGCGCACGCTGCTCTCCTACTTCATTTTTCTCTTCTTTCTCATGAAAACCACTTTGTGCTTCTACAGATGGGTCGGCGTCTTCACATCACACCCTTCGTCACAGGGTAGAGTGCTTAGTTCTACATTACTCTAAATTACGCTCATTGGTATTAGGTTAGGCTGACCCCTTGCCAATGCTTCCGCCCTGTTGTCAGACCAAACGTCGCACGCAACAGCCGTGTCACATCAGGGAGGAGCTTTGCGCCAATACTAACTCTTGTGCATGGGTAATCATGCGAACGACAATTGAAATTCGGAGTCGGATATCTCGGAGCAGAGATACGCTATAGAGGAATTCTTCCAACTGATACTGTGTAGAAACACGAGCGCCTCTAGCTTTTCACTACAAACATACCCACTTACTATAGTCAACAAAAAAGTTAATTATTCAGGTTTGGTTAGTTGAACAACTGACAGCGATAATTATGATCTTACTTTGTGTCCCCCTGGTCACATAAGTTATTGCACAGGTAGTCTTCGCGTGCCTGCCAGTGCCTAATTTTAAGAAAACCATAAAGCTTAATTTTCAACACGCTGCATATACATATTAAATTAAAATAAATTATGGGGTTTTACGTGCCAAAACCACTTTCTGATTATGAGGCACGCCGTAGTGGAGGACTCCGGAAATTTCGACCACCTGGGGTTCTTTAACGTGCACCTAAATCTAAGTACACGGGTGTTTCCGCATTTCGCCCCCATCGAAATGCTGCCGCCGTGGCCGGGATTCGATCCCGCGACCTCGTGCTCAGCAGCCCAACACCATAGCCACTGAGCAACCACGGTGGGTCTATACTTATATATATATATATATATATATATATATATATATATATATATATATATATATATATATATATATATATATATATATATATATATATATATATATATATATATATATATATATATATATATATATATATTTATTTATATATATATATATATCTTTATTCCATGCCTTCCTTTGGCTACAATTTTGCCTACTCCCTCTAATCAGAGTGGCCAACCAGCAGTACTACACATGGGGTTAACTGTACTGCTTTCCTGCAATCTTTTCCCAGTTTCTTGACAAACTGTGTTTCCTTAACGTGCACCGAAATATGAGAACACTGGCGCATCTGTACTCCGACACCACTGAAATGCGGCAGCGATTGTTGGTAAATTGAGACCCCAAGCCCTCTGTTCAGAAGCAAGACGCTATAGACGTGAGCAACCTAAATCGTGTTCGGTAAAATGGAAGCTAGCGCGCTATGATGCCTCTCGTATTCAGCACCGCATTGCACTATTTTTGATACTTTGCAACTGACAGGAAGCAGGCGCCGAGTGCGGGCATTGCTTTTATTTTTTATTGCTTTGCGAGCCGGCAGACAGCCTTCACTGTGAGCTCGGATTTTTAGATATATCGACTTGCGAAAGTTGTTTTTCGTAAGATTCACCTTCAGCGCATGGTCCGCCGACAGGATGTGGTTTCTTCCGCAAAAGCCGCTACTGGCGCTGAACATTTCTCGAGGCCCTCGAATACTTCGCTGGCGTTTCGCGTAAGCAGAGCGGCCGTTGCTTTGGCGAGCGGAAAGTGCGATCCGCTGTTTTCATGCAATCGCTGAAAGCGATGAGCGCGGTCGCCTCGATTAGCATACGGAAGCGAATTCATTTGTAAGCTGCCGACAGGGGTGCAAGAAGGAGGAAGAGGTTTGTGCGGCAAGCCCTTTACCCCTCTCCCTGACTTTCCTCCCATGCGCAGACGCTGCTTAGGCGGTAGCCTAACAGCGCCGACATCTGTCTGCGCGCGGTCCATACATGGGAGACCGGTTCCCTACGGAACTAGACCGATGTGTTCCGCGGACGCTAATGGCTTTCTGAGATACGAAGGTCGCAATTACGATCCGCTGGACTGGCAGCGGTGCGTTCACGGCCTCTACACATGCCTTCGACGATACGCTGCCGCTTTTTCCGCGGGAGAACTGGCTGCCGAAAGAACCGATGACGGTGTCGTTAAGTCTGCCGCATTTTCGCGTCGAGGTGCGCTTTCGGCTGAAGCACCGGGCCGTTAAGAGCAGGCGTCAATTAGCCCGGCGTGTTCGATTCGTCGCTGCCAATAGCTCACGTGGTTCATCAGTCACTTAAAGCACTTGACGTGATCCTTCGAGTGGCTCCTAGATCCACTTAGCGGTGACGTAAGATTTCAGAAATCACCTACCGTGGCATAAGCGTTTCGAGACTCTGAGAAACCATTAATCAAACTATTTTTCTCTCGTTGACTACAAGAGCATAAAGGAGCGCCGCTCTACGCCAAAGTTTCCCTTTCGTATCCAGTGGTGCCAACTGCTATGGTCGTTCAAGGCGTCTGACCTCTAATAGTTAGCGTGTCACCAAGACAAAAAGCGGAAGTTTATAATTGGAGCCACTTCCAATTACCTTGGCACACTTAAATCATGTAGAAAGTTTTTTTGCTACTTACGACAATATATATCGCGTTCAGAACAAGCACTTCTTTGTGGATGACTCTCTCACAAAAGCCTCGCCCACTCTTGGACAAAGGTATTCCCTTGACGCTCGAACTAGATTAGGTTATCCAGCTATGAATTTATACTTATAGAAAGGCATGGAAATTTCCTTCATCACTTCGTCGAGACCAGTTTCAACATGATCAAATGTAGAAGTTGGGTAGCATGCTAGGGCGCACAACAGACGCAGGCATGAAAGATTCAATTTGTTCAAAGTGCTTCATTAAATCAATAAATCATTTGATTATAGTTCATACAAAGGTTCAAAATTTTCTGCAAATTATCAAATAATATTCATTATTCGCCTCCTGTTGACCTGAAACTTAAATAACCTATGAGGAGTTGATTTCCGCAAGTTCCCTTGGTTATTGATTACCTACTATAGAGGCATAGAAAACACTGCAGTTCATTGAACGTGAATGGAGAAAGAGACACGGAAAAAGCTACAGTGCACGTGATGTCGAACTGTCCTCTCACACTTCTGAGTCGCCTTTTGGCCACAGTGTTTTTTTTTTTTTTTGTAGTGTGGCATCATTGGCAGTGACCTCGCTGACTGTCCCATTGGTCCACTCAAGACACTGCCCAGACAATTCAGATACCTCTGTCTAAAAATACGCTGCACAAGAAACACGGATCAATAGCTCCTAACGCCACTCTAGCTGACTGGAACTCAACCCTTATCTCGAACTGTCACCTGCAAATTCTTGTCCATTCCATGAAGCTCCGGCTACAAGGTCTCTCCCGCAGCGATGGGCCATTATCGTGTCTCATGTGGCTGGGCGTAGCACTCACAAAGACCTATTCGTTTCTCATTGCAATGAGCTATACACTTTTGTGCGACAGATGTAGGTGTGAGGAGTCTTTCGAACATCTACTCAGCATCTGTCCCCGCTATTACGATCGGTGACATCTGCGAGGGGCGTTCATATTGTTCGTATTATTGCCATGAAGGAGCTGTGAGTAAGCGATGCGGCTGAGGTGAAAGTTTTATCAAAGACCAAACTCACGTTGACCGGCGGCACTATTTGTTCATTTTATCTGCCGGTCAGCAAACACTAGAGCCACCCCTTGCGCATAAATTTGTGGTTCACCATCGAGGGACGATTACCTACTCCGTCCTTCGTCGCCGTGGTTTGCTCGACTGCACTGAAGTCACCTGCTCCATTTCACAACAGTGTTTTAAGGGGGAATGGTGGGGCAAATCGACCCATTTTCTTTTATTTCATTACTGCAAGATAATACACACTGTGCGGAGCAAAGCCTTGCAGTGGCAAGCACGCAGGAGCTCTCGAAGCCATTGAAAAATGACGCAAAAAACCGCACCTTTTGTCGTTTAAAAATAAACATAAAATGGCGCTTTTCTCAAAATCACATTTTTGAAATTTTTCTAACTCTGATGTGCCGTTTCTGGAAAACTATCCCACCGATTACGCTGAAATTTTCTCAGATTATACTGAAATTTGTTGCAAATAGTCTGATTCTAAAGCTTTGAAAAACTGTTTGAGTTAGAGTTCTAAAAAAAATTAATTGGAAAGTCCCCCACATGACGTGAAAAATGAGAATATTTTTTTCTTGTGAGGTGAGTGTATGAATCCAATTTTTTCAGATTCTAATTAAAGCCACTACCATGTCGAATTGTTGTGCAAAATTTCATGGTCATACTATTTCTTGTTTCTGAGAAAAGATACATTTAACTTTACACTCCAGCCTGAAATTTGGTTCTCAAGTAGAAGAAAGATAATAGAAAAAGCTGCAACGAAAAAAAATTACGCCAAGTGAATGCGAAAAGCATTCTTATTCAACACGCAATATTTCAAAATAAAATATGGAACAGTCGTTGAGATATAAAGGTGAAATCAAGATGACCCATTTACCCTACCATACCCACTTAAGTGAGGTCATTGTCACCGTACACCAGCACCACCTCAGCATGAGTCTCCTTGGCCCCTCCTGGTTTCCCCTGGTTGCGTTCAAATGCAAAAAGCGAATCACAGCTCATGCTTCAACTAACTTTCTCGATGCACACTGCCATTTTTCTCTTGATGTCTTAGGGATATTCCGAAATATTATATAAAACAAAATTTTTATATTCCTCTGAACCTTGAGAGACGCGCACTGTTTTTGATGCTGGCCGTGCAAGGTAGCTTGAAATTTATGGCTCCAATAACACAAACTTTATTAACGCCGCTCGTACTGCGTATCACGTTGGTTTACCTGCATTCAAGATGATTCAAGGTGACCAAGAAATTGCGGCAGAAGCCACCTCACTACGAATGGCGACGGTAATGCGATTAGCAATGAAACAGTGAAGCGACACACCGTATTGCAACCGCAGAAATGCGTCACGTGTGAGACATATATGCAGCCGGGCTCTTCTCGCTGCGTCATTCAGAGGCGCCGCAGCGAAGTCAACGAAGCGCAGGCGCCGCGCTTGTCTGAATGAACATTGAGACAAGGCGGATTTGATTCCGCCCAGCACCAGAAAAAATTTAAATAGCGGCTTTGCCATTCAAGAGCACTACAAACTAAGTGGCACATAGTTATCCAAGATGGCGTCAAATAGGTTCATTGAAGCGCGTCACACACATAGTGACAGACGCCCAGTGACCTAAGCGGGCATCGAAAAATTCACGCAGAAACTCCTCTGGTCTAAGTACGCGTAAGCATTGCGCCACTTGGTCATCTCCACACAGCCCGGTGTCATTATCAATTTAATGAAACTTGATCCAACCAATATCAGCCCTTATCGGTTGTTTGTTATCAACATTTTCTTTTTACAAAAGTAATCCAGCGCTACTTTTTAAGACGATAGCACAGAAAGACGTGACAGGACGGGCGCTGATTGCGCCCACAATCTCCCGTGCTGTCAAGTCCTTCTGTGTTCTCGTCTTAAAAAGTAGCCCTGTATTACTTTCGCAAGAAAGAAAAATAATGCATCACCAACTAGCCCCGCAACGTGTTTTGTTAAGCAAATTATCAACCTTACCGAACTTTATTCGACCCTTTTCAACCCCTATCGGTCGGTATCAACATTATCGCAATCAAACAATACCCCACCCTTATCAAGTATTATAAGTCCTTATCAACCTTATCGAACTTTATCCGACCTTTTCAACCTTTATCGGTGCTTATTAACTTTATCGGAATTGCTCCGACCATTATAAGCTTTTATCAATATTTAGCACATTATCCATCCGTGTTGAACCATTATCAACCGTGGTGAGACCCATATGACCCCTCTTCAGTCGTTATCATGCTTATCAGCTCATTGACTGCATATCTGTGCGTGTTGCGTGACGTATAGCGCATGACCCCTTACAAATCGGTTGCATTTCATTTGGAGAAGGAAAGCCCCAACAGAAGGCGCATGCCGCGACCTACGAAACGCATCGGGTATGTGGCTTGTTTGCCATTAAATTTTCGTAAAAGCGGAATTTTGCTTCTGTCTACAATGCTCCAAGTCAGCTCTGCATGTGGTCCTAGAGTTGACATTTATTCTACCATCACCATATCTAATCTTTCAAAAAAACCTTCATAGAAACTGTTTTCCTTTGGTATTTGTTATGTACCGCCGGTACAACACATTCATATGGCTCAGATACACTCACCTTCAACAAGTGTAGGTGTTTAGCCCAGTGGGTAAGAGTAAGATACTCAGATTCATAGCGCGGGGTCATAAGTTCGAAACTTACCACCACGAACGTGTTTTCTTTTTCTTTCAAGCTTATTTTGTTTTATACATTGATTTCTTCATAGCAACTTGTCTTACGTGACAGACGGGCGGCGAACTGACGCGTTTTTTCGGTTAGACATACAAATGGTCACGCCTTTAAAAGGGTCATTGAAGAGTGACAGGTGCCCAGTGGCGTACAACCAATGACTTAAGCTCGCGTGCGTGAACTTCATTGCAGAGTGGCTCATACCCAGCGACCAAATTTGACGTCAGAGAGGGTCATTGAAGACCATCACATACCCACAGTTGCCTACATCACCAGTGGCCCAAGTTGGTCCAATGGTTGATTTTGAACCAACCATCGGCAGGCCTGTGTACTGCCAATTTGACCATGAACTATCTAGTAACCGAATTGACGGAAAAGAGATTACGAGCGTGCTTATGTACATAGAGACAAACTGCCAACCATGGTAAAAAATCCTATAGCAATAAAATACGTCGGCCCTGACCGAATACCTCGAAAGCAAAGATAGCGATGGATGCATTACTTATGTTGCTGAAGTCGACAGAGCTCGGGGAGCGAATGTCTTTTTTTTTTTTTTTTCAGTGCCTGCCAACAATTGAAGGGTCTTGGCCGCAGCGGGCTAGTGCATACAAGAGTACAATCGTACAAAAAAAAAGGTACACAGTATCATTTCCAGTAATATTGAATAACAAAACAATCGTACACAACATCACTTTATGTAAGGAAAGGAACAACTTGACGTACCCCCTAAAGCATCTGCGTGAAATATTTTGAGCGTCAAGCTCCACAGAAGCCGCGTTTACATGTATGCGATGTAGCGTGTCGCATTGTTGAGTGAAATAGAGTGTAAGACTGGACGAGTTGGTCGATCTTCATATCAAAGCAGCGCAAAAATAACGCCTAAATAAGACAGAGAAGTACACAGGACAGGCGCTCACGGCGCATCATAGTAATTACTCTGCGACAGCGTTTATATGTGGCGCATTCTCCTTTGCACAAAAAAGAAGTTGGAACCGGTTTCCGGCTAATTGCGCCCCTTCGTTGTACGGAGGAAAGCACACGGCGCCAGCCGTCTCTCTTTCTCTCTCTCTCAGCATTTACATGCACTACCTGGAAACGACCTACAGCGTATCGAACTGCCCCCTCCAGCCACATCGATGCGATTCGTCTTCCTTGCACATTACCTCGGATTACGTGAATTCGATGCGTAATAAATGCCACGCGAGCAGCCCCTTGTCACGTTAGACGTTAGAGTAAACGCTGCTAAAGAGAGTCTGTATACTGTAGTTTCCACTTGATGATGATGATGATTTATTGGTATTCCCCTTGAAACAGGGCGATGACAAATAGTCACCTAGACTGCTTGAGCTCAGTTGGTATGCTGTACATATGCTCTTCATTGTAGCATTTTTGTATCTTCTTAGTTCTGTTTTTTTTTTTCTTGCTCAACCTCCACAGCAGTTAGTGGCAGAGCTGGAGCGCTTTATCTGGCATGCCCCGTCCGGGACTGCGCTGCGCGACAGATCGGCCACTAACTCCTGTGGAGCGTGTTTCAGCACGCTGCTTTTTGATGCGGGCGGAGAGTTAGTCGCGTGATATTTTTCATTTTTCGGGGGCATTCAAAATGAATGCCACCAACAAAATAATTACTGGCGGCTGCTCTACTCGACTGTGAGCAATATGCACTTGGTTATTTTCGCACAGAATGGCCCGTGTTTTATAAAAACGCGATGCATGACAGCTGGGACACCCTGTGGCGTACAAAGCGAAGTTCAAGGCGATGTAGAAACATCAAGCTTGTACATATATATATATATATATATATATATATATATATATATATATATATATGCATGCTTGCTTACTTCACTCTGCTCGTATCAAAATGTGTCACACCCAACCCACGCAGACAATAAGTGATTTGTGTCGTTCCTGGCCGGGCGGTGACGCGACGGCTCTTGGTCGTGCAGTGGACGTCTCGGATAAGCCAGTGCGTGCCATCTTAGCTGCATTATTAAAGAGACGCTGGCTCCGTTCTTTTGCAGATAAGCTCAAAAGAAAGTGCAAGTTAACGATGACATGCAACAACGAGACAAAGTGGACGTGTGGTGGCATGTTAGAGATGCAGCGATGAAGTCAGTCGACGAATGAAATTTTTAGTGACAAGTCAGACGTTTTCGGAAACACGCATGCCTCATAAAATGTTCACCGTACAGCTGCAGACAAGATTGGCGCAAGTAAGGGCAGTGAACGATATGTCACCGTCCCTTCTGAATGGCAAAGTTCTTGTCTTTTTCATGCTTTTATAACACTGATAAGGTAAATATGTGAAACTAATACTACTGTGCATAATATAGTTAGACAGAAAGACACCTCCTTGAACCTTTTCAGGTAACTATTTTTTTCATGTACTTTAGTTGCCCTTACAGTTTTCTAGACAAAAGAAATATATAGACTGTTACATAATGAAAAGTGACAGCCTTAGCAAAGCCTTAGTAACGGAATCAAATTTAAGTATATTGACACTTGTACTTGCCTATCTTTACCAGGCGACCACGTTTCACCGCCTAACAAAAGTTAGCGCACAGCGCAAGGCTCGCCTGCATGTATCGGAAGTTTCTGGAATGTCATCGATGGTTCCATCCGCTGTCTGTGATCGAACGTTGTGTAATCTGATTGCATAAGTGCGCGACGCGAACAATGTAGAACTTTGTGGAAGGCACGCATGTCCCAGCGATTACTCAGGAGCGTTCGACGACTGATGTATAAAAGCGGACGCGCTTGACCCGCGAATCAGATTTTGACGATCGCCGACTGTGTTGGCCGTTGTCGCCGTTCTTTAAGTATAGCCTGTTTTTGTGGGCACAGGTTTGCCTAATAAAAGTTAGTTTCGTCTTTCACAGTATTGCTACTGTGTTCTTCATACGTCGCTCCACGTGACATCTGGTATGTCAGCGGCGCATGTCATCGCTTGCGGCTGAGGCTGTGCTAATTCAGGGGCTACTCCGAGTTGTTGTTGGAGCTCCTCACGGACGGCGCCGGCAACTGAAGCCACTTGAGGCTGTGATGAAGGAAACAGCTTCTGTAGCTCCTCTCGCACGACCACTCGGATAGTCTCGCGCAGGTCGTCGGTAGCCAGTGACTGAACTCCGGCGTAGTTTGTCGAGTCAGTGCGGTGGTTGAATTGCCGGTTCCGCATTTTCAGTGTCTTTTCGATGCTGGTGGCATCACGGAGAAACTCATCGACGGTCTTCGGTGGGCTCCGTACCATTCCGGCGAAAAGTTCCTCCTATACATCACGCATCAGTAGGCGGACTTTCTTTTCCTCGGACATTTCCGGATCGGCGTGGCGGAATAGGCGGCTTATTTGTTCTGTAAAAATTGCGGTGGTCTCATTAGGCAGCTGCACTTGGGTTTCTAGAAGTGATTGGGCTCGTTCTCGGCGTACGGCGCTTGTGAATGTCTGCAGGAAGCCGCTTCGGAAAAGGTCCCAGGTGGTTAAGGTGGCTTTTCGGTTCTCGTACCACGTCCTGGCAGCGTCTTCCAATGCGAAGAAGACATGTCGCAGTTTGTCGTCGCTGTTCCAGCTGTTAAATGCAGCGACCCTCTCATACGTCTCAAGCCAGGTTTCCGCGTCCTCGAATGTTGAACCGCGGAACGTCGGATGCTCCTTTGGCTGCTGCAGATGGGGCTGCCATTGGGGTTGCCTTGGCCACAATCTTCTTGGTATTCTCAGGTAGAAGTACGTGCTACGGGGGCAGCTGTTGAAGACGGCGGCTTGTTCGATGGTCCGGGACTACATTGGTGTTCTCTTTGCGGTCCGGGCTTGGATCACGGCTTGTCGGGGGCGTCCGGTACATGAACGAAAAGCACCTCCACCAGATGTCACGTGGAGTGACGTATGAAGAACACAGTAGCAATACTGTGAAAGACGAAACTAACTTTTATTGGGCGAACCTGTGCCCGCAAAAACATGCTTTACTTAAAGAACGGCGACAATGGCGAACACAGCCGGCGATCTTCAAAATCTGATCCGCGGGTCAAGCGCATCCGCTTTTATACATCAGTTGTCGAATGTTCCAGAGTAATCGCTGGGACCCGCGTGCCTTCAACAAAGTTCTACATTATTCGCGTCGCGCACTCATATAATCATATTACACAAAGTTCGGTCAAAAAAAATTATGGGGTTTTACGTGCCAAAACCACTTTCTGATTATGAGGCATGCCGTAGTGTAGGAATCCGGAAATTTCGATCACCTGGGGTTCTTTAACGTGCACCTTAATCTAAGTACACGGGTGTTTTCGCATTTCGCCCCCATCGAAATGCGGCCGCCGTGGCCGAGAATCGATCCTGCGACCTCGTGCTCAGCAGCCTAACACCATAGCCACTGAGCAACCACGGCGGGTAAAGTTCGGTCACAGACAGCGGATGGAACCATCGATAACATTCCAGAAACTTCCGATACATGCAGGCGCGCCCTGCGCTGTGCAATAACATTTGTTAGGCGGTCAAAAGTGGTCGCCTGATAAAGATGGGCAAGTACACGTGTCAATATCATTCCTACGATGGCCCTTTTGAAGACTTTCTATTTCAAGGGTACATATTATGTGTCAATATATAGGTTCCATTTTATCTCTACAAATAAATAAAACGAAAGACAAGTGGGATTGCTAGTGATAGGCATTAAATTATTTCTGGAAGAATGAACGGATACATCTGTTAAAACAGACATTGAATGCCTTGGAAAGCCCTAAGGTAGACAAAGTCAAAGCTTTCTCGCGTAAACCAGCGTCATTAGGTCTATGTCTAGAGCGGAAAAAAGAGCGGCTGAAAAATGCTCAGTCTTATGCCAGAATAGATCCGTAGCTCTCGCAGCTGAATTCTCCGGATAAATTAGCCGAGACTGTTTAGAATCACTCGTGTTCGTTCAGATGTGCCATACTTTATGCACCCCGCAAATATTATGCTCATTCATGAATTCCATCACTCAGAGCATTAGTAGTCATGTTATTAAGATGAGCATCTGTCAGTTTGTCTCGTCGAGAAAATGCAGTGCATTTTTCCATTAAATGTTATTGTGATGTTATTTGCAGGTCTTGCCAGTTACACTGTTGTGCTCTTCGTCAACTCGTTCCAATAAGAGTTTCCCTCGGTGGTCTACGGCTCACGTAACGCAGTTGCTCCAAGACGCCCTGCGCAGATTCGGCGACTGTCGGCCACAAGATCATTAAGGCCCCCTTTCTGCGCCTACCAGCGAGCACACGGCCATTTCTAGCGGCCACGCTGTTGTTGGAGAGGAACCGTTTTTCGGTTAGTCCTTTGATATCTTTTACGTCACGAAGAAACGTAAACAACGTGGGACGCGGCCACGGGCTTGCGGCAACGAAAGCACATCATTTAGTGCAATAACTTGTGCTGTCTGCTCTAATTCATCAAAACTATGAAGTCCTGTTCATGACCACAGTAGGAGGGCTGGCTATTGTGTAAGTGTCCGCCCAGTGGACACGTCATTTTCGTCTGCTGCTGAAGTTCTGATTGGCGGGGCTGGTGTAAGCTTCAGAAGGAGACAGGCGCCTTCGGTCAATGAACACTTCGGCAGAAGGACATGTCCGATAGGTGGACACATATACTCCAGGGTAGCCGGAACTGAACCTCGATTTTTTTGAGTGGCCATCTGCATGGCAGAGCGAAGCCTAAGCCAGCTTCTTGCGCACACGAACCTGTCCTCTCTGCATTTCGTGCCCTTACGCTTTCTTCTCGCTAAAGGTATTCAACATCTAAATGCATTCAACATTTAGCAGTTAAATATCTCTATATAAATCATGTTGCAGATTATTTTATTACCCTACCGCATAAACGTGTTCTGTCCGTACGTATGGAGACAATCTAAGATAAATCGAACAAACAGAACTGCATAGCATAAGCATGAAGAAATATAGCCATTAGAGCAGTAGTAAGGTCACGGAGTTAATAAATCTAAGTGTGCTTCAACACTGTGCGCAGGCGTGCGAAGCTGACAGCGAGAAAGCTCGGTTAAAATACATCTCATGGCAAGACGAGGGTAGTACGACAGCAGTGCGCTGAAGATGCCAGAAAGAGCCTCAAACAATGCAGTAGCAAGAAAGGCAAGGATTCCCTCAAAAAGTGGTTGGCCATAGGAGGGGTAGAAATGTTTCTTTTAATCTATCTCGAAACACCCAGTTTTTAGACGGATACGGCACAAAGTAAAATACTTGAATGCTCGACAATGATGTACGACCTAAAGCAGCCGACGCTTTTCACCCGGCAAAGGGCAGTAACCTTAAAGCTAGGGATGGCCCTTGCGCTCAGAGTTTGCTAAAATTGTGTTATCTTTCTTTTTATCGTCTTTTTATTTTTGTATGCTACCACGCCCGACGAAGAGCAGAGGGCCGGCAAAAAGTAACGCCGGCCGATCGACTTTCAACACAGCGCTTCTATTGTCGACAGGCAGTTCGGACTATCCCTCATCCGTTCGCTGTCGGTGGGGACTTTTTCAGCAGGAAGAGCCGAGCCTCACCCGCGTTTAATTGACACGCGTCTGCTTATCTTTCATGAAATTAAAGCAACTACGCCGCCACTGTCAAGCCACAGGAGTGAAGGTAGAAGTAGAGCAAAAGAACGTAGAGAAACTTTGTCTGCCTGGGGAGCGCTGGCGGCCTCCGGACGCGATAGGAGTCGGCGTGACGGCGGCGGGGGTAATAAAGCATGTGACGCATGCGGTGCAGTTGCAGCAGCGCTTCGCTTTGAACAATAGGTGGCGGCCCGGCGAAGATCGAGAAAAAGAGAGTGGGGGCCAACGAAAGAAAGCACGCTGGCAATAAGGTAGGAAAGACCCAGCACCGTGAAAGAAAAGCGCTCGCTCGGGAAGCAAAAGGGGGGTACGAAAGAGGAGTTAGACAATTTATGGCCGCATCTTTCTGCGACGGTGGACAAATAGAAAAGGGCGCATGGCCTATGCAGTGCCCCGAACGGCAACGGCGGAGGCAGTCACGCGGTGCAAGCGTGAGGTGCATCGCATGCTGGACTGGAAGCGCACAGTATTCGTCCATTCGCTAACAGCCTGACACTGCGCGGTACTACACGCGTTCCAGCCGGAATTCTTCAAATACCGCTATCATTTGTCGTATCCATGTAGAAAGCGGCGTGCACAAATTAGCTTACGTGTCCTTACAAGTTGCTACGCTGAGGACATTATTAATTTGAGAGGGATAAAGGGAACCATTACTGCCTACAGTACCGAATATATATATATATATATATACGTATATATGTATATTCAAGGAGTGATTAAACTAAGCGATTTTACTACATTCTTAAAGTTCACTCGAGAAGCCTTCAAGCTCGAAATACTAAATTGCCACTCAAGTATGCTAACCTATTTGTTAGCAGCACAACCTCTCTATTGCAGGGGTGGGTAGTGCAAGTATTCCTTTGCCAAGTTCCTAAGCCACATATGTTTTCACTTGAGAGTTTAGTGTAGTTGCTGATGACCCCTGCATGGGACAACAATGAGTCGGTAACATACAGGCCACCGGCTACTCCAGCCTTGACCTCTACATTTCCTATATTACACTTGCCAAACGTTCGAGCAGAAGGGCGCGGATAAAAGTCTACAAAAAGAGTTTCGCGATTTCACCTTTTTCCATGCTAAATCATGTAGAGGCTTGCAGCTTTCTAACAGAGTGATGGCGTAGACAAGATTAGTACGGTGAACCTTTGCCCACGAGCTTGCTTGGCGGTGTCGCGTGCGGTAACCAAGTCAGGATTTATCACGTGGTCATTAGCATAAAAAATAATGAAACTCAGCTTAAGCGCACGTACAAAGCGAGATCACAGCGGCATCCACTACTTGGCTGTGCGCCTTGCAAAGTGAGAGCGCTGCTTCAGACACGGGTGAGGAGACCTTCAATCGCATTGTTCTGTCGTCTCGGGTTCACTGCTGCTGCGAAGCTGCAGCACTGCAGCAATCACTCTCTCTCTCTTTCTCTTGCGTTATTTATACTCTTGCGTCAGCTTGTTCCTTCTACGGCGTTCCGCCTTTCGCCCACGCTCCAGATGGCCGTGGCTCACTCCCGAGGCGGGTAAGAAACTAGCGACGATTGCTTCAGTGACTGGGATTAAGCGAGTCGTTGCACCGCGGACAGCTCCCACCGCCTTTCCCCATCGCGACATCGGCGTAAGCTGCGTTGCTTTGGTGCTGGGAGACCCGCAGTCTTGATGGCAACGGCGCATTGCGCTGGGTCTCTGTCCATTCCCCCTCATTGTTTCTTTGCGCTGTCTTCTTCCCTGCCTATATTTGTACACTTACTGTAAACATACCCCCGCTTAACGCTTGCATAGTTCTGCTGCATTGGGAGCAGATACGGAATTTTTACTACAAGCTGGGAATTTCAACCTGAGCTCGCGAACATGACTTCGTATTAAAGGTTAGTGTCATAAAAAATTAAGCAACGTATATAAGACGCGCGCGCACACATGCACACTGACCAAGAAGGTGAAAACAACTACGAGGCCGGTATTCCTGGTGAAGTAAAAAGACAATAGTTTCCATATGGCCTGAACTGTTTATAAGCTAAAGATAGGAATTACCAGCGTAAAAAAAAAAAGATTCTATCACCTCCACATTAAATTTCCTTCAAAGCTCGCATCTGATAAAATTACGCGCACATTCAAAGCTCACATCTGAAACCCACATTTCTGTGGGTTTCAAGAAGAGTAACACTCGCTCTAATGGAAATTCTAAATGGGATGGTAGGTACGCACGTGAACGAACAAGCCCCGGCATCCTGAGTAAGGTGGTAAAAAAACGAAAAGATAGAAAATAATGCCACGCCTCTGCAAGGAAAAAAATCAAATTAAGAACGCAGTTCAGTCAGCGCTCGGAGCTACCACCTTTTATTTAATGCGGCGTTGTTCCTGTTTTTCTCTGTACTTTAATTCGCCCTGACGACGTGGCCCAATGTATAAGCTGACACAGAAAGATCAATTTTACACTCCCTATGTCCACCGGTATATTAATCAGCAAAGCAAAATGCCTGAACTAAAAAGGAAGCAGCTCACCCCATGCCTTGTGTCCGTGGGCCTTCCGTGAAAGGCAACCAGGAAACTCTAATGAAATGAGATTCTCATGAAGAAATGAGCAGAACAGAATATTGTCCATAGTCGATGAAAGTTCGTTAGGATAGAAAAATTCACAATCGCACATGTTTCTTAACGACATTGCTGAGGCAGGATTGCTGGTACAAACACAAAGAGCTTGAATTATAAATGTGCTGTGCAAGCTGTACAACAAAAAAAAATAGAAAAAGAACAGGGCAGAGCGCAGACTACAAACTTTATTTTATGAGAAAGAGAGGGATATAAGGAAGGCAGGGATGTTCATCAGCCAAGAGTCTGGTTGGCTACCTTACGCTGGGATAAGGAAAATGGGGAGAGAAAGGAGAGAGAGAGGGTAAAGAGACGTGCTCGGACAGTACTTGAGTCAAAGCCGTTCGTGCAGACCAGACGTTCTCAGAAAGCACAAAAGTGCCTTCACTGCCTTCTCAGCCGATGATCGGTGGGGGCAGTTCTCTAGTACTATCTGTTCACTCAGACGACGATCATCTAGTTTCCTCAATGTGTTGGACAAAGATTGTGTTTGTGCTTGAAATCGGAGACAGGGGCACAATAAGTGGTCAATATTCTCGCATCCGCAAATATCACATGCAGGACTATCAGCCATTTCAATTAGTGCTGAATATGGTTTCGTGAAAGCAACTTCCAGCCATAACCGACGCAGAAGAGACGCTTAGCGTCGGTGCAGCCCGGCCGCAGGTCTGAGTTGCAGTGAAGGGGCGCAGTGCACCAGACTGTGCAGTTGTAGTCTGCGCAGTCTGGTGCACCTTGTATGTGCGGTATTCCACTCAGCTAACAAGAGTGTGAGTGCTAGAACGCAAAGCTGTCTCGCAGCGTCTGTCCCTGAAAGAGGAAGGGGGACGCAGTGGTCTTCTTGGTTTGACATCCGAGCTGCCTTATCTGCGTCATCATTTCCTGTGATACCGCCATGGCCTGGTATTCATTGAAAACTGATATCATGGTCTTTTTCTCTCAAGCGATGGACGAGTTCCACATTTCGCACGTCAGTTGATCTTGAGTTCCATGTCGGCGATATACCGACTGTAGAGATTGTAAGGCCAGCCTTGAATCGCAGAAGACTGCCCATTTTTCAGGACTCTCTGTGTTGATCACATGAAGCGCATCGCGGAGAGTCGCGAACTCTGCAGCTGTAGACGTAGTGATGGAGAAAGTCTGGAACCGTTGGGTTATTCTCCTTGTTGGTATAACTACAGCTCCACCGGAGCTGGTTGATGTAGTTGAGCCATAAGTATAGACGTATATGCAGTAGCTGTATTTATCGTACAAGAGGAATAAAGTAAGTTGCTTGAGTACTGATGACGGCAAGTCATCAGAGTTTTTCTGAAGCCCTGGGATTGTGAGATTTATTTGAGTACAGCTCGCACACTATGGAGGAATCGAAGGTCTTGCAGCAGGCGCTTACCTTGAAGTAAGAGAGGCGCGGTGCGCGAAGACAGTTGTAGTGAATGTCTTGTTGGGTCTTTCTACAGGGAGACTCGCGGAGCTTGTGGATGGGGGTCCGGACGAAGTGTCTTATGTGCACAGGCATTGTTGCAACGCAATGTGTGTTCTGATAGTGTTCTCTTGAGTGATTACAATAACTTCTCCTGTTGACGCGCTCCGTGGTGACCAAGGCATACCCTGAAGACTTGTGCTTGGATGCCTTGGATTGTATTCAGGTTAGTTCTGCAGGTGTTGGAGATGACCGATACGCTATACCGCAGGAATCCGATAAAGAGAACCCTGTACAGTTGCAGCATAGATTGTATTAACACTCCCTAGGTCTTTCCTGCTAGGAGCCTAAACATGTGGCAAATTGCCGTCAGTCATTTTTTTTCCACGTAATTTACATGAGGGGTCCAAGAGAGATTTCTGTCAATAAACACCCCCAAAAATCTTTGACTTGTGCTCGATGAGATCAGCTGTTCGTTGACGAATATCACGTATGTAGACATTTTTCCCCAGTAAATGCCACCACTGTGCACTTTTCACATGATATTTGAAGTTTTTGTTCCCGAAGGTACGATGACGTTAAAGTGCCTGCCTTCTGAAGCCGCAGCGCGAAGCTGAATTAAGTCGTGTCATTCCCGACGTCCAAATACGAATGTCGTCGGCTAGATGGAGAGCCGCACGGTGCATGGAAGGATGATGGCGAGTCCAATGAGTGTTAAATTGAAGAGCGTTGGGCTCAGTACTCCAAACTGAGGGACGTACCCCACGGCTACTGTAACGCTGAGAAGTTGGGCCATCCTGGGTAGGAAAAATCATCTCCTTTGTAGGTAGCTGCTAATCCAGAAGTAGATCTTGCCGCCAAGTCCTACTGCCTCTAAGGTGCTGAAGGTCTCTTCGTGTGTTACGTTATCATATGTACCCTTAACATCAAGAAACAGGGCAGCAGATAATCGCTTGTAGGATTTCTGGTGCTCGACGTACGTCACTAAGTCAATGAAGTTGTCTATGCAATAACGGCCACGCCTGAAACCTGGCATTGCGTCTAGATATGCCTCGTTATGTTCGAGGTATCATTCTAATCATGCTAGAACCATTCTCTTCATTAGTTTTCCGATGCGGCTGGCAAGCGCAGTCGGTTGGTGTGATGTAATGTCTACAAGCGACTTGCCAGGTTTGAGTAGTGTATTTAGGCGACTAGTCTTCTATTCCTGTGGAACCGTAGCTCGCTGAACAGGAGCTGTTGAACAAGTGAAGAAGCACTCTCCGGGCCGCTTCGCCAAGATTACATAGCGCATGACAGGTTATACCGTCGCGCCCTGGTGGTGATGAACACTTACACAAGGCAAGTGCAGCTTCACGTTTGTCTACAGTGAAAGGACTGTCCATGCGGGTGTCGCATCAAATGGGTGAGTGGTCGAGCGTCGATGTTCCAGCGGTACTACTTTCACCAGCAATCCTCCTGTAGAAATTGTCAGCGATGTCAACCTCTCTGCATTGTTGGTAAATGGCCAGAGACTTGAAAGGGTAGTGTTGCTGAGGGTTCCACGGAGACCACGACCTGTTCTTCATATGTCAGACGAAGGTTTTCTCGGATCCGAAGACTCGCAGAACGACAGCCGCCTTTGCGATGCAAGTTTGTCCATGCGACGCTGATCTTTTTTTTAGTTCATCTGGCCAAACTGAAGCCATGTGCCGACTTCGTGCGCCTATATCCTCGCTCTGCACGGCGACGTATTGCACGAAGCTTCTCTAATTCAATGTCGTATTCGGTGCGGGCATATGTTCTCGAAAGCGAATGCGTGGCAGCCTCTAGGGCACCCTTTATAGTGTGCTCTAGGCTAGTGGATAAGGCCTCACGACAGCCGTCTTCCCCAATTGATTTGAACATCGGCCAGTCGATACATTGGGTGATGCCTGGTAACTTGGAGTCCGTCAGTCCTTCAATCCTAAGATAAATGGGGAAGTGGTCACTTGTCCGCGTTTCGATATCCCAAAACCACCTGGCCTTTTTGGTGAAGGAACGTGAAACAAAGGTGAGTTCCAGGCAGCTACTGAAGATAGTCTCACGCAGAAAGGTGGCGCTTCCATCATTTACCAAACACAGCTCTTGTTCGGAGGCAAATGACACTAATCTTCTCCCACTCCAGTTTACTTTAGAGCTTCCCCTGAGATAGTGGAGGGCATTAAAGTATCCAGTCATCACGAAAAGATGTGGGGCCAATATTGCGATTTGTCGTAACCGCTCGATGTCTAACCGATTTGAGGGCCACAATACGCTCAAGCTACTGTGAAAGTGAGCTTGCCTTTCTTAGACACATATACTGGTTTTTATGGTAAGGTGGCACTGGATGATGAACATACGTAAAATCACATCGTATGAAAGCGATATTCTAGCCCCATTCTCCATGTATGTCGAACATGAAGCACTCATAACCGGACAGTCTGATGTGAAATGATAGGGCTCGCGGATGATAATGGGGAACTGATTCATGAACACAAATTGTCGAAAGTCCGACATGCGTGACTGAAATCCTCTGGTGTTCCACTGAAATTTCATGAAATAACAGAACATAAATATAGGCAACCTAATGGCCATATATGCGCCACCCCGATGCGCAAAACCTTGACAATGAAATTGCCGCCACCAACACGAAGTGTGCACCCTATCTCTCACTGCCATAAATTTAAAACAGCAGAGAAAAGCTCGTTCTCAAGGCCATTTGAGAGATGTCAGTGGAAAAACCGAAAAAGGAAGAAAGAAAAGTAACAAAGTCAACAGAGTACACAGCAAAAACTAAATAAGAAAGCTAGAAATATAATTGAAAAAGAAAGCATAGAGTAACTGAAGCCAATAAGAGAAAAGCAGATGATGGTGACAACATGACCAAAGCAATGCAAAACACTCTAAAACTCATGTATAACCATCGAGAAAAGCAATTTCTTTGTCTCAGAGTAAAATCGAAGGCGCGCTTAAGCACTTGTTGCTATGTTGCCTCAAGAAGAAAGCTTCAGTATTTGCCATGACCTGGACTTGGTCGAACTGCGGTGAGCAGCCGAAACTCCTGCAATGGAGCGCCGAATGCGCACCATTGTTACTCCTTACAGATAGACTGTGCTCTCACGTGCGATCATTAATGCAACGCCCGGTTTGCCCGATGTGCACTCTCCCACAAGATAACAGAATACGGTAAACAACAGCGGATACGCAATTCATGAAAAATGTTGCATGCTTCTTTGTGCATTCAGACTTTTTTCTGTTTCGACATTAGCCATCAAATCTGTGCTAACTTGCAAGGTGCTGAAAGCACTGAGTTCACGCCGTACTTGCTCGCGACCTTCTTGATATTGTTGGAGACATTATGCATTTTTGCTAAAGTAGCAAAACAAAACAAAAACACATTTAGTATCGGTAACCTGCTCGCGGGTGCCGGTTAGCTCTTTCTAATTTGCTCGGTAAACAAGCGCAAAAAAGAAAGTCGCAAGCAGTGACATGGTGCCGTGAAGCGAAAAGGCAAACGCCGCGTTTCTAGCGGTAGCGCACAGTGCGGCCGCAATCAGGTTCTGCTTCCTAACACCGGCCAGGTGGCACGCAGGAAAACTGGACGTGCTGTTGCTATATAAAATGACACGTTATACTCAGAAGCGCTTCTCTTGGATATGTTTATATATCTCTTAAGGATTCTTCAAAGTTCCTTAATTACCTTCAGATGCAAATGGAAGTAAAAGATACAAGCTCTCATCATACAACATTTAGATTACTTTCTGTATAGTGGTGTTATTCTTGACTTCATTTGTTACTTAGGCTTATGTGTTTTCTGGTAAAAGCTTACTGTCCGTGCAGTGCAATCACTGCGCTTGCAATCTCTTCGTGCATCATATTCGCCTTAATTACTTTTTTAATCAGTTCACTTTCCAACATTGCCCCTTTATCGTTAATAAATGCTCCAACTGTTTCCCAAATTCTGTAATATACGCGTCTGTTACAAGATCCGCGAGTGAAAGGAGAGTAACGAGTGAAACTTCAGAGGAGCTCTTGCGGGAATTATAAGTTGCCTCCGCTGGCTTTACAGCGTAAATATTGCTCAGCACACACCAAAATGACTACACAGGATTGAAATTGTATTTTGACTGCGGATTATGATTTTGGCTGTTTCGAAAACGAGGCTATTTGGTAACGGCGCGGCGGTAAGGGCGTAATTTTTCCGTCCGTCCGTCTGTCCGTCCGTCCGTCTTTACGTGAGTGCGTGTGCGTGCGTGCACGTGTTTCGTTCACGCTGTAATTTCTTTGAAAGTTCGATCTTTTTTAATCGCACGTATATATATTCATATATAGGGGGTTGCTTCAAAGTTCAGCACGCAGGACCCGACGTAACATACGCAGGAAAGAGATAACGAACTTTTAGGAAGACTTACTTATTGAACGTTTTCGGTTGGTGGACCAGCCTTCGTCAGAGTCAGGGTACTCTGACGAAGGCTGGTCCACCAACCGAAAACGCTCAATAAATAAGTCTTCCTAAAAGTTCGTCGTCTCTTTCCAGCGTATATATATATATATATATATATATATATATATATATATATATATATATATATATATATATATATATAGAATGCTTACTCATTCATAGTCTTTGAAATTCTGCAACCGAGAGTATTACCCACTCAATGTTCACGGGTAACTGGAAATTGCCTTTTAGGAAAGGTAGAGAAGTCATCCGAAAGAGCGTTTGGCCATGGTCAACGAACTTACGTCCCAGAAGATTCCTGAGGACTGGCTAATTTACTTCGGGCTGTAGAGTGTTGCGCTGGCTGCCGTATGCCCACTTCAGGAGCGTAATGGTTTGTTAAAGTGTGCAAGAGTTGCATATAGTTCTATTGCCCATTTTATTGCAGTAAGATTAAGCACTCCTAAATACGGCACAATAAGCAATTTCACGCCCAGAAGGGCGTTAAAACGGTTTCTTCCCATTTACAGCCTTTATTAGGCCCATTTAGCAGAAATTTGACCTAAAGACATCCTTTAGCAAGGGTGTGTGCCAAAAAATAAAGCAATAAAAAATTTGCAGCCTGAGGAAAGAATTAACACCCGATTCGAAAGGTGCTCGTACACCTACTAGCCCGTTGGGTACCGTTTTAAACTGTCCTTGCAGCTATAAGATATTAGGTTTCAAGTGCAACCAACTCGTTCTCTGCGATGCAAGATTCGACTTTGGGCAAGGTTTTTTCATGAAATGAGGCATAGCTTCTGCACAATTAATACATACGCCTACCATTATTTGAAGAGCTCAAACGTGGTCCTTGTGTGGCGCAATGATTAGGGTTTCCAATTTCCACGTGAAGTTCCTAAGTTCGAATCTCCCTCCATGCATTACTTTTGTACCCTATTTAATGATGAATTGCTTGTTCTTTGATTCCAGTTGTGTAGCAATGCTAATAAACAACTCGTGAAAAGCATAACGAGCTGAGGGAGACATATTTCGCTTGTACTTCAGGCAAGCGCCCCACCTTAATGGTTTTAATCAAATAAAGGTGCTTGTTACATCAACGTAAACGTGCTCGTCTTGCGACAAATCGCCCTTTAGACCCTTAAGCATGTTAAAATGTTTAGAGGGCGCTCCCAACCATTCGCGACAGAGTCATGCTCCGTTGTCGCGGGTAAGTATGTAGCTGATATACTTGATGATATTTAGGTTTTACTGGCGCATGGGTGGATATAGCTGATACAGATATTACGAAGGTTTGACCGTACGCAGTCGGCACTTGGAGACGTTTAGTTAACTCTAGATAACCTGTGTCCTTTTTCGAGCAAGCACAAGAAGTTCTATTGCAGCATCCGTCCTCGCCAAACTTCGAGGGAGTTCAAGTCTTGCATAATCTAAGAGAATCAGAAATTCACACTATGAGCGCGGAAGTGTGCTACTTAATACCTTCATTTTATTGACATAATAAACAAGATATCTTGGTAAGAGAATGCTGCACCGGCTACTGTTTTGGGAAACAAAAAGAAAATGGTATTATCGTATACACTTCTATACATCCACGTACCCAGAGGGGGGGGGGGGAGGGGGGGGGGGAGGCCCACCCCTTTAAACTAAGCGGCATACACCCCCCGACCACCCGTCACTACTCCTCCCACACATTTACAAAGCGCCGCCAAATCAATCTTGAGACTTGACAGCTATTCGGTGTTCAAAATTTTGCTGCCTTTTTCATTCCTTTTGGGTGGGGTAGTTATCGGCCTCTCTAAGATGTGAAGGCGAGTTTTCTTAGCGATTCGGTGCCCGCGCGATTAGCTCGAGATGCGTTCAAATGTCACCATCTATTGCAACGGTCACACGCATCGCAGTTGCTTCGTTGGTTCAAGCTTCCTTGTTCAGACTATTCCAGGGACGAGGAAAGGGATTCAGTTCGTAGTCAGCTGGTATGTATGCTCGTGGGACGAGTTGCGTACGGAGACAAGACCAGTTTTGCTTCATTATTTCCTGGAATGACGGCTGGCCGCGTTGCTGGCATATCCTCGCAACCATATACCCACAATATGGTTTAGATAAGGTGGAAAATAAAATGATGGGAAACAGCGTCCAAAATCAAACCTTGCAAAAACCGTTAAACCCACAAGAAATATAAATGTCTCCCGTTACCTCGTCTGGATTTTCCCTAATTGTACAGCACGTTTTGTGCAAAACTGACAACTGGAAACAATAGTCGCAAGGAGTTGAGAAATTAAGCGATCTACTGAGGAATAGAGCCGAGGTAACAGCCAAACAGGAATGAAAAACAAGATATTAACAAATTTAACCATTGCTTGTGAAACTATTTATGGATCAACATCTCTTTATTTAAAAAGGAAGTAGAGGAAATGCCGCCGGGAGTGGAGAATGATTCCGTTTGTTTTGAATGACGCTTCTACCGTTATCAGTCTAACCACCTGACGTAGCCACTTCTGTGCTATGCTTATGTGGGTGTTTTTCTAACCTTCCGCAATTGGCGCAGTACGTCTAGAAGTGCAGCGTCCTGCGCTCTACGCGGTTGTACGGGACTGCGAGCCACGCATCATCAAGCAACTTCCCAAATAACAATACGAGTTGGTTTTGGCACTTAACTTGGTAGAGGAGTAGACGTGGGATCAAAAAGAACTCTGATTGTTCCGCAAATATATATCTTTTTCTCTATTTCTTCCAGATCAAATTTAAAAAAAAAGAACGCTACTAGAAATCTTTATTTTACACTTTCAGTTGTTTACTTGTTCTTTGCAGTGCTCTTGCTGCGCTTCTTTCCTGCGCGAGTACAGTTGATATGGCTCCTTGTTTGTCAAGCAAAGGAGAGGTCTATCTCGCAGACGCATACCTGTGAGATACGCCTTATTTAATTTCGCTTTAGGAGGTTTACGCGTTTTTACTGTGAACGGTGGGCATTATCCACATTTACACTAGTAAAGATAGCCTCCCCCCCCCCCCCCCCTTTTGGAAAGAAATCCTGGCTACGTGCCTGCTTCTATACTTTTGCACACATAGTGTAAAAAATTGAGCTTGCTGCAATAAGTGCACATACAACAGCATTACCATACAACAGTAAAAAAAATGCAGCAGAAACCACCGTAAATAATTATTAGAGGAATAAAATCAGGGGACTACAATGAATGGGACGAAAACTACCCAAAAATGCACGACTAAACAAGAAAATATGAAGCAGAACAAGAATCAGTAAACACAAATTAGTGCAATAACAATTATTTATTACAGAGTCTATGCAATGTGTGAAAAAAAATGTATAGTAATCCCAAGGTTCAAGGTTCCTGAAATATTTCAGACACTTATCATAATGAGCTGTATTATATGTATAGGATAAAACAGCCCTAAATAAACAAGGAAAAAATTTAAGTATACATTACTAAACATGAAAGCAAAATTACAGATTAAATCAGAAGATCATTTCACAACATCATTTCTCCTTCATTTCGTTTTTTTCTTTCTTCTTGTTTTTTTTTACTGCCCTTCCTTTTTTTCATTTGAGATTTGAGGAGGCAAGGATTACTGATAAAAATTAGTTCAGATTTCGAGGAACAACTTTAAACTGAATGCAAGTGATTCATGCTTAACTATGCACGTGACGTGAGCAGGAAACAGATTCCACTGAAGGATCGTAAGGAGGAGAGGTGAGTGGAAAAACAGATTAGTGCTGGCGAAGATAGGTTCGACTTTAAGTTGCTGACCAAGTCGCGAAGACACATGGTAAGCTGGCCTGATATTTAGAGTAACGTGTGAGGACTGATTGCGATAAAGTTTATGAAAGAAGGACATTAGTGTCACATATAGCCGGCGTTTCTCAAGAGGAGCTAGATAAATTGAATACTTGATTCCGTAACAATCGATGTAGGTGAGTAATTTCTTGTGATGAAACGAGCAGCCTTATTTTGCACAGACCCCAATTTGTGTTTGACGTAAGCCTGATGTGCATTCCAAATTCAGGAAGCGAATTCGATTTTAGAGCGTGCTAAGGAGGCCTAAGCAAGAAGTTTGGTCTCGTCGTTAGCCGAATGCAAATTACGCCTTATGAGTGTTCCATGATAGACCGGATGACAAGTGGACACCCAGATATTTTATTGTGGATACAGAGGCTATGGGGACGTTGTTTAATATGTAATCACATAAGAGGGGTTTAGCTGTAGTTCCAAATCTGATAGTTTTTGTTTTACAAATGTTAATTTCTATTTGCCACTTATTACACCATTTACTCAGATTGTCTAGGTCAGACAGGATGTAGCAGGTATCCTCAAGGTTAGTAAGTTGTCTGTAGATAACGCAAACGTCAACGAATAACCTGGCTACAGAACACATACCATTTTTAATATCGTTAATATAAACTAAAAACAAAATAGGTGCGAGCAGGGAACCCAGTGGTACTCCAGATTTGACGTGTATTAACGGAGACGAACGTTCATTAACGAAAACTGATTGGTACCGGTTAGTTAAAAAGTTGGTAATCCACCTAATTATTATTGCATTTTGTTAAGATCTGTGAGTTTATGAATAAGCCACAAGTGAGGAACCTTGTCAAAAGCCTTCGCGATGTCTACCAATATCGCATCAATTTGATGCAAAGAATGAATAAAGTGATGCAAGTCATTAATTAATTCAAACAGTTGCGTTTCGTAAGATCGATCATCTAAAAATTCTTGCTGATTGATAAAAAAGAGGTTATGTTCCGTAAGAGACTTCATTACAGCAGATGAAATATGTTCGAGAAGTTTGCAATACGTCCTGGTTAAATAAATCGGTATGTAAATTTGATGGGTTAGACGAGTCACCATATTTAAATATAGGAATTACGCGAGCTCCTTTCCAATTGTTTCGGACGCATCCCGTGTCGACAGATTGCTCAAAAAGTGTGGCTAAAATGGGACATATTGCAGGTTTGGACATTTTAAGAAGTTCGGGCGGATTCCATCAGGACCAGGAGCCGAGTTAGCTGGAAGACGATCAATACAGGACTGTACTCCTTCAGGAGTGATATTATAATCATGCATGCTTGAATGTAAAATAGGGGCCATATTGCTACTAGCTACAGGAATCTCATTCGTGAAAATAGATGAAAAGGACTCGTTGAATTCAATAGTCGCATGTGCCAGAGAAAGAATGTTACTATCATTGGATAACGATACCGTCGAGTTCAATGCATAATTTGGATTAAGAGCTTTCTAAAATTCTTTTTTGTCATTGCGAAGCATGTTTGAAATGTCGTGGCTGAAAATTTTATCTTTGGCTGTTGTTATTACAGTTCTGCGTAAGTGCGCGTGCTCGAGATAGCACATCCAGTCTTCCGCAGATGCTGACAGTTCAGCTCTGGAATATAAACGTTTCTTTTTTGTTGCAACGTGGCACAGGCGTCGTAAGCCAAGCTCTTTGCGTGCAGGCTGTTATTTCGACTTTTGAGATATGCTTTCTTTAAGTGCGATCAGCTCGCCCAAAGAAGTACTCAGTTCGCGTTTACGTCGCGATGATGGAATAACTGCAGAAAGTCGACAGAAAAACAAACTTGGTCTTCTATCGATTCTAATCCCTATTGTTACAGTATTAGTCGTTCCCTTCTAACTACGGTGACTTCGTTCAAGTACATTATCGTTTACATCACTAATTATCTCTCGTAGAACTTGCATGTCGAACACATTATAACAAAACCAATCGCATGTTCGGCTTCCTTTGTCAGAACTTTTCTGACACCCCAGTATCATTAAAATTGCTACTATATTAGACCATAGTCCGATCCAAAGTAGAATATGCCTCGTCTGTTTGGGGTCACCCAACTAAAGCACAAATCACGTCCCTAGAATTACTCCCGAATTCTGCACACTTTATTCTCTCTCGTTATTCGCGCCATTTCGATGTTTTAAAGATGAAAAAAAAAAGAACTTTATATATTCCAAACCCCTCTGCACGGCGCTGCTAAGCCCGACTATATGCGTGTATCGCGAAATTTAATTATTTTAATGAAAACTTGAAACAACTTCTGCTCGCCGTCCCTCATTTCGTATCATCGCGATTTGACCATCACATTAAATTTGGGGTGCCGAATTGCCGTACTAAATGTTATTACGAAGCCTTTGTACCGAAAATCAGCATCGACTGGAATCACCTGCCTACTTCAGTCGTTTCACTCCCAGTGCCTGCATCCTTCAAATCTGCAACTGAAGAAAACTTGCAATCAAGTGTATCCGGTCTTTATATATATATATATATATATATATATATATATATATATATATATATATATATATAAGCGAAAATAAATAAATAAATAAATAAATATCAATTTGCTTCAATGAGGCGGAGTGCTCGGAGTGCTCATATGTTTGAAACGCGGTCTGGTGCACGCCGTGCATACACGCCCTGTGCGTGTGTGGGCGATAGTGTCATCATGCTATAAGGAGCCGAAGTTACTGCAACGCAATCCGGCGCACGCCATGTGTACGCGTTGGCCATGACGTGTTTGGAATTCTCAAAACGCGTATTCTGTGCAAGACGTATGCACGCTCTGTGAACGTGTTGGCGATCGATGACGTGATGGAATTTTTCGAAATGCGGTCATCACGCACACTGTACAATCGCGCCCTCCGCCCTCTCCACCTCCACCCCTGCGCTTCCTCCTGCAGTCATTGGCCCTACTTTGTTAGGCAAAATGCAGTTTCATATAACCCGGTTTTCCGGCGCGTGGATTGCCTGCAGTGCTAGCAGTGCGAATGCGCGGGTGCGTAAAGTTGTGTTTTCTTTTGTGCGATATCAATTATATGGACACTCCAGGCGAGTTCCTGTCGTCGACGTCGCCGCCGCCGTGATGTTCTTTGTAAATTTATGTATATCTAGGCTACGCTTTCATAAATGTTGTATATGCAAGCATTGTTTAACTGCGCGAACAAACGAACCACAAAGACAGCATGGGACATGGACGGGCGCAGTCCATGTCCCATGCTGTCTTTGTGGTTCGTTTGTTCGCGCAGTTAAACAGTGTTCGCTAATATCTACCAACTCGCCCAACAACAAGTTCTTCTAAACTAGTATATGCAAGACTGATGGTATACTATTTAACCTTCAAAGTTGCTTAAACCAAGATTGGGCTCTTGAATGAGCCATTCTTCAGAATTTTTAGAACTGCAGCGCCCAAATAAAATTTATGAAACAGTTAATTCAAAGTACGTGCACTTTATCCTAAGTCTTCTCAAACTACTAAAATGTGGCCACCGCGGCCGCATTTTGATGGGGGCGAAATGCGAAAACACCCGTGTACTCAGATTTAGGTGCACGTTAAAGAACCCCAGGTGGTCCAAATTTCCGGAGTCCCCCACTACGTGGTTTTGGCATGTAAAGCCCCATAATTTTTTTTGTTAAAAAGTGCAAAATAACATTTTACAGTACCGAATGTTTTTTGTTTTTTCAGGGAGCATGGGTGAAGAGTAAAAAAAAAAAGCGCACTACAAATGAAACATTACGTTTGATTTATAGGACGGATTGTTCGGTCCACTGTTGAACCCTTAATTCTCCATTTTCCTGTGACCCATTTTCCCTGTTCAGACGCCACAAAACAGCGCACAGTGCTGCAGCACAACAGAAAAACGCCACAAAAAGCAATTTTGTTGCCTGAGCTTTTGTAGAAGAGAATCGTACGGTGCATGTTCATCCGTTAGTGGCACACAATCAGTGTTACTTTCCTACATACGTTCTTCAAAACCTATTGAGCGCCCTTTCACATGTCGCTGGTTATTGACGATCCCAATAATGTTTAAAACAAATAGCTTTGTTGGGTTCGTACGGCCATTTCTGGGGGTCGTCTATCTGACTTTCACCGCCGGCACGAAGGCACCGATGTAAAGCCCGCGCGATCCCTCGCGAGCGCTCGCGCAGCCGAGTTGGTGGGTGCGTTCACGCCTCACATTTTTTCCATAACGAGTTGGTGGGTGCGTTCATCGCCGAATGCCAGCTATAAGCGCAGCTTTTTGAGACGCACGTGTGGTCGTGCGCGAACATTAGGGCATTCCGAGGGTTTGACTGTACTCGGAAAGTACAGCCTTGGTCTTTTTCTCCCGCCACCCTCACCCCGCGCGGAGGTTGCGGGAGAGGGCGTCGACGGCGGGACAGGAGGATGGGAATCGTCTTTCACGCCAGCACTCGCACCGCTCGATACAACACATGTGTGACGAATCGGCTAATATGTGTAGCCACCTGTACAACCACCTTAGATGTTTTCGTTGACGGCTCAGTTTTCTACGTAATTGCGCAATCGAATACCACACGCTACCTGAATATACTCACGGATACAAATATACACCTTCAAACGCATCATTCCTTTGATAAAGCAAATAATTTCTAGAACAATTCGTCTATTCGCTTACATTGACAATCATCAACGAATGTTTCTGTACATTTTTTTCATACATTCGCTGTCCGGGTGTCTCATGACAATAACGAGGCATACCTCCTTATCTACAAGCGAAAATACTAGTTTTCTTTATGATGCAATAAAACTAGGGTAGCTCCGCAAACTATAGAAGAACCGCTCGAGTAGTTTGAAGCGGCTTCTGAAAAAAGCGCAACTTTTTTTGCAGTATCGTTGATTTTAGTTCACAGTAATTGAAAAACATAGATTTCTTGGGAGTGTGACCACAATTCCCCCTATTCCATAACTTTTCTTCTATTCAAATCGACGAAACTGTAATAATATGAAAACATGAGTTATACTCGTTGAAGGAACGAATCAATGTAAAACTGGACAAGGGCGGAACTGCTATCCCCGAGTGCTTCCCATTCAGTGTAAACATTAAGAGGGTGTGAAAGGGGGAGAGAAGGCACAGGGGTTCAAACATTTAGACATACAGATAGTAAATGAAATACATAAGCACGACTTTACATTTACAGAGCATACAGAAGCAGTTGCACAACATTGCAAGTCAGACGTGCGAGAGAACAGCGTTTATTTCCATGAGACTTTGCACTTTGTTCTGCTTTGGAAGGATCGCTGCTCTGGAATGTATTCAATTCGATGGAAGGCTTCAAATTGATGATTAATTTTACGTTCCTGGCGCTTTACTAACGAGAGAGAGAGAGAGAGAGGGAGGGAGAAAAGAAAAGGGAAAGGCAGGGAGGTTAACCAGATGGGTAGATCCGGTTTGCTACCCTACGCTGGGGAGAGAGGGGAGGGGGAGGTAAAGTGATCGCAAAGTAGAGATAAAGAAAGAAAGGAGCATAGGCACACAATCACAGTCAAATACTGTCACCATATACCGTCACCACACAGCACAGTAGCACTTGCAGTACTATAAACATCGGTTCATGCTACAGCCGCTTGTCCAATTCTGTTGCCCTTAAAAAGTGCAACAGTGCCCTCGTCGCCCTCCGCTGTGTTGGTTTGTGATTTCAGCATTCTAATATGAGCTCCTCTGTTTACCACTTTTTAATGAAGCCAAGTACGTTGTTATATATGTTCGAAACAATCAACTCGCCGCGAACATTAAATGCTCCTCAGCGCGGCTTGCCATAAGCACGTGTTATCTGTTGGTACTTTAAAAACAGCTCAGCGAACTAGATCAAAACCGTAGTTATATGTGTGACGAAGAAGACTTAGACTTAGGACACGAGGAAACAAATACCACAGACAAGCTGCTGACTGCCAATTGGATGTTAATTTGAAATTCTCCAGCCATTCTATACCTTTTTCAACATAGGCATGCGTACCCCAGTGGCAAAAAAAACTGTAAATCAGCAATATCATAATCTTTCATCCAAAAAAGCTTCTTCAAGAGGGGGAGCGCTTAAATATTATCTCCTTCCTTTCCAATGTATTAAGCCTGTATTATTACCCTATGATTTTTGTTTTTTTCAAATATGGGAGTGCAGGAACACTTGTTAGAATGTCCTGCTAAATGATTCCCATATCCATTATTTAGGTTACTGCTGTGCTGACGAGCTCTTTGATCGAAACACTGTCCTGTTTGCTTTATATAAGTTTTTCCACAGCACAGCGGTATCTGATAGATAACGTTGCGCCTGCAGTCAGTGAAACAAGACATACGATCTGTGGTGTACAGGGGCCTTTCGCGTGTTTTCATACGATTACATATTGAGGAAAGCTTGCACGGGGCACTGAAAAGCAAATTAATATTACGTCTACCGGAAACTTTCTGTAGATTGCGTGACAACTTGTGCAAGTATGGCACAACGTGCGCTGGTCTCTTGTCTTTATTCTTTTCTTTCTGTGATGGTTCGGAACTTATTCTTTTTCCTTTTTGCAAGATGGCTTCGCATACTGAAGTGATGACAGAATGGGGAAAGCCTGCGTTCTGTAATCACACTTTCTGATTTAAAAAAACTTCGCTCGCACTCATGCTCACGCGATTACTTAGTGATGCCTGATTGCATGGTTGCTATGCCTCTCTTAATCAATTTAGAGTGTATGCTGTCGTAGCGCAACAAGGTTTTCTCAGATCTGGGATGATATCCCCAGCATACATGCTCGTCCAAAGGAAAGCAGAGATTAATATCGAGAAACTATAAGAAAGTTTCAAAGAAAGAGCTCGTTAGCACAGCAGTAACCTAAAGAATGGCTGTGGGAGTCATTTAACCGGACATTGTAACAAGTGTCCCTGCACTCCCATATATAAAAAACAAAATTCATAGGGAAAAGAAAATGTAAGAGGAAAAGGGAAATAAGAGAGGCTTATTACATTAGAAAGGAAGGAGATAAATGTGTAAGCGCTCCCTCTCTTGCATTATCGGAAAAAGAAATAGCTTTTTTTTTTTTTAATGAAAGATTATGATGATGATTTGCAAATGTTTTCGCGATTGGTGTACGCATGCTTATGCTGAAAAAAGTATAAGATGGCTGGAGAATTTCAAGTAAACTTCTGGTTGGCAGTCACCGCTTGTCTGTGGTATTTGTTTCCTCGTGTCCTTGTTTTATTCGCGCTGTTCAACCTCAGTTCTAAATATGAACCAAGTAGCCCTCATCAATATCTTAATAATAAAAAGATTTGTTCGTTGACAATCACCTGTGAAGCTACCACGCACTTTTCAGTCTACTTAAACATGTTAGAAATATTTTAAAGAAATTAACTTACCACCTGCTAGATTTCGAGCATTCGAACCAAAATAGCTATACCTGGTAATATTCTCAAATATAACATATATTCTCATAACTTTTAAAGCCTTGCATGCCGGGCAAGCCCGAAATATAAGAGGCTAGTTTATTGAGATAGCGTGAAAATTTTGCCAACTTAACAGGCCTTCATCGTGCGGAATGTCTTCAGCCGAGATTGATTTATTAGGAAGCACGCGTGAATTTATATTCCATGATCGTGTCATTACGAGTTTCGTGGCACTTCTTCATATCCTATGACTCCAAAAGATAGGTTATAGTGTCTTCAGTTGGCGCCAGCTACTCATCGTCATAGAGTAATCAGAAAGAAAATAGAAACACTGAAAAGTATTCGACCGCCCACAAGGAAATACGCACACATGCAATGATTTGCAAGCCAGCGAAAGCGGCATACTCAAACGAATCCTAGAACACGCGCAGGCGGACACGGTTTAGCCCCTCCCCCCCCTCCAAATATGTGTAAGAACAAAACTCTCGTTCGCTTTTTTTTTTTTATATCAAAACATCGTTCCCGCATAAAGCACTCTGGCACGCTGTTGTCGGCAGCCACAATCGTTTGACGTGGCTCTTCCTTCGTAACCTCACCACACGTGCCTGACCGTAAGCGCGCGCCAAACGACTGCCCTGCTCTCTCCCCTTGCTCCGGCCCCAGTCTTGACAATGCTGTGATGTCGATGCCCAAGGTCCCCCGTGTCGTTGAGGGCTAAGATCCACGGTACATTCTAATGACGGCATGACAAGGGAATGCGCCAGTGCGCGCATCCCAGCCGGAACAAATGGCGGCGCGTGGCATCAGCCAGCTGCCTCGGCCAGCGTACGGGAGGCGGCTAGACTCGGTTGTCCGGGAGACGCCCGGACGCCGAACGTGTGGGCCATAACAAAGCGGGCACAGGCACAGCCAGGTCGCAGAAGGGAGGGAGGACCGCGCGAGCGAAGCCGGTGGCAGCCGCTGCTTCTCGCAGCCCCAGCGAATGCCTGGCCGCCCCCGGCTCGTCTCGACAGGCAGAATTCTAAGCGGATTTCATATCACGTCCTATAGGCGACCCATTCCTACATGAGCCGTAATTGAACCGCGTTAGTGCGCGCCTGTCGATCGAGTGACGTAAGAGGTGAGTACACTGCAGAACTCCAGCGCACATCCCCACCTCTCTCTATGTGCTCGCTCTCGTGCTTCGTGATTCTCTTTGCTCTCTCGAGCCGTGGTACCTAGCTCTTTATTCGCCCCGTTGTTTGTTCTGGTTCCGTCAGCACACGTACTTTCACGCGAGTCAAGTGGGTAAGAAGTCAGGTTTAGTGTGGCTGAAGAAGCTGTCGATACGAAATCCTACGGGAAAGAAATATTAATTGTTCTCTGCGCATATTTTATTATTATTATTATTTAGTTGCAACGCCACATAAAGATTTCAAAGTATAATTTTAGTGGAGTGTTCTTGGCATGGCACTACTCTTGTGTCAAAGTATCACACTAGTCAGTGCGTGTCAAAATTTGTAACTGAACCTACGCAAGCGTTGGCTACTAAATAACTACTAAACGAAGATTTTAATGAAACGACGACTACTTGAGGCCCCTTTTCACAACGTACCAATTCATTAGCCTTTACCGCAGTGTACCTATCATCACAATTTCGCAAACAGCACGCCTTTTCAGTTTATTTTAATGTGACCATACAAGAACGCTCAGCGTTGGGGGGCGCGTTATCATTAAAAAAAGCTGGGAGAGAGGAGGATACCAGTGGAAGCGAGCAAAATAGCTGAGGGGATGAAAAGCAGCGAAGCACCAGAGGGAAGAAGGCAGGCGCAGGTGATCACGTTAGCGTCGTGTCAGCGCACCCACCATCGTCAGAAAGAAGTCCGTACGTGCTATATAAGTCACCTGATGCATGGACGGCGTCAGTCCCCGACATGCTTCCCTAAAAGGGGTTCTTGTCCAAAGACGAGGTGCGTGTTGTTGCGGCGGAGAGATGGCAGCGCCATACAGAGTACGCAGGAATACCAGGGTGCCGATATGCTAGAGTCATGTGCCACTCACTCAGAATCGCAAGGACATCGAAAATGCGCCATATTGAAAAAGCAATAGCCGATAAATGCGCAGTTTGTTGTGTTATGATCAGGGCTGAGAGGAAAGCGCGTCAGTGCGAGACCCCGGGACAGCAATAAGGGGTTCTTTGCTGGCGGATGTCTGATGGCACATCGTTAAATGATAGAATCCCGGGACACACTGGCATTACATCTCTCTCACGTGATAACATGAGCAGAGTCCGTAAAATTTTTCTTTGATGTTTCCTTGCTGCAATTGGTCGTTAGGTTCTCATAAATAATAAAAACCGGATTCATCGGTATCCTTTCTTCCAGTTGATTACATAGTGAGGGTCTCGAATCCGACAGCTTCCATGCCTTCAAGTAGCATGTGCAGGTTTACTGAGCAGTTGCCTTCACCCAAAAAGTTCCCGTACTATGTGACACCGGCCGGGATATAGGATGCTCTACATCTACTGCCATGGTTATGGGGGGTGGCGCTGACTAGCACTTCCAAGGTTAGTTCAAGTAGACTGACGTAAGTACTCCCGAAACTGAATGGGAGAAAAAGGCCGCAGTAGTTGAATTGGTAAGAGCCTCACACGCGTAATGCGAAGACGTGGGTTTGTATCCCACCTGCGGCCAGTTGTTTTATCGTCCACTTTCATTCCCATTTAAGTATCACTTACTGAATTCAATTAAGAACTACAAATCCTTTCCCTTAAGCTATCCTTCGTGTTATTGATTGTTGGCTTCCTATAGTATGACTACATATGTATAACACTCCTATGCCCTTATTAATCACGGAACCGTATATGAAGCAGCAGTAACGTCTCTGTGACACATTCAGACTTCTACTGATATCCCTCATTGTGCTGCTAGAAAACTAACACGACAAGGATGACAAGGCCGCTTTTGGCAAAGGTAGGTCTACTTATGGAAACGTCGGCCGTCCTATCTGAGGCATTTTACCCTTGTCGACACAGCTTTTATCCCACAGTGTGTTACCAGCTTCCGCACCCTATCTTAACTCTATCTTAACCTTGTGCGATCGAATAATGCACGCATGTTTAGCAAAAGCCATCTGTACGTGTAAAGGGACCCGTCAGGTTCAAACATTGCACTGGAAAGTGCAGTGCGGACTAAAACTACTACACTAGAACAAAGAAGGCTAGCCTATAGGTTCATTAAGGCTTTGGTTGTTCCGAACTTAGGCAGAACGGTTGCGGTCTGTCACCTCCGGAGCAGTGAAAATACCATTCTCTATCGGTCTCTCTAATCACGAGCCTAATCTAGAGGGTTCATCAAAAACTATGGGGCACAATGTCAGCCAGGCCGATGATAAGCTGCGCCCTGTGTTTCCTAATGAAGTCCTGTACCTTGCATCATCAGGGAGTCCGATGACAGTCAGTGTCGTTTGCCCTACGCTCCCCGCAAAGACATTGCCCTCGTTTCATTAGGATTTGAGATTGCTGCGCAACCCTTTGTGTGCTCGACCAGTGTTGCAAGAAAAAAGCAATAAAAGATAATTTTAACGTCAAATAATGGCTTCTGTCCGATTTCTCAATTTATGCGCCTCGTCGTTCTTTTGCAACTACCTTTGAAATACTGAGATTCCTGCGGCGTTTGTTTTGGTGAAACACTACCACTGAATGCCGCCACTGAAATCTTTCTTTTGTCTGAAAGTCCTCCTCGTAATAAAAGCGAGCTGTTCCATCCACCCATTCTTCATTTTGTTCAACACACTTATCTTGAGTAGTCACAGCGTAAAAGGTCATTATGTTAGCATTACATACAGATCTCGTAAATATATGTGTCTGATCAAGATAAGCTCAAAGAAAATAAAGTTATTGTAACTTTTTAATGGAAACAAAAATATGACAGTTGACCTAATTACTCTGCGCATTCGTTTACAGATAAATATGTCGGACGGATCAATAGCACTTAACACTACAGCACCTTATTTGGCATTGATGCCGTTTCTTTTAAAAGTCTCAAGAAGGGGGTCTGATAGCTTATGGCTGCAGGGGGACCTCTTATATATAAAAGCATCTGATAGTCTTATAAGCGCTTAAAAAATGTTAGAAATGCAGGAACACGTTACGAATTAAAGTAAATAATAAAATTTGCGCAGGTGTCTGTCTATCCCCGTTCACTGTCCTCCATATTTATGTTCTTCTTCCTTGCCTGCTAATCGCTGCAGATTTATTTTTGAACATAACTGCGACTATTTCTCAGAGGGCCATTTGACGGGCAGCCATCTGCTTCTCGTTTCTCGCATCTTTCATAAGTTGATGTTTCCCATCACTCTTCTTGCCGTGTCGATACACAACTCGTTCTCCGTCCTCCGCTGCATCGTACATAAGCAACTTAATATTTCAGTGGCTGAAGAGCCGGTGCGGCATCGCCGGCAACGACAGCACAGATGAAGCTGCGCGCTCGGCTAACCAAGGCAAGTGCGTGCCCGCCGCTGTCGAGAACTGATGCAGAACTGGAAGAATGCCAACATTATACCTATCCACAATAGGGGAAACGTTAAAGAATTGAACAATTATAGGTCTATTCGCTTTCTTCCAGTATTGTATAAAATATTCACCAAGATAATTTCCAATAGAACAAGGGCAACCCTGGAATTCATTCAACCAAGAGAACAGGCTGACTATAGGAAGGCTTAGGAGTGAGGATCAGCGGTGAATATCTCAGCAACCTTCGGTTTGCACATGACATTGTCCTGTTCAGCCACACTGGCGACGAGTTAAAACAAATGATTGAGGACCTTAACCGAGAGATTTTAAGAGTAGGATTGAAGATAATTATGCAGAAACAAAGATAATGATGAATAGTCTGGCAAGGTAACAAAAGTTCAGAATCGCTAGACAGCCTTTAGAGTCTGTGAAGAAGCACGATTAACCAGGTCAATTTCTCACAGGGGACCCAGATCATGAGAAGAAAATTTACAGAAAAATAAAAAACGCTTGGAGCGCATACGACAGATATTGTCAGATCCTGACTGGAAGCATACCATTATCATTAAAAATGGCTGTGGCTTAGCTAAGGTTAAGCCCAGGATGCGAAGCATACTAGCCTTTATTTTAGTTGTTGAACCACTGTTTAGCCTGGTGAACTGCTGTTGCTTGGCTATATTTGGTTCGGCTAGACGAAGAAACAACTCATGCGTTACTCTGCTTCGCCTTCAAGAGTGGAACGCGACAGCGTTCCCGTCGACCCACCAAGGGGTATAAGACAATGGGCTACGGCGCAGCGACTACGCGCCCCGCATTGGACGCGGTGACCGTCGAGCAACGCAGCGTTCGGCGCGGCAACGAAATGTGCGCCTGAGCAAGCGACGCACGCCTGAGCCTTAGAAACAGCTCGTTTCTAAGGCAACACCGCATTCACTAGAGGCGCTTTTGTACCGCTTTGAAGCATCGTACTCGTGGCTCAGTGGTAGCGTCTCTGTCTCACACTCCGGAGACCCTGGTTCGATTCCCACCCAGCCCATCTTGCAAGAGTTGAGCCAAAGCCACCTAGAAAATCAGTCTCTGTAGCACGCCGCAACCTTCGCTTCTCATTCCAACGAGCAGCTCTGTCTCCAGGAGGCATCTCACCTCGTGAGTGTCTAGCAGAGGCAAGCGCAGCTGCTTATATACCGCCGCGACGCCGCGAGCGACGGCGCGAGTTGGAGCCCCGTTTCTCCTCTGTCGTGACGTCACGGTGTCACGTGGTATTGAAGGCGACACCGCCGCGCCTGAGGAGCTGGGTTGAGCTCTCGTAATATGCTTCGCATAAAAGAAAGGTGTAAAATCAGTGCATTCTACCGGTGCTAACATATGGAGCAGAAACTTCGAGACTGACAAAGAAGCTAGAGAACAAGTTAAAGACTGCACAATAAGCAATGGAATGAAGAATGATAGGCGTAACGTTGGAGAGACAGGAAGAGAGTGGTGTGAATCAGAGAGCGAACGAGCATAGCAGACATTCTAATTTAAATTAAGAGAAAGAAATGGAGCTGGGCAGGTCATGTAATGCGTAGGTTAGATAACCGGTGGACCAATATGGCTGCATAATGGTTGCCAAGATAAGGGAAAGCGCAGTCGAAGACGGCAGAAGCCTACGTGGGTTGATGAAATTAAGAAATTTGCAGGCGCTAGTTGGGATTGGTTGGCGCAGGACAGGGGTAACTGCACATCGCAGGGGGAGGCCTTCGTCGTACAGTGGACACAAAATAGGCTGATGATGTTGATGTTGATGATGTGGATGGGCGTCGCATTCACGAAAGCTTTATTCGTTCCTCATCGGAAGGGTCAAGGGCGCCGCATGCCGTTTTTCCCAGCATAATAAAACCATAGAACACATTCTGTGCCCCTGCTCATTCTTCGACTCCCAACAATAGGCTCTGCGTACAAGCATAGAGAAAGGAATATAACAAGAGCAGACACTCGGCGA
This sequence comes from Dermacentor andersoni, assembly GCF_023375885.2. NCBI lineage: Eukaryota > Metazoa > Arthropoda > Arachnida > Ixodida > Ixodidae > Dermacentor > Dermacentor andersoni. The sequence continues at coordinate 34,317,434 of NC_092815.1, forward strand.
AAATTGGAAACAGGAAATACGTCAAGCTATAGTATTAACGCCGACCGTTTGGGGCCGCGAGCATCGAAAAAAGAAAAGAATGTGAAATGAGATTAATAGAAATTGCTTTATTTTTTTTTAATTCTTTCCCTGCAAAAGTAAAAATATCTGCGTATAAATTAAATTAAGCTTTGCGGCTTACTTCCATTGCCTGGCATCAGGCGAACCGGCGAATGACGAGCCAGATGCTTGCGTCATTCGTCAGACACCGCCGAAGCGAGAGAGACCTGCCGCGCATCTGAGCGTTGGCCTGTTTGGTCACCCGTCTGCCTGTTTTTCTGTTTTGGGATTTAGCCTGGTTTGGTGGGCTCCCGACGAATTCTTGCGTTCCTTCTGAACTTCGACATGGCACCACTGCCCTATTGAAGTACGGCAAGGTGAGAAACTTTGTTCGACAGTCTGCGACGCATTTCAAGCAATTAGCTTTACTGCCCGGCACCTAGGCTAGACTTGTGACGCAGTTAACGAAAAACAGCGTGGCCATCGTGGCGCAGTTAAATTGAACTAATGAATCGTACTGGGAGATGTTTGCGACGCTTTCTTTGAGCCCCAATATTATTTTAACTCATTTCAGTAGTTTTTGGGCAAGCTAGTCGCACAGGGTGCTGTGACGCCGTTTCGCGTGTACTGAATTTTACTGCGGCAAGTTTTGGCACTTTCTCTGACCGCCCACATTACTGTAACTAATTTCATTACTTTTTGGGTACCTTTCGAGCGCAGTTGGCGCGCCTGGCGCTGTGACGCGGTTAGCGAAAAGCAGCTCGACCGTCGTGCGCAGTTTGGCGCTTTAATGCACTACAAGTTCATGGCGTTCTCTGAAGCCCAACATGGTTGAAAATTATTTCCGGTACTTTTTTTTTGTTACTTATGACGCACGCTCGCCGCGCCTGTCATGACGCAGCGAAAAGCAGCTCGGCCGTCGTGACAAAGTTAGTTTGGCGCGTACTGAATTTTACTGCGACAAGTTTGCGGCAACTGTTACGTCCCCGCAACAATTTAAGCCTTCTTTCGGTACCCACGCTTGCCGAAAACGAGACGAGTAATTTTCAAGAGTGATAACACGGGTGTGTGTTGCTTGCACCAGCAGAATGCGCAAGAGATAACGCCAAGGAGCTCAAACACCAGGAAATAGTAACTCGAAAATTCTGTCTTCTGAACGGCACCCACGCATTTCAGTTGAGTGCGTGTAGAAGGAATTCTGCGACCATGGCCTGGTTGAGAGCCTGTGTTGCGGCCACCTCTGTGTATTCGTAGCGTACTATCGCGTTGGTTGTGAAATAAGGCTCGGGAAGAGGGGAATGCTTGGAATTAGAATGTTCTTGTGGTATGCGCAGTATTGTTTCGGATGAGTCGGGTATCTTCTACGCATGTGTGTGTAAATACGAACTGCTTTTGTTTGTAATTCCGCCCATTCAGCACTTCTAACGCATTATACTTACATGTTAATACTAAAATAACATTTGCTTGTAATTTAATTTTTTCAGCTGACATCATCTCGTGGAGCTTCCTACGGAAACTACTGCTGCTTGTCTGGTTCCACAACGTTGGATGAATGCACAAAAAGCCCGCAACGAGCATTTATAAAGAATAAAATAATCATTTCCTCATTTCACAAGGCATCTTGCGTCTTTATGAATTTTCACGTGGCACATATTGAATAGCGGCTTGTGAAGATCGTTCGAAATCAATTTTACTTAACAATAAAACGATTTCGCGCGAAGAGCGCGCGCGGTTGAGCTGTAGAAGCAAAAAAAAAAATAATAAATAAAAGCAGCAGAGCCGGCGTGACGCGTACCAGCTCGTATTCAAAACGCGCGCGCACAAAACCGAAACCGGACGTGTGGTTTAGGTGTTGACGCCGACGGCTTGGTGCGCTGCAGTCAATTGGGCCACTCGGCTCTATGGGAGTGTCCGCTCTTGTTGTACTCCTTTCTCTATGGTACTAGTCTTGACCGCTTAGACGACAGAGCGACCTCGGAAGCAAAGGTTCTTGGACACTGGCTGAAAAACTTTAGTATGCACAAATTCACCGAAACGCTAATGCGCTTCTTATAGGTAAATAGGCTATACGAGCGCTAATTGAGACTGGACGCGAATTAACATTGATCGGTGGATGTGCTCGCACTAGAGAATTTTAGGGTTACCGGAAATGTGGAAGGCCACAACAGGCTCGTAGCGACATCCTGTGACAATTTGTGCAGCGACAACGCGTTAGCAGCGTTTTATGTTAGGTGTTTGTTCTCGTTTGTTCTCATCGGTAGCAACGATTACGTTGCTACCGATGCTTTTAACCAGCAGATAAAAAGAATATGGTTGGTGACGGCAGTAACACATGATAAAGTGGAAGCTTGGGCGAGTTGGGGATTCAATATCGACATGAATGCATGCACAGAGCAAAAGACGAGGACAGAAGAAAGGACATGACACAACGCCTGTGTCGTATGGTATGGTATGGTATGGTATGGTATGGTATGGTATGGTATGGTATGGTATGGTATTCCTTATGCGATGGCGCACACCCACTGTGGGGGATTGGCCAAGATATGGGTGAAATTAGGCTATCTTTATTAAAACTAAGATTGGTAAGGCTAACTGGAGGAAATGAACAAAAATAAAATGTTTAAGAATTCAAGACAATCTCTTTGTAGCACTTATAAAATCCTCCACGGTTGAGCAAATATCCCTGTTTTCTAAGAGAGGAGGCTCCTAGAGAAAGGATATTTATAATTGAAAAGCTCAAACCAAGCATACTTTGTGCAGTCCTCGTCTTTTGCGCGTTGCAGTCATGTCAGTAATAACAGCTGTTTTGGTGTCTGGTCAAACTAATCAGCTACAAGATCGTGCCTACGATGCCGCCAACCCGGTATTGCATAAACTGGAATCATTTTATGGACAGGCTCACTACAGTAAAAGAAACCGCATATAAGGACAGTGTTCCTGGCAGATACGACTTGCTTAGCAGCTCCTCAAAAGAGGACGGATGAATTTCCAGCTTTGTTACAGAAGTCACAGAAAAGAGAAAACAGAACCACATGAAACCAATAGATAATGACAACAAGGAAAGAACCGGGGCAAATTACTTCTTTATTTCAGTGAAATGCAGAAAGTTGACGGGAAAATGACGAGGCTCTTACATTGGTAAGAGCATCGCACGCGTAATGCGGAGACGTGACTTCATGTCCATCGCACTGGCAGTTGCTTTATCGTCAACTTTAATTGTAATTTATTAACAATCTCTGCATTTCACTTAAATAAATGATTCCCCCCATGCTTTCTTTGTTGTCCTGGTTTGTTGGCGTTATGTGGATGTGAATACCGGGCCCCTCGGTACCTTTTCTCCTCGTTCACAGAGAAGAGAAGAGGAAGACATCACTGTTCTAGGCAGGAAAGTAATCTCTATACACGGGTGTGCCATGTAGAGATCCAGCAAATCGAAAGTACATAAACGTACGAGCAAGGCAGCTGTCCCATGTTGCGAAAGTACACGAAAGCTCCAGCAGCAGTTCGTTTTCACGCGTTGCACTTGCTCTGGCGATAGCAAGTACGTTAAGCAATCCAGAAAGCCTGCCTAGGCGACCAAGTTATTGTGGACGTTATCATGTTACTCGTATCTTCTATCAGGAAAAGGAACTAGCATCTTTGCGCCCGGAAAGCTCACCAGAAAGTCGGACTGCGTCACTTCTAATGCGAATATTATTCGTGACATGTATGGGTACATTGTTTGCATGCTGTGACGCTCTGTTTCTGCGTATGTGTTAACTCGCAGCATCTGGCGGAAAACACATATCTTTCTTCAGGCGTGCTTGCTTTGGTTCCAGCGTTCGCGGTCCATGAAATTCTGGCCACCAAAAGAGGACATATGTCTTGCAAAATTTGTTGCAGATCTTATGCGCTCCGGAGAGTCATGTGTCACCCGTGTAATCCTATTTAGTACAAGCAGGAAACGCTAAGATTGCGTTTTACAGAGCAGCCCATGCGTTCATCGTTATTCTTTTAAAAAAATAGCAGGTATTATGCCTTAGCGTCAGCGTTTTTTCGTCACATACATCAAACAAGCATAAGATGAGGCTCCGGAAGCAAACCTCACAGAAAAAAGTAAACATGGCTGTTTCGAGAGACTAAAAGAATGTTCAGGTGGGCTGCAAGAAAATCGAACAATTTACTTCGATTGCGCTGAAGATTCGTTCCACTTAGGGACGCCAAGGTATTGTGCGAGAATGTAGTACATCCCCCTAGGTGTTGAAAGTACTTGAAATTGGAGGGTAATATATTGCCTTCTAATGTTAAGGGGTTGAGTGCTTTTACGTCTGATGTGCACGTTTAGTATGTCTGAGACTGCTCCGCTTTTGCTCTTCTTCGCTCTCTTCAGGCTAACCTGCTTGCCTTTACTTTGTTTCTCTATCTCTCGTCCTCCTGTGAATAATTCAGCTGCACAGCTGTGAATAGTTTAGCAATGACAATGCTTATAGCACGACCGGTGTACAATTTTCCGTAAACATACATTAGCGATATAAACTCTGCTGGTAAAAAAAAATAGAAAATAAAAGATATTGTCAATTTTATGTCGACATACATTCTGCAGCGGCATCGAAAACAGCACTCTAAATAACTGCTATTGGTAAAATAAATATAAAAAGCATAAAATACATCTTCTAACCATAGTTTCTTTTCAAGTCGGAAGCCTGATTTAAATGTAATACAAAGGTTTGATCATAACTGCACAGCAGGGGCCGCGATTTTGTTGCGATGCCTTCCCCTCGGCTCTGTGGCAATCATCGACAGTTCACGACCGGCTCTCATACCGTCGATAACACGGGCAGAGCGTTGCTCTGACCAGCCTGACCAGGAAATGCATCGAAAAAAGCATCGCTATAGAGTCACTGCCCAGATTTTCGTTGAGGAAGGAAATCTAATAAGGAGGAGAAGGACAGAAAGGGAAAAAGCAGAGATTTTCACTAGAAGGGTGTCTGAATGGCTACCCGAGGCTGGGGTACGGGAAAGGAATAATACAAAGAAGAGAAGGAGAGAGAGGAGAGGTGCGGTGAGGATTAATAAAAAAAGTTCATGAATCCATTGTTCGACCTGGGGAGGGCGTATTCGGCGAAGCCTTGTCGCAAGGAAGGGGGTAAGCCGGCCTCGATGAAGTCCAGGACAAATCCAAGGCAAGTCTTTCCCTATCCCGCTTTGAATAATGGTGGTGTTCTCCCCCAAACCTTATCTCGAAATATAAGTTTGATGTCACTGCCTCTAAGCCCCTCCCACAGACAGCGACCGTCATTTGACATGGCTTGTCCGACGTCACTAAATTAAATTCGACTTCGCCCTGCCATCTGCTAGCCGCCTGGTTAGCTCAGATGGTAGAGTGGCTGCCCCGGGAACGCGGTGGTCCCGGGTTCCAGTCCCGGACCAGGGCGAATTTTTCTTCAGCAGCGAGACTTTTCTTTCCAGGAACTCATATATCTTTGTAGCAATTTGCTACGTTTTGGGTGGGTGTCTCATTTTCCATTTATTAATTACTTCTCTCCACCTTGCGGGCTTCCGCAGAAGTATTACGTCAAAACTGCCCAAAGTACAGAACGCCTACGGAAACTATGACCCGCCGGGGTTGCTTAGTGGCTATTGTTTTAGGCTGCTGAGCACGAAGTCGCGGGATCGAATCCCGGCCATGGCGGCCGCATTTTGATGAGGGCGAAATGCGAAAACACCCGTGTACTTAGTTTAGGTGCACGTTAAAGAAACCCAGGTGGTCGAAATTTCCAGAGTCCCCCACTACGGCGTGCCTCATAATCAGAGAGTGGTTTTGGCACGTAAAACCCCATAATTTATCTATTTATGCAGAAACTATGTCGGACTAACCATCGAGACGCACGTGCGAAAACAAAATCACGCGTGTACCATGTACATTGACCACAGCGAATGCACATATATTTGCCAGTCCTCAGAGGTGACAGATTGATGTGCGCTTCAACTTATACAAAACATCTAAGGTAACTTTTTTACCCCATAGAACCCACTCAAATTTTGCCAACTTTCTAGGGGAGGCGTATACGGCTTAAGATGCAATTCAAGCACAAAATTTTGGCGTCATGGCCATTTTAATGCCTACTATGGCGCGGCCCTCCCGTAGAGTTACCTAATAGCTAACAGAAATAGCATGCTCTACTGCGAGAGCTTATCAGCAGCTAGCTCAGAGTAACTAACCAATGAATGAAAGGGAGAGAGTCACCTAGCGAGGAACACTAATGGGAAGAACCAGTTGTGGTTCTTGTCAGGATAGTTAACAAGTTCAGTCGACCGTTATCTCATATTGCCTACCGCACGACTTCTTTATTCTTATTATCAAAACCTGTAAGAGGTACACATCCTCAACAAAATGGGACTGGAAGTTTACGTGGAAATAGTTTTCTAAGGAATTCTGTGTGCACAAGACATTCATTTCGCTCAAAGATTGGTAGCCGTTCGCTATCCAGAATTATTTGACTACGTCCCAAAATTTCCGAGTCCTATACCAGGCTTCAAGCACTGATGTCGCTCTTGGCTGCATTTCGCGAAAGCGAAATCTTAAGATAACTAGTATACTTCAAGCTTTGAGCTGTGACTCTAATGACGTGGTTCAGCAATAATTTTTCTATTGCAGAAGAGAAATAAGGCTCTTGGACATAGCCCTCACTTTTCTTTTCTTTTCTTAAAAGTACGCGGTGCGAAAGACTAAGCGAATGCGAAACCTAAAAGACGCCAGCCTTTGAAATCAATATAGATGAGGTTCCTCAAATGTAACTTGCGAGAGACGATTACAGTTTACGCAGCAAGAGGGACCCCTCTTCACTTTCTAGTAGTCTGTATAGAAAGTTTCGACAGCCGAATTTACTACATTTTACATTTAACCTGTGTAACATATTATGTGCCCCAATGCGTATAATGGAGCCCTATAGGGATAGAGAAACCTTTTTTTTTCTTTCTGAGACACCACAACCGAAAGCAAGGAGGAACTTTGGAATTCTGGGAATGTCTCAATGCATCGCATATTGATCGGTGCAGCACAAGAGACAGCCTTGAAACAAAATAACACCAAAGCTCGCTCGTACACATATTGCGTTCGAAGCCATGTCTCTCAAACACTTGAAAGCGATGCGCTTGCCTCATTTTCGAGCAGATGTGGCATAGGGCAGACAGGCATGCGTCGTCAATAAAGGGTTGCCGCTCGAAGTACGAGTCTTTGGGGACATTAACTTTCAAGCAAGAAGTCCATGTCCCCACATTCTGTCTTCTCCAACTGCTCGTCTTTCTATACGGTACCGCACGCTTTCTGTGGTGAAGTATTGTTTTCCTCAACAGTATTCGCGTTTTATGTGTTCGTTTATTTCTTCCGGTGATTTGTGCACGCTTCGATGTTCTATTCGGTCTCCCTTAAGCTTTATCAGAAATCTTCCTTTCGTTCTGGTTTTTTTTTTTTTTTTTTGCCTCGCGCTTTTCCATCCGTATAACGTTCACGCTGGCTCGCTGGACGATCACAGGCGGCTTTTATTGCAGCTCGTTGAGAAAAACGGCGCACGGGCGTTAGAGATGAAACCATATAGACTCGCAATAGGCGCGGCGGCGCGTTAAGGGAGCAGGGGCACGTTGGCCGCATTTTGCCGAGCGCGCAGCTAAAGATTCGTTCGTTCACTGCCCTCTTGCCGCTTATGCCGAAGGCGGAAATGCCCTTAAATCCCTAACACGAACACTGCATCGTATCCCTAACAAGAACTGCATCGTATACGACGCTTCTGTGCGGAGCCATTCGCCGCTGAAGGTAAACAGTTCAATAGAAGGGAGACACTCGTAGAGTGAGCACAATCCGAGCAAGTTATACGCATGTCACATTTTGCTCCCGATGCTTCGAACAGAAGAAAAAAGAGCGTTGCACCGTTTCTAAATCGCTCTTTGCACAGATTCGAAGTGGAGCTGAACGCTCTCGGAGCAGAACGTGTTTTGCTTAGGTACGCGCAGGCTATATATAGCTACAAGCTGCTGTCTCTCTGCAATGTGGTTGTTTTCATTATTTCTGCATAGTTTTTCTATGTCCATCAGATGGCTGCAGCGAGTACCAAAACCTCGTAAGCGAAGTACTTTGCAGGACTTCGCCCCTACTACCTTTTCAGGGATGCATTTCTTTTGCTTGTGTATCTCTACGTGTGTGCATGCGTGCATGTGTGCGCGTTTCGTGTTTGTGTTTTTTTGTGTCTGTGTGTGTCGCAAGGAAATGTAGATCAATGGAAAACGATGAGATTCACCCGCGCTCTCCCTTTTTAATGCTGTCAGTCTGTAAGAAAAATTCGCCTCCACTCCACTCAGTGAAACTGTATGTACAGCGAATCCGCTGCCGACGTGAGACAAGCAAAACTGACGTTGGACAACTACCACCACCCCAAATAACGTTAGAAGATGTAATATAAGCGCCGTCACCACAAGCGACGCAGGTCACGCACACACGCACGCGTTTCAAAGTGCAGCATACATCATCATTCTAGGCCGTCCGCAAAGAGCAAGTGCGTTATTTAACTAAATGAATCCTTAAAAGTAAAACGTGTCAGAAAAATGTGTAATAATAATAATAATAATAATAATAATAATAATAATAATAATAATAATAATAATAATAATAATAATAATAATAATAATAATAATAATAATAATAATAATAATAACAATAATAATAATAATAATAATAATAATAATAATAATAATAATAATAATAATAATAATAATAATAATAATATTCAGCAGCAGCAGCCTATATTTTGTCCACTGCAGGACGAAGGCCTCTCCCCACGATCTCCAATTACCCCTGTCCTGCGCCAACCCATTCCAATTAGCGCCCGCAAATTTCCTAACTTCATCGCTCCAACTAGTCATCTGCCGTCCTCGACTGCGCTTCCCTTCTCTTGACACCCATTCTGTAACCCTAATGGCCAACCGGATATGTAACCCATGCATTATATGACCTGTTCAGCTACATTTTTTTCTCTTAATGTTAATTAGAATATCGGCTGTCCCCGTTTGCTCTATGATTCAAACCGCTCTCTTTCTGTTGCTTAAAGTCACCCTTAACATTCTTCGTTAACTTGTTAACTTGTTCTCAAGTTTCCTTGTCAGACTGAAATTTTCTGCCCCATATGTCACACCTGTAAAATGCACTGATTGCACAACTTGCTTTTCAATGATAATGGTAAGCTTCCAGTCAGGAGCTGACCGTGTCTGCTGTACGCGCTCCAACCCGTTTTTATTCATCTGTAAATTTATTTCTCATGATCAGGGTTCCCTGTGAATAATTCACCTAGGTAAACGTACTCCTTCACAGACACTAAAGCCTGACTAGCGATCCTGAACTCTTGTTCTCTTGCCAGGTTATTTATCATTGCCTTTGCCTTCTGCATGTTAATCTTCAACCATACTGTTACACTATTTCTGTTACGGTCCTCAATCATTTGTTGTAACTCGGCTCCAGTGTTGCTGAACAGGGCAATCTCATCTGCAAACCGAAGGTTGCTGAGCTATTTGCCGCTGATCTCCACTCCTAAGCCTTCCCAGTTTAATAGCTTGGATACTTCTTCCAAGCACGCAGTGAATAACGTTGGAGAGATGGTGTCTGTCTCCTTGTCTGACCCCTTTCTTTATATATATATATATATATATCTTCCTCCTTCTCTTGAGTGGGATGGAATCTGTAGGATGGATGTGTAGCTGTGGAATCTTTGTAGATATTTTGCAAGATATTTACGTGAGCCTCCTGTACTCCTTGATTACGTAATGCTTCTATGACTGCCGGTACCTCTGCTGAATCAAATGCCTTCTTGTAATGTATGACAGCCATGTATAGAGGCTGAATGTACTCTGCAGATTTCTAGATTACCTGATTGATTTCATGGATGTGATCCACTGTAGAATACCCCTTCCTGAAGCCAGCCTGTTCCCTTGGTTGACTAAAGTCAAGTGTTGCCCTTATTCTATTGGAAATTGTCTTGGTGAACATTTGATATAACACTGGGAGTAAGCTAATGGACCAATGACTTTTCCATTCTTTACCATCTCGCTTTTTTGTGGATTAAAGTAATGTTCGCATTCTTATTGTTCTATGGGACGCATGAAGTCGATAGACAGTTAGTAAAGAGGGCCGCCAGTTTTTCAACCATTATGTCTCCTCCATCTTTGATTAAATCGGCTGTTATTCCATCTTCTGCCGCTTTTCCCCGTTTCATGTCTTGCAAGGCCCTTCTAACCTCATGGCTAGTTATAGAAGGATTATCTGTAACCTGTTCATTGCTACTTCGAATGGAGCTATCGTGGCTCCTCTGGATACCTTACAGAATTAACACGGCAAGCTGGCTGAGTTGGTGATTGAAAATGTTCCTATGGGTGGGCGGCGCAACCCGGATGAAGGACGAGAGGAAGTACACAATACGAGGGCAGTATTACAGGTCAGTATAGAATACTGCCGCTGCGTTTACTATATCTTCGAGATTGCTCATAATATTGGCCTGCTTATGTTTCAGTACATACATCTCTGTTTGTCCTATGCCAAGTTTCCTTTTCACTGATTTCATGCTGCGTCCATTTTTCACTGCTTCCTCGGTCTTTCTCACATTATAATTTCAAATATTCCTTATTTTCTCCGTGTTGATTACTTTTGACAGTTCCGCGAATTCTATCTGATCTCTTGAGTTGGACACTTTCAATCTTTACCGTTTCTTTATTAGGTCCTTTGTTACTTCGGAGAGCTTACCCACTGGTTGCCTTGGTGCCTTACCTCCTACTTCAACTGCTGCTTCTGAAGCCAGCCTAGTTACGGTTTCATCCATTGCCTCTATGTCATCTCCATCTCTCTGTTCTAAGGCTGCATATTTGTTTGCAAGTGCCAACCTGAATTGCTTTGCTTTTACCCTTACTGCGCCTAGGTTGGCCTGTTTCTTCTTGACCAATTTTGCTCTTTCTCTCTTCAAATTGAGGTGAATCCTAGTCCTTACTAACCTGTGATCATGGCACTTTACCTAACACTTCAACATCCTGCCCTATGTTTGGATCGGCAGAAAGTATGAAATCAATTTCATTTCTTGTTTCACCCTTACGGCTTTTCCAGGTCCCCTTTCTGTTGGTACGCTTCCTGAATAAGCTGCTTACTATTCGCAGCTTATTCCTTTCTGGGAATTCTACCAGCATCTCTCCTCTAGCGTTCCTCGAATCAATGCCGCATTTGCCAATTGCTTCTTCACCAGCCTGATTTCTCCCCACTTTTGCATTGAAGTCGCCCATTACTACAGTATACTGGGTTTTAACTTTTCTCATCCCTAGTTCAACATCTTCATAAAATTGATCTACTTCATCATCCTCATCATGACTGGATGTTGGAGCATAGGCTTGTACTACCTTCAATCTATAAATCCTATTAGGTTGATTACGGCTACTGCTATCCTCTCATTAATGCTTTAGAATTCGTCAATGTTGCGTGCTATGTTCTTATGGATAACGAATCCTACCCCGTATTGCTTCTTATCTGGGAGACCTTTATAGCAGAGGACATGGCGGTTAGTCAGCACTGTACAAGCCTCACCAGTTCGTCTAACCTTCCTATAATGTCATCCAAAATCAAGAAAGGGGCTGACAGATGGAGTAGCACACTAAGGCAAGTTATATTCGGCACAATGCCTGATAGTTCCTCAAAGAGTCCTGCTAAGCTAACCTCACTCGAGAGAGTTCGGGTGTGAAAGGTTTCCAGGGCAGGTTTCTATTGGCGACCTGTCCGAAGGCCTCGGTCAGGTGCTGCGCAGCTGCTGAGGACTGAGGGCCATTAGTCGATCGAATGAGTCATTTGGGGGGGGGGGGGAGTGGCCGAATACTGCACCAGGGAGGGCAATTCCTGTTCTGGTGAGAGTGCCTTTTGTTGAAGCTTAGTGGGGTTTCCTAACATGGTTGTACCTGGAATAATATAGCCACACTGGTTCTCGGCACATTTGGCGGTGTCAGGCGACCTATACATAAGCTGCACAAACGATATGGGATTGTATTTCGAACATACGAGAAAATACAATTCTTTTACGCGGAAACTCAAATGCAAACCCCTTTTCCAGCTGCTGCTTGAGGTCTGTTTTTGGGTGAACACACACCAAAAAATCCCGACCAAATAAAGGCTAACAGCGTCGCAGTAAAACTCGGAAAGTAATCTCAGGCTTTGCAACACTTTTCATCGAAGATGCCTTTCTTTTCTTTCTTTTCAGCGCACTTTGAAACCTGCGAGACGTGTACTTTTGGTTTCTATTTTTTACAATTTATCTCTCACTTTAAATGAATGAATTTACTCGAGAATGACAAAAGTGGTCTAGTTGGTCGAGTTCACGTCAACTTGGCACGTGCTTCGTTGCAGGATTGATGTGTTCTTCTCAGTAAATCATGTCTTCTTCCCTCTGAAATTTCACTTGAACACCTATTTTGACAGCAGCGGCCTATAACTTCGGCATCAACTGCATGCACATTCCAGCAAATGTTTGCCACCGCCATGATATTCTGCATAAACTCCAAGGGCGATACGATCCTATTGCGCGCTGCCCACCCTATGCTGTGGCTGCGAAGGAAAACGCGCGAAGGTTAGTCCAGAAGCATGGCGGTTTGATCCCAGCCATCTTCCTGCGCACCCATTGTTGGAGGTCACGTGATCAACCACACGCTTGGAAGGGAGGGGGGGGGGGGGGCAGATGAACAAGCATTTCCTTTTCTAGCGCGGCTGTGGCGGCGCATGGTTGTGCGCCCTGCTGAGCGCATACGCGGCTCTAACGTGAGCCGAGATGGCTGGTGGCGCAGTACGCACTGTGTTCCTCAAGAGTAATGGATGACGTGTAATCTCAAGTTTCGAGAAAAGGTGCAGTGAGAGGCAGCATGATGCATTCACTCAACGCCTTCGGCGCTCTTCTTCAAGCCAGTGTTGTCACAGTGAGTGTTCGTGATCATCGAGTGAGATCTGTTGACGTTTGCCTGTGTACGCGTTAAACCATGCTTGTTATTTATTTGGTAAATGAATGCTTACTACCCTTGATACGGCCGATAAAACTACGAGCATTGCTATGCGTAGTTGTCTAATATTTTGCTATCGCTATCAATGCTTCGCCTTTCTGGAAAAACTGCGACTTTATCGATTTCCTCAAAAACTTTATTAAGAATTATTTTTGTGTTTTAGTGTTTGACCTACAAGGCATAACTCGGAACTCATTGAAGCACTAAGCAGTTACTAAATGCCTATTAGGTTACCTTAAAAGACACTAGAAGCCAAGAAAGCTTTACTGGTGTGAGAAGTGCAACTAAGAATGATCGATGCAGAAAAGTGTCCTTTATTGTAGAACTGACGCCGAGTTTTCCATTTTTGCATTTATTAGTCTTCTGCTTAACCTTATAGACCACGGAAAACTGAAACAAATGTTGTCTGTGTAATCGGTAGTTGGCTCTAGCAGGGGTATGACTGCCCAAAGTCACTTTGGAGCAATTTTTGAGCAAGTTGCGTCTTTGAGCAATTTCGAGCCGACAAATTTACATTTTGGAGCAGCTTGGAGCCGACTAAGTTTCACTTTGGAGTAGTTTAGGGCAGACCAATCTGAATTTCGGTGCAATAATGGATTATCGAATATGGCAGCGCCATTCGGAACCACGACGGAATACAGAATAAACCAACATGAGTGCTGCACTGTTACTGTATTAAGCAACGGCTTAAGCTGAATATTGAAGCAGATTACCCTGATACTGAAACCGTCTAGTGCATGCAAATTTTCGTAATAGTTACTGTAGATCTTTAATTATTAGTAGGAACCACAAAACCATGCATTTTGAAATAGCCAGTTCAAAATTTCCAAAAGCAACCTAAGACATTTTTTTTATATATATACACTTTTCTTTTATGGCTCGACGATGCCGGTTAAGTGCCTGAGTATGCGCTTCACCAAAAGACCGTACGGAGAAGCCACAGTTATAACGCACTGTGGTTTACTGACAGCCATTTCTACATGACAGAAATAGCTTCGCTTTGCCTCTAGCCAATCAGAACGCGTAACGGTGGAAGCGCGCTTTGTACCAATGGCGTACTAGAATATGGAAGAGTGGGTCGAGCGGCGACACGGTGCATGATTTTTCTGTAAAGCTAAAAGCAGCGGTGGCACTGCGATCCACTATATAGGGAAGAATATATAATTCCCACGACGATGCTCACGATGATGGCGGAAAATGATCTCAAACTATGTAATGCAGTCGACTCGGTAACACAATTTTTGGCATACCATACGTCACCGCAGACCCAGAATGCCGCAATCGACTCTAGGCCGGTATAACGTAAAACAATTCCAATCTGTTTTTATACCTAATGCAGCAGTAGCCCTTCTCAATAGGTCACAATGGCTCGGGCTTCTTCCATATGGCCCAAAAAGAGATTGGAATAGTTTTAAATCATACCGGCCTTGAGGACAGGGACACCCGTCCGCTGAAGCCGCTGCAGCGCGCACCTCTTTATTGCAGGATTAGTTCGCATTCCACGAAGTCAAAGCTTTGGCCAGCACCTTATTTGCATAATGCAACCACTACTACACCTTTATATGTAAGCAGGCGTATCATCCCGAACAAATTAAATGTGAATAAGAAATCATGAAGTGGAGCCCCTTTCTTAAGTAATAACTCGCTAGCATGATCTCGCGCCGCTGATTATCCGTTTGACAAAGGTGGTATAGGACTCACACTAAGCTTAAAGCAAGAATTCATCATCATCATCAACATCATCATCAGCAGCAGCCTGGTTACGTCCACTACAGGGCAAAGGCCTCTCCCATGCTTCCCCAACTACCCCGGTCATGTACTAATTGTGGCCATGTTGTCCCTGCAAACTTCTTAATCTCATCCGCCCACCTAACTTTCTGCCCCGCCCTGCTACGCTTCCCTTCCCTTGGAATCCAGTCCGTAACCCTTAATGACCATCGGTTATCTTCTCTCCTCATTACATGTCCTGCCCATGCCCATTTCTTTTTCTTGATTTCAACTAAGATGTCATTAACCAGCGTTTGTTCCCTCAGCCAATCTGCTCTTTTCTTATCCCTTAACGTTACACCTATCATTCTTCTTTCCATAGCTCGTTGCGTCGTCCTCAATTTCAGCAGAACCCTTTTCGTAAGCCTCCAGGTTTCTGCCCCGTAGGTGAGTACTGGTAAGACACAGCTGTTATACACTTTCTTCTTGAGGGATAGTGGCAACCTGCTGTTCATGATCTGAGAATGCCTGCCAAACGCACCCCAGCCCACTCTTATTTTTCTGATTATTTCAGTCTCATGATCCGGATCCGCAGTCACTACCTGTCCTAAGTAGGTGTATTCCCTTACCGATTCCAGCGCCTCGCTACCTATTGTAAACTGCTGTTCTCTTCCGAGACTGTTAAACATTATTTAGCTTTCCGCAGATTAATTTTAGACCCACCCTTCTGCTTTGCCTATCCAGGTCAGTGAGCATGTATTGCAGTTGGTCCCCTGAGTTACTAAGCAAGGCAATATCATCAATGAATCGCAAGTTACTAAGGTATTCCCCATTAACTCTTATCTCCAATTCTTGCAATCCAGGTCTCTGAATACCTCTTGTAAACACGCTGTGAATAGCATTGGAGAGATCGTATCTCCCTGCCTGACGCCTTTCTTTATTGAGATTTTGTTGCTTTCTTTATGGAGGACTACGGTGGCTGTGGAGCCGCTATAGATATATTTCAGTATTCTTACATAAGGTTCGTCTACACCCTGATTCCGTAATGCCTCCATGACTGCTGAGGTTTCGACTGAATCAAACGCTTTCTCGTAATCAATGAAAGCTATATATAAGGGTTGGTTATATTTCGCACATTTCTCTATCACCTGATTGATAGTGTGAATATGGTCTATAGTTGAGTAGCCTTTACGGAATCCTGCCTGGTCCTTTGGTTCGAGAAAGTCTGAAGTGTTCCTGAATCTATTTGCAATTACCTTAGTAAAATCTTCGCAGGCAACAGACAGTAAGCCGATTGGTCAATAATTTTTCAAGTCTTTGGCGTCCCCTTTCTTATGAATTATGATTATGTTAGCGTTCTTCCAAGATTCCAGTATGCTCGAAGTCATGACGCATTGCGTATACAGGGTGGCCAGTTTTTCTAGAACAATCTGCCCACCTATTGCCAAGATTGTGATGCTTTAGCTACGCTCAAACACTTGCTCTGGTCTTGCGAAAGAATTGAAGACTCGGCGATCAAGGACGTGTCCAGGTGGGAGGCTGCACTTCGCAGCCCGGACCTGGATGAACAATTCTGGCCTGTCCAGCAGGCTCACGACGTGGCCGTGAGGCTTGGCCTTCCGGTCCTGACGTGGGAGCGGTCCGCTTAGTGGTTAATTATCACTACTTGCAGGACCAAATAAAGTTTTCAATCCATTCATCCATCTGCCCACCATCCTTCAATAAATGTGCTGTTACCTGATCCTCTCCAGCTGCCTTCCCCATTTACATAGCTCCCAAGGCTTTCTTTACTTCTTCCGGCGTTACTTGTGGGATTTCAAATTCCTCTAGAATATTCTCTTTTCCATTACCGTCGTGGGTGCCACTGGTACTGTATAAATCTCTATAGAACTCCTCAGCCACTTGCATGATCTCATCCATATTAGTAATGATATTGCCGGCTTTGTCTCTTAACGCATACATCTGATTCTTGCTTATTCGTAGTTTCTTCGTCACTGTTTTTAGGCTTCCTCCGTTCCTGAGAGCGTGTTCAATTCTATCCATATTATACTTCCTTATGTCAGCTGTTTTATGCTTGTTGATTAACTTGGAAAGTTCTGCCAGTTCTATTCTAGCTGTACGGTTAGAGACTTTCATACATTGGCGTTTCTTGATCAGATCTTTCGTCTCCTGCGATAGCTTACTGGTTTCCTGTTTAACGGCGTTACCAACGACTTCTATTGCGCACTCCTTAATGATGCCCATAAGATTGTCGTTCATTGCTTCAACACTATGGTCCTCTTCCTGGGTTAAAGCCGAATACCTGCTCTGTAACTTGATCCGGAATTCCTCTATTTTCCCTCTTACCGCTAACTCATTGATCAGCTTCTTATGTACCAGTTTCTTCCGTTCCCTCCTCAGGTCTAGGCTAACTCGAGTTCTCACCATCCTAAGGTCACTGCAGCGCACCTTGCCGAGCACGTCCACATCTTGTTTGATGCCAGGGTTAGCGCATAGTATGAAATCTATTTCATTTCCAGTCTCGCCATTCGGGCTCCTCCACGTCCACTTTCAGCTATCCCGCTTACGGAAGAAGGTATTCATTATCCGCATATTATTCTGTTCAGCAAACTACTAATAACTCTCCGCTGCTATTCCTAGAGCCTATGCCATGTTCCCCCGCTGACTTGTCTCCAGCCTGCTTCTTGCCTACCCTGGGACTGAAGCCGCCCGCCAGTATAGTGTATTTTGTTTTGACTTTACCCATCGCCGATTCCACGTCTTCATAGAAGCTTTCGACTTCCTGGTCATCATAAATGGATGTAGGGGCGTAGACCTGTAAAGCCTTCAATTTGTACCTCTTATTAAGTATCACAACAAGGCCTACCACCCTCTCATTAATGCTACAGAGTTCCTGTATGTTACCAGCTATATCCTTATTAATCAGGAATCCGACTCCTAGTTCTCGTCTCTCCGCTAAGCCCCGGTAGCACAGGACGTGCCCGCTTTTTAGCACTGTATATGCTTCTTTCGTCCTCCTAACTTCACTGAGCCCTATTATATCCCATTTACTGCTCTCTAATTCCTCCAATAGCACTGCTACACTCGCCTCACTAAATATCGTTCTAGCGTTAAACATTGCCAGGTTCAGACTCCAATGGAGGCCTGTCCGGAACCAGGGATTCTTAGCACCCTCTGCTGTGTCGCAGGTCTGACCGCCGCCGTGGTTATTTGCTTCGCAGCTGCTGGGGACTGAGGGCCGGGGTTTGATTGTTGTATTCATATAGGAGGTTGTGGCCAAGTACTGCACCAGGATGGCCAATTCTACTTTGGTGAGGGAGTGCGTTACCGGTTCTGGTCACCTGGATCAGGCCACACTTCAGGCCTGTTTATGCAATTTTATCAACACGCGGACTTCTTTTTCTTTTAATCCGGTGGAAAATTGCGTGGCACCGGTATTCGAACCACGGTCCACTTGCATACGAGGCGGGTGTTCTACCTCTATGCCACCACTGCACCTGAAGCCAAAATTATGTAGACATTACATATTGGCGAAAACAGATAGGAAAGAATGCGTTCTAGCTAGCTTCAACTTGTTTAAGTACCATATAGCCGCATACTTTATAATTCTCTTTCTGGGTATGTGTTTATGAGGGCGTTTCACTCTACGCTGGAAATAATCATATCAAGGCACTAACAGCATCAATTCAAACGCAAACCATTCAGGGACTGCTACAATGCGTTATTTCATTCCCAGTTTAGGTGAAACTTCCACCGCTTTCTGTTCGTCGCAAATGCTTTCGCCTAGCTCTGTTTCATAAAACATGCTTCTAGAAGTTGTATCTGCGCCATAAGTTTATTTCAGCCCTAACCAACATATCTCCTCGCATTGATCATCACCACAAAGTTGAATTTCTGCACTGTCACCTAGAGCTTTTCGTCAGTCTTTTGTTCCCAGGACCTGTCAAGAATGGAACCAATTTCCCGCCGCGATGATTGCCATTGAAGACCCCGCACATTATCGCACGGCCGTAATCAGCACCATCACTTCAGGCTTTACATGACTATCACCACGTCACTTGCCACCTTGCTTTATTCTTTATTGTTTTGTAACCTTTTCGTTTTTATCCCGCTCCCCTCTGTAATACCTTTGCGGTCTTGAGAGTATACTAAGTGAAATGAAAAGTAATTTGTAACTGTGGCTTAATTCAGACTTTCAAATGTACACATTGCACTACTCCATGCTTAGAAACTAGCTACTAGTCAAAGTCCAATCTTCCGGATTCCTTAGTGGCCGCGAAAACATCCGAAAAATGAATGCATGCGCTTTACTACTCTAAAAGCTCATATCGTCACAGGCACGCCCGAAATAGCTCTGAGGGCCGGTCAGTACACTTCCTAGGCGTATCATATAGTACTTCGGCAGGAGATGGCAGGTGCCTGCGTGTGTAATGAAGGAATACGTGCCATGTCTCGTTACAGTTGCTCCTTTACACTCTTGGTATGCTTCACCTCAATACATAATTTATGCTTGACCATGTAACACTTCTACACTGCAGCGAAGTTGACTTTCAAAAATCGGCATTATGCAATGTGGCATGCTTTCTGTACTTCAAAAGTACATAAAGGTGGATTCGGCTCCATTGCTGACAGCTGCTAATTCTTTGAATAAAAATCACGGCGTCCAATAGCGGGAAGCTTGGCAGCGAACGCCCGAAGCAGCTAGGCCTAGCTTCCCGGGGTTGTCTGCCAGCGAATCGGCGTGCGAAAGCGCTAGTTCGCGAAAACGTCGGGAAAATGAGACGACGAAAAGTTTTGCGTCCGAAATTCCAGACGTTCTTAAAATTGACTCTAACAGGGTACGTGGCGGTTCTGCGTAGGCGTTTGAATTATCGGGCATGTAAAAAAAATCGGTTCTTGACTGTAATTACGCATCAAAGGCGTTCGCTACGGCACGCGTTTATATTCATGCCAATTGTACTAAAGTAAAATCAGAGACCACAATGGCGACAGGATAATGAAGCACTGGACGTGAGGGAAAAACAGTTAAGAAAGGTTCTAGTTCGCTCGCAGCGACCTCAGTCTACTCTTCGTTGTGTTTGCGCCTCACTTAGGTAGCGCCGCACCACTCGGACGACTCAACCGTATTCTAGTACACTCTAGATACAGCTACCCTGGCCGTACCGACAGCAATGACGACAGCCGGGAGTGGCCGCGCGCGCCCCGGCCACTCGCCGGAGCTGCCGAATGGTCCAGTGCTGTAAGGGCGAAAATTACGAGAAACAGCGCGGGAGGCGCCGTCGCACGGTGTGCGGGATGTCAGCGGCTGCACTCTTTTTCGGAGAAAGAATGCGCTCGCTTGTTCGCGGGCACTGCCGGAGCAGACATGCCAAAGTCGTTCTGGCGCAGCGTGGCGCAATTTCGATCAATTTTCTGTGTTTGGCGCGGGAGTCCCATCCTTGCTCTAGGCTTATCTCGACCGCAGAAGACGGTATTTAAATCGCGCGAACTGTCACTGACTGAAATCCAATTTCTCGTCTGATAGGACGATGTAATAATGCTATGCTTTTACCATTGCTGTCATACCTGTTGCACAAACGTGACGTCCTTTAGTTGCGACTCTGGCCTGACAACTCGAGCATCACAGATTGCAACTCAGCTTCCACCAGTGTATCTTGTTTTCGAGTAGTGAGAACGTTTTCGTCGCATGTACGTTCATGCGGTTAAATTTTCTTTTTCTATATTTAGGCATGTATCGCATTATCGCATAATTGAACGCAGGACAGTATCAGTACAGATTATTTCATTTACCATTCAGTAACAAAAATGACGATGACATCGGCCATTCTAAGAACCGCTTCTTTCTTAATTGCATAGATCACACTCAGTCAACTAGTCATATCGGAAGCTCCTCTCCCATTACTGTAAGACAGCCAAGAAAGTCTCTTCTTACACGTAAAACAAGTTCATAAAAGATCAGTTGAGTATCGAGTTTTCTTCAATACGTTGATTAGCAGATTCACGTAGTTCCTTCCGGGCTCATCTATTAGGCGTTGATCGGAATACCCCGTGTGCTCGCATCCAAGGTCACACCGTAATGAGGACACGCACACTAAGAAAAAAAAAATTCTGAAGGTCGATAGTGTAACAGCACATCCTAATGTATATTGGCGAAACAAAAGCTCTCACTGGTCTTTCTTCTCTACCGAAGCGAGTAATATAAATCAGAAAAACGCTGCCTTTAAAACAAAGCCTGCCTTGAAGGAAGCTTCTAACAAAATGTCGGTATCTTACGTTTACTGGTAGTTTGTTTCCTTGGGCACACGTAAAGCAGGCTTTAGGAGCCACGCAAGAGCCTTGAAGGCGTGTTTAATCGCGCCTTCACGGTGTATGAGAGCCTGTATGAGAGAAGCCAGAGCCACCGCACCATGAAAGGGAAAAAAAGGAAGACATGAAACGCTGACAAAGAGCGCCGTGACAAAAAGCAATGTGTAAGCAAGAAACTGATGATGTGCCGCCTCAAAAACAAACCATGGAGCGTAATTAGACTTCTTTATCAAGAACCTCTCCAAACATGTTCACTATGAAATAAAAACAGAGCGAAATGAAATAAGCTTCGCGAGAGGGCTTTGGGAAGAAAAAAAGATAGGGGGGGGGGAGGTGTATCTTGGCTAAAGCTGCTCCGAGTATAGTCTAGCTGCTTGGAGCCGTGTCGACGCTTAGGCAACAAAGGAATCCGCTTAATTTCTTCAAAACACCAGGGTAGCCAGTGTTCTTTACACGTTCTTTATTCACGGAGCAAAACAAAGGGCTACTAAGGAGATAAAGAAAAGAAGGTTGACGCTGAAAATGAAAGACGCACCACGCCTGCGCTGAAATATTTTCCAGGACTTATAAGCGAAGGCCGCTAATTGCACAAGGAAATTAATGTATTGATTGCGAAGCAGCGTAAACGTGCTTCGCTTTGTTTACAGTAATCACACGCTCTCAGGACACACATCTGACCCGCACACGCACGCATCGCACCGCTTTGTCTCCTATCTCCGTGCACAATGCGCGTAGGCTCCTCGTTTTCTTGGGTTAACCTTCATTGATCGCTCGCTGTGAGGTTCATTTGCAAACCAAATGCAGCAAATCTCTATTGAGTTGTGGTAATTGTGAACGATGGTCGTATTCCTGACGTGCAATGGACGTGCAATTGAGGCGCAAGTCTGTTAAGCTTCTTTAATTTTCCCAAAGAAGGCACTGACGCACAAATAGTGCCACAATTAGCACTTAAAGGCAACCAGCTCTGCTAATAGGATCAATGAGCTTCTATCGTTTGTGTCTTAGCGACCATAATGTATTCTAAGGACTACCCTGTTCGTGTTTCCCAAAGCTTTCACGCTGATTTTGTTTTCTTCACAGGTATACAGTTACCGCTCGGCCGCGCGTGTGTTCGTCTGGTCACTTCTTCATTTACCTAAGCCTGCCGGTAGAGATTTATGATTTACATTTAACGGCTTTCATTCTCCTGTGCGGCCCAAAAGTCGGATGAAACAAGAGAAAACTTACGGTCATGTCTTCGTTAATGCCAATACATTTAATTTTCTTTCCCTTAGCTACAATTATTCGTAATATAAACGTGGTTTGAAACCATAACTCTATATTCCTATTGACAAAAACTGAAGAATAAAAGAACATATGAACGTCAAAAAATTATCTTTTTATTTGAAACAAGGGGCATGTAAACAGAAGACAACACGATGGCTCCCTTCGTGCGCTGTGCCTCCTGGCTTAAGCTCTTCTCTGCGGCAGTCGTTTTTGTCACACCAAGCAAGACGCACAGCCTATTCACGAAGGAGCAAGCCTCTACACTTCTATAAAGATATAACTGTCTAAACTGAAGAGCTGCAATTAGTCACGTAGAGTTTGCCCGAACACTCGGAATCCACGTAGTTACCAAGAATATACTATTTGGCGATCAGCGTGAACTTCGTTTGTCGAGGAATACCCAGCTTTCAACTATATATATATATATATATATATATATATATATATATATATATATATATATACGCTGTATGTCCGAAACATGCTCAACGAATACTGAAGAGAACTCCTGCTAGACGTTGGAGCTTTTGTACTTTTATTTCCCTGAAAACTCACCATTTAATGTCAAGACTAAACACACTCGTACAAAACGTTGAGAAAGTTGCGTCATGTTGCATTTAAAAGGTCATCTTAGGCACTTTTACGTCAACGCCAAATTCTGCGGGGCCATGCCCAATGCTAGAATCAAACACCCCGCACCCGTCCCGACAAAACACTATCGTAGTCTGTGTACGCAACGTTCGACTCCTACGGGGTAGAAGACCCTCGCGCGTTGTACTCGAACCCACACTGTGTGTTCTCGCGTGTTCTCCAGGCCACAAGGAACACGCACTGCGATTCTCTCGAAATTAGCATGAACTTCTCGCTTACAGTTCCCCGCAGAAACGCCCCTCCTATTCCCATTCGGCTTGTCGTCGTTGTCGCTGCCGCATTGCATGACGCGTTTACATTCGAGCTTACTTCGCCCCCTTTTCGCACACTCTGGTCATCGCCTTTGTTGTTTCCTCGATGCGTGCCTATTAGTGCCGTTGTTTCACCGCTGGGACCCCCGAGGATTCTGGGGCATCCGCCGGCGCGCCAGTCGTAAACCCTGCACTAGCGATCTTTTCCAGGAAGCGACGGAGCAGACTGTGTTTGCTCAGTTTGTTCCCGCTCGACAAACAGTGTCTCTCTTCTTTCTTACATCGCTTTGCTGCTTGCCCACATTTACTCAATATCAGGTCCCTTTACTGCCTGCCTTGCGGGACCGCGGCATACAGCCTTTGCGCGCTGCTGCTCGGTCGCGCTTCGGCGGCACAAAGGCATTCGCCGCTCTGTGTGGCGCTACTGTGGCGTCAGTGTAAAGAGCAGCGTCGTCTTTTATTTATTTCGCTCGCCTGTGCACCTCGGGAGAAATAGCACATAGATGTCTGCGATAATTACCAAGCAAACCTCGTGCTCTGCTCTCTTGAAGACTTCGTCAATCTTTTACACCTCTTTCCTTCTTTTAATTCCTCATCAACATAGTTTCTTTGTACATAAAACAAAGCGCGGCGTCTAAGAATAAGCGACACGAGCAGTCTGTCATCAATTGCATAGAACATCAAAGACGCAAGGGTTTCTTTCTTTAATTTCTGTCACTTTGATATTGATACCCAGATTGCCCATCCTTTTCACTACGCGTTCTTGCTGTCTGTAGCCTAAGATTAAGTAAAGCAGAGGAAAAATGCTGGGAAAATTTTCATTTCGCTTGTGCGCGTTTCAGGGTTCACGAATGAACTTCACTGTTACTACTTGAAAAACACATCCGCAAGGTGTTGGTATTCTTCATAGCGGGCAATGTAGAAATCGTGAGTGTCATCAAGCAAAGGTGGGTTCACTTACGAATATGTCGACTATGACAAACATTAAAAGCAGTACTTGGCGAAAGACAAGCGGCCAGAAAGCAAAAGATAACAGAGCAATTTTTGAAAAGATTAAGATGCCGCCTCCTTCGAGCTGTGCAATCCGTTAACCAAGAAAACTTCTCCCTCTTTTTCGGCGAGTAGGGGCTACACTGAGCATGCCCTATCGCTCCGTGTACACCGGCATGTCCTAGACGCTCGTTCTTAGCTATGCAGCTCTGACCGCAACCGCAATAGCTGAGCACCCACCAAACTCATACAGCACCTCCCCTCCCGGCCTCACATTGCGTCCTAGACAGGTTCATTCCTGCCGCATTGAACTTTCTTTTCTTCTTCATTGTCAATAAATTGTGTCATATACCATTGACTTCCTCGACTGCTGCTGTTTGCAATGAACAAGATCGTATATCTCTCGACACCTGTAGCTGATGCGTACATTATGTTCTTGCTCACCCAAGTCTCTTCGATGACAAAAGCGCTAAATCTGTTAGACCTAACAGACACTCCATCCCGGCGGAAAAACAAAATTTGTTGTGTTGAGGGCACTTTCAGTTGACTCAGTGAGCGTGTTGACCCTCATTTCATATACATTGCCGTCCGGCAGCCTAAATTGTTGCTCTTTTCAAAAATGCCATGTCAGCGGTTTTCGCATTATATTTGAGAATTTTCCTGTCCACACCTTCTGCAAAAGAACTGTGGGTAACCTGGCACACAAACCATTTTACACCAAGTCAGACTGATTGATGCTTAAGAAGAAAAATGCGGAAAAGAAAACATGAGAACGTGGAAAAGAAGTAGACAACGCAAGCGCATCTGTTGCCCACTTCTTTTCCACGTCCTGGTGTTCTTTGAGGCTGTTTAGTTCTCAAGCATGGAGTCATACCAACACGCCGAGGTATTAATGTTGCTGATTCCCAGTGATCATTCCAAAATATGCACCCAACCCGCCGTGGTTGCTCACTGGTTATGGTGTTAGGCTGCTGAGCACGAGGTCGCGGGATCGAATCCCGGCCACGGTGGCAGCATTTCGATGGGGGCGAAATGCGAAAACACCCGTGTACTTAGATTTAGGTGCACGTTAAAGAACCCCAGGTGGTCGAAATGTCCGGAGTCCTCCACTACGGCGTGCCTCATAATCAGAAAGTGGTTTTGGCACGTAAAACCCCATAATTAAAAAAAAATATGCACCCATCATGAACTAGCATGCAAAACCCCATTTCTCAGCATTTATCACCTTACGTTCCTAAAGTGTGTCATGAAGCGTGCACATCACAACCTTTACGCACCGTCTGCACACTGAGCTTGGCTATAAACAACTGTGGCAGTTGATGCGTTAACGTCCAGTTCATAACCTCTTGGAAGAAAATGAAGCTTCAC
Source organism: Dermacentor andersoni (assembly GCF_023375885.2). NCBI lineage: Eukaryota > Metazoa > Arthropoda > Arachnida > Ixodida > Ixodidae > Dermacentor > Dermacentor andersoni. The sequence continues at coordinate 34,343,053 of NC_092815.1, forward strand.
AATTGTGCACATTTCTGTCTCCCGGCTGAAGTTAAAGTGGTAGTGCACGCGCCTTGAAGAAAAACCTTGAGCTTCTGTGTAAGTTTGAAAATTTTAAATAATGGAGGCCTCTACGCAACTACCAGTGCTAATACAAATAGACGTCTTACACAGCGCCTGGACAATAGGTAACATGGCTAATTATTGGAAACACCGTGGTCACCTGTATTTTCAGAAAGCTTCCCTATCAAAGCAGTCATTATCATCATTGTTTCCATTTTCTTTCTTTCCTTTTGCTCTTACCCTAAAGTTGAGTAGCTGGCATGAACACACTTGTTTGGACAGATCCCATCAGTTTTGTTTTAAAAATAAATCTAGCTCTATCACTCTATAGCTCTCTTCCAAAGTCACAATAACTGACGCATTCTCTACAAGCATCGGTCCTTCGTCTCACTCGTCCTCAATTCTGATGTAAATATTTGCACTGGCTAAAATGTCTCTTTGTATTTCTGAGTCCTAACCTTGCTAAAAAAATGAATTTCATGACGCAGCAGCACACCAAGGCGGGCAGGTGCGCTTTTGCGTGGCGTCTGCGCCTGGTACACTGTGTGAAAGTGTACCGAAGCGACGAAGGTGGATGGCGATGCATTTCGCTCACTGCGCCGCTGCAACTATTCCTCAATCCGACACAGAAGCCTAGCGAAGCGTCGTTGCGCTATAGACCTGTTCGAACGTGCAGTAAATCAAGCTTTCTGTGCGTGCAGAAAGAAGTTTTTGAACTTCGTTCGCCCACCACAGCAGAGCGTGCATGCCAGCGTAGCGCCACTTCGAACCGCCGCTCGCGACAAGCTCTTCCACGCAGCCCCTATCCGGCGCCTCGCTTTCACTAGTATGTCGCGTCACGCCAGAATATTGCTAGGAGTAGTGGTGGTGTTCCAGCCATGCGGCTGAACAAGAAAGCATTGAACAAAAAAGAAACAAAGAAAAACTCGAGAAAGCGCGGAAGAGTGTAAGGCAGGCTTCATCGAGGGCTCGCTTGCACGCATGGCAAGCACTCAGGGCAGGGTCGCAGGCTTTGTTTGCTCATTTGTACCGTTTTGCTCTTCCCTGCTCGGGGCCTTGCCGTTGCCTTTAAGCGTCGGTGTCATGTTTTAAAAACACAAGCCACCATGGGAATGGCTTCCCACGGCCCAAGCGAACGTGTTATGGCGGAGCGCGTGAAGGGAAAGAAAAGGCTTGCTCGGGACACGCTGTATAAGTTGTTGGGGTGACGTGCGAGCGCGTTGGTGCGCTTTCTTTCCCCCCGTGGGCGATGTGTAATTAAATCTCCATTACCCGAAATTAGCTGCCAGAGCGAAGCCCCCCGCTTTGCAGGGGATGTCCGTGCGTGCAAGTATGCCCCCGAGCTGCTGCCACGCTCTTCGGACCGAGCGAACTCTGCACCGGCGGCGCGTGGGCAGACGTTGGCTTGGTCAAGTTTTATTACTCCCCACGTGTCGTGGAAAATTCGGTTGGATGAAGGAGGTAAGAACATAGAGAGGCCACGCTTCACATTTTTGTTTGCTATCTGCTCTGTGCGCATCGCACGGGTTCGGTACTCGGCGCAATGTACAGAGAGAAAAAGAAAAGGAGAGAGAGAGAAAGGCAGAGAAAAAAAAAAGGTCCCTTAATTCCGCACTTCTAAAGGTGATCTTTCGTGATGGAGAATGACACAGCATGCTGTAATTAAAGCCTGATTAACAGCCATCGTACGTAGTACGCACTCGTTCCATAGGGCCTTCATTGTTGTTTTCTGAATTCTTTTTCTAGTCCTATCATGGTGAGTGTAACCTGAGCTCTTAGAAAGAAAGAAAGAGAGAGAGAGAGAAACGAAGAGGCAAAGGTAGGGAGATTAACTTAGGACGTGCCCGGTTCGCTACCCTACACTTGGGGAGGCGAAAAGGGGAAGAATAGATAAGGAGAGAAAATAAAGATAATAGTCAGTCATCGACAGTCAGTCGCAGAGGAACCGCCCCCTGTCACAAGCGTTCATGCAATCCAGTATCCTTCACGAAGTGCAGAAGGGATTTTGTGGCCTTTTGTATGCCAGAACGCGTAGGCCATGGTCGAAGGATCTTTCCTACTGAGAGCGCTCTGTTGTCTAGCAGGTTGAGTTTAGCTTGTAGAGTACGTCGTTGAGCGTCAAATGATGGACAGTGACACAGAAGGTGCCCTAGAGTCTGATCGGACCTGCACAGATTGCACGCCGCACTGTTGGCCATCCCTATTAGGAATGAAGAGGCAATAGTAAATTTGACGCCCAACTACATGCGACACAGTAAAGTTGTCCAGGTAGCAGGTGAAGTCGCAAGTTAGGGCCGAAAGAGTGCAAGCGTTAATTGGTGAAACACGGTGAATTCCCTCATAGAAGTGTGATGTGGCGAGCAAGTGATTGAAGTTGCCGCGTGGCATCAGTTCTTGAAAGTGGTATAGGAACCCGCTGATGCTTTTGATGAGCCGAACGCGCAGCTTCTGCTGCGTTGTCATTGCCATCAATTGTGCGATGGATCGGCAACCATTGAAATACAGTGTCGTGTCCTTTCTCAAACGCGTGATGATAAGAGTGGCTAATTTCGTACACTAGCTGCTCGTGTAACTCATGACATCGGGCAAGCTGCAGCGTTTCTAGGGCTGCTTTAGAATCGCATAAAATGGCTACCCAACAATTCGTTGGCTGCTGGAACACGTATTTGAGTGCACCTTGAAGTGCCGCAAGTTCTGCCGCTGTAGACGTAGTATTGTGTGAATATTTAAATTGCAAAAAGATGGCGCCCGATGGAACAACTACTGCTCCGGTAAAGCTGTTCAAATTCGTGGAACCGTCCGTGTAAATCTGTATGCGGTCAGAAGAAGACTCGTTGAGGAGAAGCAGAGTCAACTGCTTCAAGTTTAGCAGTGACAAGTCTGCCTTCTTAGCAATCTCAGGAATTGAGTGACACTCGTCAATTTGCCGGAGACACCAGAATGGCGATGTTGGGTGATTCGCAGGCTTGAAGACAGATGGTATCAAGTTAGGGTGTCTCGTCACAATACCACAGCATATAGCTGTGGTTTTCGCAATGGCAAATCGGCTAAATGGTGGGATGGTAGCCGTGAAAGGTGTCCAATATGCGCTCTTAGCGCCTTATCGACGATATGATGGAGTGGTGATCGGGTGCTCCCGTTTAATGCTAATCGTTGCAGCAAGTCTGCGGCTCTGCATAGGATACTTATGCCACCATATAAGTGAACTTAGACATTCCTGACGTCATGAGAACGTGAGAGTTCACGTTCACGAGAACGTCACGAGAACGTGAACTCTCACGAGAACGTGAGAGTTCACGTTCTCGTGACGCCTGCGGCAGGAAAGACGTTCCACGTCCGCCGCCAAGGTCTGTGAGTGATGGCACTGGCTAACACTCCCAGGGTTCTACTAGGACACAGATACCCAAGAAAGTGTATGGGAGAACGGCGCCGCGGTAGCTCAATTGGTAGAGCATCGCACGCGAAATGCGAAGGTTGTGGGTTAGGTTTCCCCTATGTTGTCCTTGGTGTCAGTGTTTGTTGGCTTCTTATGATATGACTATATATATATATATATTTCTCATATATTTAGCGGATAGACACTGTGCCCGAGCCGCCAAGTCACACCAGCCTAATATTTGATAAACAGTTTTATGATTTGATCAACAGTTATATTTAATAATGAACAATCTGGAATTCGTGGCAGACTATTGGAGGTCATGAGGTCATTCGCTCAGTCCTATCTAACATGTAAAATGAGAATTCGTATTGTTCGGCAACCGCTGCACCAAATTTGGCGAGGTTAGTTGAATTAAAAAAAAAAAGAACTTAAGGTCTAGTGACTGTTCGTTTCGAATCATTGATTTAGGTCGTCAATTTTTTATTAAAAATTAGCAATGATTGAAAATTTTCAGCAAACGAAACTATCAAGTTTACAACTCCGTAACTCATCAATAAAACTGATATCACAATTCTGTGAATTGCATATAATAGTACATATAAAGCGGAAAAAATTGATATGTTACATATGAACCTCAAAAATTTTAGTCTCATGAAAATATAGCTTCTGCACAACCCTTGTAAACAACGTAAAAAGTTCACGTAAGATATAACATGACATATGAAATTTGCCAGCTTTCAATGAGCTAATGGGTGTCGTTTACAGAACCGCGATAATTGTCTTTTATACAGAGCTATTAATTTGTAAACTTCGTACTTCTATATTTCCAAACCTTCGAATTATTGAAAAATTTTTTAACAATATTCAGGTCCTAAATCAATATTTCGCTTCCAACAGTCACTAGAATTCGACTTTCTCTCTCTCAAATGCAATAAATTTCATTAAAATCGGTCTAGAGGTTGTCTCAGAAAAACGTTTTTGCATTTTACATGTATTTGAATAGGCCGCGTCGGAGTTGAGCCCGAGCTAAAGCTTCCTCTTAAGACGTGACGCTCAGAAAAATTAATGAATTGTATATTCAGTCGCGCTGGTGTTAACTTACAACCATAAAACATTGTCACATTTGGTATCCTGGGATACTGACGAAAGCAAAGTCACGTGCAGTGGCCAAAAATTCTCTTTCACTTCAAGTATTTCATGATTGAAGGCGTAGCGTGGTGGTTGATCTGGTGAATAAAGTTAATAATGAATGGAAGCTCCGGGTGGCGGCTAGAAAAGCCACCTTTCTTTTTTTTTTACAGTAAATACTTTAATCAAGTTCGTTCGGCAGTTGCCTTTTAGAGAAGTTCAACGTTTCGCATCTACGTGAACAGGTTTGGTAAGAGCTGCGCTTACTTTTGAAGGATTTGTTCGAGACCTTGGTGAATAATACGACAACTCCTCCTTTTCTTGGCTTTTTAACATTTATTGATGTGGAAAACTTTCTTTGGGTCTCGGAGTCGTCGACCATGCTTTGTAGCGCTGATTGGGAGCATCACGGTGAGCAAAAATAAATAATTTAAAATTAAGTTAAATTATAGACTTTTACACCCAACAGCAACTCACCGGCTATTAGATGCGCCGTATAGCCCACAGCACCAGATTAACTTAGACCACACAGGTTTCTGTAATTTGCGGCCAAAGCATCGCAACCGGGAATTCTGACATTCCGAGCCCACTGGAATGCAACTCTCACGGGCAGGATCGAAACAGCGACCTTGCGTGTAGTAGCAGAACGTCAAAGACACTTTCCGACCACGGCAGGTAAATACATAACATTCAGCAACGCTTTAGGAGTAGGGGAATACTCGACGTTCACTTATCTTCACTTTGCAAAGGTGAAATTTCTTTGCTGTGCCAGTGATACTGTATCGGATGAACAAAACAAACACCAGCGGTTGCTTGCGCGAAGAATTTTGCCCACGCGTAAGTTTGCCCGCGTACAAAGTGCTTCGTGTAATGTGCCCTTGGTTTCATTCATTTTTGTTTCTTGCCATCTCACTGTATGTTTTGTACCGACATCTGAATTTTTGGCCACTCAGTTAGCAGCAGCTTTATGGCCACATGGAGGCTAAGAATAGCTCTGTTATATGCCTTACTTTTATGCGCGGGCACACATAAAAGCGAGATAATGTTCATTTATGTTGAGGGAGCAATTAGTACGAAATTCTGTGAGTATAGCGTAGGCACACTCCTTCTGAATTTGTTAGCACATATGGGCGGGAAAGACTGTAATAAAACTATCGGTTTTTATTCTAAAAAAAAACAGCACTAAATGCGCACGCATTCATAGCACGTAGTGTATAAATCGGCTCGAGCCGAACTGGGTCATAGTAGGTCACTTCGAAGCGCGTAGTTTCAACTTTTTTCAAGAAGAAAAAATAAAGACTAGAACTGAACTCGCGGCGGCAGATGGGACCATCACGGTGCAAAAGACTTGTCTGCCTTTATTTTTCTAGTGTGAGAGGCAAATGTCAAAATTCTTGCAACATTTGCGCCCCACTGAAATAGAAGTTGATATAAGAAAGTGGGGGGTGCGTATGGGCCCACCAAGAGCATTCGAAGGAGGCGTTATAGGACGCAAACAGCATGCATAAAGACACCCGCTTTCTTATTGTGTCAAGCACGGGAGCAAAGATAAACAAAGCGCTAGTATGAAAATAGGCTCAAGGGGGTGTTTTGTTGGTTTTCCATAAAATACACTCCTTACACAAATGAAGGGTGATATATAATAATCTCAAGCATTGCAAAATGGCTTGTAGTAGGCACTGGTCGGGTTGCAACGCTGCTGTTTTGTCAGCATTGCGAAAGACTCGAATTTCTATTGAGAACAAGCCACTAGCGAAAAGTGTTTCACGCCTTCAAGCTGGGAAAGGTAGCAAATTTCAAAGGACGGCGATCATGGTTTCGCAATGGAGCGTTGGTTGATCAATGAAGTTTCGCGCCTCAAAACTGCAGAGCAGACAGTGGTGGACGCTGGAGCGACAAGCTCCAACTTGATTTCACCGAGCTTGCATTCTTTGCCGTGCACGCATTTCTCTAGACACGAGCATTTCGCATTTCGCTCCATTTGGTATGCGGCTGCTGCAACCTCCACTGAGTCAAATCCACGATCTCGTGTTCCCGGCAATGCGTTATGGCTGGCCGGGATGGAAATTTACGGAACGCTCCCCATCCGCCCCCCTCCAGGCTGCTTTCTCAATGTGCTTTTAGTGTCGCCCACTGTGATCGTCAAGTGGTTGTGACATTGTGCTGCCGAGTTTCAAGTCGTGAGTTCTATCCTTACCATGGCAGTTGCATTCCGATGGAGGCGACATGCAAATCCATCTCTATACTAACATTGAGGTGCACGTTAATTAACCCCATGTGGTCGAAATTAATCCGAAGTCCGCGCTACGGTGTGCTTCTTAATCAGATCGTATTCATGGTACGCAAAATCGCCAGATTTTATATTGGTTTTGTTGCTTTCAGTCATACTAAAACAACCGGTAGTGTCAAAGAACACTGACGTGTTCAAAGTCCGACCACAGGAAGCGCCCGCCGTTCGGCCCAACGGCCGCGGATCGTGTTTGTCGCCATCACTGCAACGAACAATTTTCCTGTGCGAACGAACGGATTCTCTTCGTACAGCTTCTCCCAAATATAAGACGTGGCCGTCTTCCCTGCTTCGTGTTTTTTTCCCGTCTATTCAGCACTGATAATATGTTTCACTAGTCCTGTGACCAACTCTCCTGACTTTCAGCAATTGGATTTTTCAACTAAATGCGCCGTGACTTTCATGTCACCCGTGCAATCACTGCCACCTGAAAATAGAGTGCGTTGCGGAATTTCAACGTTTATCACTGTAGAAATTTAAGAGAAAGAGCACATAGTGATATTTCGTTACCTCTAGAGGAGAAAAGCAACGCGGGAAACTCAACAACAAACAAAAAATAATGTTTGGGCTCTCCTTTCTTTTGTTCTTCTGCAAAATAATTACAAAAGAAGCCAGTGACAGTTGCCTTGTACTGCTTCTTCAAATGCCTAACCTTGTTGTGATGTCAGGGAACGAGATTCTGCAGAAATTTCCGTGCAGTGACCAATGTGCACTTGTTTCTAGACGAAATGAAAGGAAGCGCCAGAACCACGGCAGAGCTGTAATCCGGGAACAGGCTCAGCCTTCGGCCCCACCTCGGCGTAAGTAAATGCTTGGCGCACGTAACCCTCGTACCGGTGGAAAATTGTTCGAAGGTCGCGTTCAAGGTCCAAGCAGCTGCATCAGCCTTGACAGAAAAGTCGTTTGTGTAGCGTGATCTAGCCCCGATTAATCGAATAACCGTGGCACGCAGCGCTAACGTGTTCATATTCATTAGTCGTCTTCAGTGGGACCGTAAAAATGGCATCCAATGCACTTCTGCTGAGCAACAAAAATAAAAGGAATCCACTACGTCGTGAGGTGGTTTGAAGTTTCCCTGCAGCAAAAACAACAGCTGTTCTGCGAATCGATTTCAAGCGATCACGCGTAACATTTTGTTGCGCTTCGTTCGCACTTTCTTCAACGGGCGGTGTCGTTCTCTCGGGCACGTGGAGTGGGTGCAAAGCGGCTTCTCTGATTGCGGTCTCGCGTGATTTGCATTGGGCCACCGCGAGACCTTTACTTTCGGGCTCAAAAAAAGAAAAAAAAGGACCTTGTAGCGTGGTACGAAGCGCTTAAAAGTTCCTGCCTTTGTTCCCTACTCACCGCGCCTGCGCTCTCACGCCAGGGCCGTTTTCTATTAATTTATTTCGCCCATAAAGACTGCTGTCATTTGCTCGAAGCACGAAAGCAGCTATTTTTGGGATGTTACCACTGGGCGCCACGAGCAGAGAGGTATATTCGCTGTCATCACGTCTCAAAAAATCTGAGAGTCGCACATGCAGGCACCCGTATTACAACCTGCCTTACAGGGGCCTTTGGAGGTGTGGAGAGCACAGGTGGCTTCCCTCGTACTTTTTTCAGACAGCACTGAAAATAAAATGCTAATTCAACGCACACGTTGCAGTCTATGCGAATAGTAGCTATAGTGAAGCGATTATAAATACCATTAATGGTGATGTTTACAATTGTGTTTACGTTCATCTCATAGAACGTATAATTTTATAATCTGGTAATAATCGTGCACCGCACAGGTGACAACTTTTGTACCCCTTGTACCCCAGTGGCGCATACCGAATGATTAAATCATAAAAAATCAAGTAAATAAATGAAGCCTGTGACACATTATGTGTCAAAATTTTAGTTAGTAATTTATTTTTTAATACAATGAACAGAAGGGCGCGCGAAGGCACTACTTTGGCGGTATGAATACAAGGTTCACATTAGCCAGTTTGCTGGCACTTGCTTTTGAAGCACTTATAAGCTTTGTGTATATATCTACCAATACATCCCGCGAGGAAACAAGGAACATCAAACGCCTAGGAATCCATCAAAGAAAGCTTCGCTTTGTTATTAATATCCTAATTGACAGTACAATATCAGGGCCCTGTTGGTTCAGTAGCATTACAAAATACTGTAATACCAAAGGTTTTCTGAAAAGTGGTATGAACCAGTTCAATTTTCATCAAAGGGACCAACCAAACAAAAGTCTTTGACTGCATATGCACACTAAGCAAGTCTGCTGACCTTTCAGCTTGTACTCAAGTTACCACTCGAGTGCTGACGAATACTCGGTCATCAAATCACTTCTCCTGACGACGTCGTATCCTATCTTCTTATAAGCTGCTTACGAGTTTTTCGTTTTCTTTCGTTTCATAGAAGCTACTTGTTAACAGCGTTTTGGCTGTCATTCGAAATTTATGATGAGAGCACTGTGTTTCTAAATGTGCAATGAACATAAACTTAAACAAGTAAAAGAAAAGAATACAGGTTTTACGTTCCATAACCACGATCGTTCCATAACCATTTCGGCCCCACGAAAATTCTGCCGCTGCGGACGACATCGAACCCGTGACCTCGAGAGAGAAACGAGAAATCAGAACGCTTTGAGAGCGCCACGTGTTATCACTCAGGAGCAGGTTTACCAGTATTCTGCATACTGAGATGTCCGCTAAAAATTCTTAGAAATTGAATTTCGCAAGCACTGGCGGGCATGAAAATGACAATAAGCATTATAGACTTAAAGTCGGTTTTGGCAAGATTGATATTCAAGGTATGTTGATGGTACACCTGCGCACGAATACGCGCTTCGGTACTGCCCAGCTGTGCACGACAGCATTGAATAGGCATGGCAAGATTCGCTCGGGTGACAATGACTGAGATAAATAACTGCTCCGGCACGCCCACTCATCCCACCCATCGTACCGGTTTCAACGCGCGAAGACCCTCGCTGTCACCGACTAGAGCTTCGATGTGCATTGCAAAACTTCCACTCTGCCGGACCTGAGAATAATTGAATACTGCGGTTTTAAGGGGGGGAAGTCATCAATTTCACTCTCGCATGCCCGATAATCAAATTTGAAGAAGGTTTCCCGCGCCTTAAACTCCGCTAATGTATTCAGAGACGAGAAATTAAGTGGCTGCTCTTGGCACGTTGCTCAAAGAAGAAACGTGGAATAAGATGATATCGCGATATGGAGAAAAAAGAAGTATTCGTCCTTTGCGAAAAAACAGAAGAAGAACGACAAGCCATTCATTCCTAGGACTTAGACCACCTTTAGAGAGTCTATGAATAATTCGTCTCGGCATTCTCAAAGTTTTACTTTCAGAAGGTCCATTTAAAATCATGTGTGAGGTACGCCTGAGAGAATAGGGGAGCAAAACTTCTCACTTTAGTGCATGTGACCCCGATTTGTGATTAATGTTGGTCTCTATCGCCTTCGTTGCTTATTCGAAGAAAAATAATTGCGTTATTAATCATACACTGGACCAAACTGTCGATGGATTAACGCGCACAAGTCATTCGTATCGCTGTTCAGGCATATCAGAAGCCGAGATTACCCACAGCAGTTCTCCCTTCGTAAAGTTTGCCCCGAAGCAGCAGTCCGTGTTACTCAAACCCTGCTTCGAAATCTTATTAATGATGAATTATCTATACCGACGAGTGGACGACAGTTTGGTTTTCCTTTTATAATAAAGTACTATGCTGACAAAATTAAAACGTTAGTAACCTCAGGATTATTCCTTTGCTTTTTATTCACGTCTCAAGGCAAATTATTTCCTACAAAGTTATGTAATATGTCGCTGAAGTATACTAGAAATATAAAGGGTGTTTTGCTTTTGTTTTGCTTTTCAGTTTTGTGAGGCTAGACAAGTTTTCCATAAGCAGTGAGGGGGGCATAGCGAACGTGGCGTCCTTGCAGAGGAGTTGCTACGTGGAGCTTACGTACTTCGTTGCTGTTAACGTAAGCTTGAAAAGGCTAATAAAGAAAATTATGTCTATTAGCTTTTGATTAGAACCTCGCTATAGTGCTGAATTGTTTTGTTTTTATGTTCTCGATAATTTAATACTTTCTTTCACTTTGACCTTGCAGAAAAACTATAGAATTATTTCTATGGCATTTTATAGTGTACTATAGAGCTTTCTCTAAAATTTATTCAGAAGCCGTAGAAGACAGTATTCAGATTCAGAAGACAGTATTAGTACTGTCCCTTGCCCTCGCTCCTCGGACCAAAGTGTTGGTCTGCAGTATGCGTAAACAAATACAAATAAATAAATAAATAAATAAATAAATAAATAAATTCACCATATAAGTAACTGCCCCTAAGATTCTTATTGAAGAGTGAGTTCAGAAATTCTTGATAGTTAGTCTTCTGAAACTTACATTATTCTCGACAAAGTACATCTGCCTCGCCTTACAATTCCTTTACAAGAAAGACACGTTCGCTAGGCTCACAGCCGTTTTATTTAAAAAATTTATGATCTTAAAAAGACGGCCGAGGAAGTGGCCATCGCCCTGGCCACTCTTGACCCAGCCTGTCACACTATACTGAGCGATTCTCGCGCAGCAATCAACAACTACATCAAGGGTCGTATTTCTCAACAATCACTCCGTATCCTACAACAAGCCCCGCATTCGTCTGAAAATCAAATCACCCTCGTCTGGATCTCCGCACACGCCGCCGTTGTCCACCCGCACCTCACCAACCTCGACGAGGTTACACACTCCGTAGCACGAGGACTAGTCAACCGTGCCGGAGACGGTGCAGGTGCACCCGCAGGATGCGACCGCCTTAAAAGATGCAACAACCTTGTGAAGCCGTTTTACCTCGCAAGAAGAACCTTCCCCACCCCTCACCGCAAGTTAAACAGAGCACAGGCATCCACCCTTCACCTGTTACAGACCAATACATACCCCTCCCTCACACGCTATCACATCATATACCCGACATCTACCTGAGCCAGGCGTGCAAGATCTGTAAAACTCAATCAGCAGCACTCCCCCACATGCTATGGGGGTGCAAACATCAATACCCAGACCTTAATCCCGTGACCCTCTCGTAGAGATGGCATGCCACCCTGCGCAGCTCCCATCTCGACGACCAACTCTGGGCGCCCCAGCAGGCCTACGAAGCGGCGAAGAGGCAAGACCTCGAGGCTCAGCAGACTAAACTTCTGGTTCTCATTAAAGTTCTCCCTCTCCCTCTCTCTCTCTCCCTCTCTCTCTCTCTCTCTCTCTCTCTCTCTCTCAAAAAGTACCCTGTATACTTCTGTACAAGCCAATGTAATTTTTATGATAGTATAATGAAATTTCCTGCTGAAACGTAGGTACGCATGAATAATTAAACATTGCCCTAAATAACAGAATATCTACACAGCAATGTTGCGAAAACGATGCTTACTTGTTCCCTAATTAAATGATGAAAGCACAGGGAATATAAGCCACCGAAGTGCTGACAGCCCCAATGATCAAAAAAGAACTCCAGTGACTAAGTCCAGTAAAAATCAGAACAAGACGAACCAAAGCGCAAAAAAAGAAAGAAACGCAGAAAAATATAGCGGAGGAATAGAAATAGAATAGAACAATATATAACGCGATGTAGCAGCTACGTGAGAGCGTTCAGTCACCGTGTGAATTGCCAAAACATAAACTGTGCGGTCATGTCATAAAAAAAAAAGAATGAGGAATAAATCCCTAAAAAGTTTGCATTCGAATCAGTTTTGTAAATGTTGGATCTTGCCAAGGTAGCATGCCACAAATTCGTGTCTGCTCCGAAGTCTGCGGAGACGCTCGCTCTGAGCGCTTCGTACTCGCAGGAGTGACCCTAAGAAAACCGAAACGGGACAATGTCGGGATTCCTGCGCAGTGTACCGGGCGCGCACCTCCGCTTGGCCCCCGGGTCCTCTTCGCGTGCCGTCGCTCTCTGCAGGATCGCGTCGAGGCACACGGGGACCTGCGCGCTGCCCGGAGCTCGCAGCGGCGCCCAATGGTCCGTTCACTGGGCTTCCGTCGGCGGGAGGAAAGAGGTGGTGGCGTTCTACTAATTACAACGTGACTGCTGCCGCCTCGTGCCTTCAGGTTCGTCCGACCGTACATCGCATAGCCGCACGCGTCTCTTTCCTTTCTTCGGCCTCTCAGCGATGGGCGCCCATCGACTCGGCCTGCGAGAATTCTCCCGTTTCTTCTTCTTCGCGATGCCTGAGTGCCGAGCTAACGAGCTGGCTCGTCCTCGCTGCCGCGTCCCCTGAACGAACGCCTCCCCTGCAGGTGGAGAAAGACCCCCCCCCACACACACAGTCCCCGAGCACGAAGTAGATGCGTTAGCCTCGCGTCGGCTGACGAGCTGAAACGACGGCAGCCGTCAGATAAATAAATCATGCTTGGTAAATAAATGACAATGTTTGCGGCGGTTCACTTTTTGGAGCCGGGCCAGCGCTCAAGTTTCTTGATTATGTTTTCTGACCACACCAAATTTTATATCTGCTTCTGGGCCGAGCTCTTCGCGGAATGACTCCGGGCTCGAAGACGGAAGCATATTTCGTTTTTTTTTCTCTCCCGCGAAAGATGACAGCTGCACTTAGACTTCTCAGTTCTGCACTACTACGGTTCAACGTTAGAGTTTGCTTCTGCACTTTAGACGTAGCTTGAAGCGGATCTTTCCAGGCCTTTTTCTCGTTTCATTCAAAAAATCGACAGTAGCTGCTTCAGAATAAAATAATGGAACAAATGGCTGATGTACTTAAACTGCACTGCATATCGCTGCCTCGAGCTCTGACAGTGCCGAGTATATGCAAGTCTACTCGCTTGTTGAGCTTTACTTTGCTTTCCTACATCACTACCCGCCGTGTTTTGTCAGTGGCTATGGTGTTAGGCTGCTGAGCACGAGGTCGCGGGATGGAATCGCGGCCACGGCGGCCGCATTTACATGGCGTCGAAATGCGAAAACAACCGTGTACTTAGATTTAGGTGCACGTTAAAGAACCCCAGGTGGTCGAAATTTCCGGACTCCCCCACTACGGCGTGCCTCATAATCAGGATGTGGTTTTGGCACGTAAAGCCCCATAATTCATTAAATTTTTTTTTTACATCACCGAATAAGTTATGACGTTAAGTGAAGTCTATACAACAAAGGCGATAAAGAAAAGGTACATGGTTCTAAAGAATCAATGCGGCAAGCGGCCACAAGGTAACCCACGTGAGCAGCTGCGCCAGTTTTTCGTTACAGATACGTCGACCCAGAAGTTGGCTCAGGTTGGCAGCGGTGAGAAGTTATAGCCTGACTTCAGGACGTCCACAATTTCGATTCGTCATAAAAGGGGCGTTGCTTATAGGCGCGTTTCTAGTGGTCTCAGAAAACGCTGAAATACGAGCAAGCAGTAATGGCAAAACGCCATAGCTTATGTTTTGGAGCGTGCGTGAACGGTGCCTTCGCCGTCTTGTCTTTTTTTTTTCTCTCACTTTTCGTGTTATATTCTACTCTATAAACTGATTTCTACATGTGACGCATACACAGAGTAGCCAGCTGGCACTGCGTGCCGTAAGTCTTGGTTTTAAATCCGAGGACGTCGTCTGCGCCGCATGGTGTGTAATTATCTGAAAAGAAATTTGTACCCCGTCATCCGCCGGGTTTGTTCCCACAAAAACTTTTCCAGAGCTACTCTTAGGCTTATCCTCTCCACAAATACAGTTAATGAAAAATGTCGATAAATATTCTTCTATTTTATTTACCTATTATATGAAATGCGCAAAGTTGTATCATTTTTTTTTTTTATTCTACAATATTAACCAAGTAAACTGGGGTAGCCATCGCCTGCAAAATACAAGAACTGCTCTATTTAATTTCATCTAAATAAAAAAGATCTCGTATCCAAAGTCATAAAACTTGGTTGCTCCTTAGTATTTAGAAAACCCTGCTAAGCAGTAAAATAAAAATAAATTAGTAATTCCTTCCACCCACTTGGTCGTGCATTAATGACGGCTCTTACATTTGTTCTTTCTTTACTAGCATACAGAATACTATTCTGTGCACTCAACTAACTTCGCTTCCAGTTAAAAGTTTCAAACACTGTCTTCCTTGTTTTGTCTTCGGTTGAGAACGTGAAAATGAAAATACTAAAGAATTATTTTTCTACGGAACCTTTCTGTAAACATTTTCGTTAGCAAGAACGTTCTAAATTAAGGGAATTCATAAATAATGCCGACGCTGATGGGCACCCAAGATAAAAGAAATTAAAAGTAAATTATGGGGTTTTACGCGCCAAAACCACTTTCTGATTACGAGGCACGCCGTAGTGAGGGACTCCGGAAACTTCTACCCCCAGGGGTTCTCTAAGGTGCACCTAAATCTAAGTACACGGGTGTTTTCGCATTTCACCTCCATCGGAATGCGGCCGCCGTGGCCGGGACTTGATCCCGCGACCTCGCGCTCAGCAGCCCAACACCATAGCCACTAAGCAACCACGGCGGGTAGCACCCAAGATATACGTAGTTGCTTCCATTGTAGAGAATAGCCGATAGCGGACGCCTGAATAAAGAACGGTTTCCGAGGAGCGCTTTGCGTCTTGGTTAATAGCAAACGCGTTGATCTATGACAAGAGAGAGATAGACGAACAGTGTGGGAAAGGCAAGGAGGTTAACCGGAAGAGATTCTGGTTTGTTACCCTGCACCATGGGAACGGTAAGGGGAAACTAAAGATGGAAAGAATCGCGGAGAGATACAATTAATGTACAAGACGGGAGCTCAACACGTTACGCGTTTAGCACTGTTAATTAGTATAGGTCTTGCGCGAATTCGTGACTATGTGGCGCAAAGGAAGACAGCCCCGATGGCATTTCGGGGTGTGGAGAATGACGCAGAATGTTGTACACACCGCTTAGGGGGAGGGGGGGGGGCCGGCGGCCGGGTGCCGCTGTCCGAGGCTTTGGGCCCTTGACTGCTGCAAAGGCTCATTGTAAATGATACTGGAAAAAAAAGAAAAACGATTACTTGCAATACTCGTCTCTTGAGAAAGACGGCCTACGTCCAGAAGAAAACTACTAAGCACTAAGATAATCAAATCGACTCCTGTCACCCAGATCGCGTAGCATTTATCTCCATTATATTTGGTTTCGAAAGCGAAATATGTGGTCTCCTTGACAGTCTGATCTTCATTTGTTTCATACTGTGTTACCTTCTTTTTGTTTCTCGCGCAGCCAGCGGACGACGACTGGACTCTATATTTCAACGCCACAGCGTGTCAGCTGTGCAGATTAGCGATGACGCAATCGACTGATGGCCCGCAAAGGTTGTTTATAATGGTAATAAATAGCAATGTCTGCTATCCCACGCTAAACGTTACGTTCGGCAGGTGCTCCAAGTAACCTGAGGGGGCTGCAATGCACGGATCCGAAAAACGCCAAACCAAGATAACGACCTCATGTTTCTAGGTTATTGCTCTTGTACAGCAGTCCAAATACAGCGCACACCGGCTGTCACTAGCGACCGCGTCGGCACGCCTTGACGACAGGCCACTTTCAGAACAGTCAGTTTTGGAATGCCGACGTGAACTGTCGTCGCAGCAAAAGTCGGTCAAGGCTTTGTTGACTTTTCTACGTGACAGTGGCCTATTATAAAGACTATAATGACCCCATTTCATCCCTTTTCATATTTTTTTTCTCACGCTTTTATTTTTGTCACGCTCTTCTTTCCGTCTTTACTTCCCCTTTCACTTCCCCTAGTGCGGGGTAGCAAACCGGAGGTTTTAAGTCTGGTTAACCTCCCTGCCTTTCTCTCATTTGCATCTCTCTCCCAATGAGAGAGTTGCCGCGGTCGCGATATATTGTAACCGGCCAGTCATGTCTCCGGTGAATCACTAGAGCAGTGTTAATAATGTTGTTGAGTTCTTTCGTTTTCTCCTCGCGTGCGCGTCTGGCTCGTCATCTTGTTCAGCCACAGCCGGCTGCATGCTATTGTCGCGCAAGTATATCCGCCCTCAACAAGAATTTTCTGAAAAAAAAGGACATTTAATATTGTAAAGTTTAAATATCACGGGCGAGTACGTACGAACACGTAAAATGGGTCCTAATCCAGTGGCCTAAAAATAGTGGCAGTACGTACTTGGTACACAATAGCCGCAAGTTGAAATTGCACTCCTGGAACCGAAATTGGCTGGAGAGGGGTTCCAACAAGTACAGCGATCAGCGGTTTGATACAGTGTCCGCACAATTTCTACGCAGTCGGAGATTTACTGTTGTACTTACAGAAAAAGAAAAGCTAATTTAACCTGATAAAGTTTTTTTTTCTTTTTTGCAAGCCTAAATTTGGGCATTTATTCGACATTTATTTATTCCGTGGTTTCTTTTGAATAAGTTGTAATCCTTGTTTGCTGATAATTCATTGGATAGTTCCTGTTATACGCTGGCAAATCCTTTGGCATCACCGGAAGCTGTAGCGCAGAAACATCTGGGTGTCTTTCCTCCTGCGTTTTTTTTTTCCACTCTTACCTAGACACCGGTAATGGTAACAATTATATTTCTGGCGTTCCAGAAGCGTAATTTGCCGATGCAGCCTTGTCGTGGAATTAGTCGAGGATGCTTTGAGTAGCCTTACATAAATGAGCTTGCTGAGAGTCTGGATTAGCAACTAGGGGTGCTATAACTGAAAGCTATTCCAAATTTTTCTATCCCAATTGTGCAATCAGGCTTCCGCGAATGCTGAAAAACTTTTTTTGAGCCACCCCCACTTGGCCTGTCTGTCGTGCGACCTCCCGAAAACGGCGATATGACATGACGTGTACGCACTCATTATGCATGATTCGACCGAACTAAAGAAAAATAGTTGCTTCTGATTCCGCGCCTTTTCGCCATTAACCCTCTGCTATTGGTAAAAAGATTTCAGGCTGCACCCACTTCACCTTTCGGTCACTTGACGTCACAAAACTGCGAAAATACATTGCGTCAATGTGAGGTGTACGCGTTAAAGATGCATTTATATGACGAACTGGATTCTTTGCTGACTAGCCGGAGATTGTCCCGTTTCGAAAGGAATTGAAGATGGCTGCCTCCGATCGCTCAGGCACTGGCTAATCGTACCTGCCGGAGAGCATGGGTTTATTTGCGTATAACAAAAATTTTTGCGTGGCCGTATAAGGTTATCGAGCTTTATCGAGCCCTATCGAGCACGTATACGACATCGCACTGCCAACCCTTCTTTGCTGAGGATCCGTTTTAGCGGAATTGTTACAATTCCGTTGCACGCCGCCGCGATTTTTGACCAGCCACCAGTAAGGTTTAACGGACCCATCGCAGACGCCGGTAGCACTTTCCTCATCCCGTTATCTACTTTAGCAGCACTGGCTCGGCCCCATCGTATCTTTCTCCACTTGGGCGTGCTCCTCGCCTCTTGTCAGCCAATTATATAAGAAAAAACCGCTCAATGTAGGCATTGTTATTCGTTTTGAAAGCACACGAAAGTGACCTCCTAGAAACGGGGAAAGCGTCTGATTAGGTTGTTCAGGCAACGCTGCAGGTCACTGCCCGATGCTTGCCTCGGCGGTCACGTAAATTGGACGTCAGGAGATTGGAATTAAAACGTATTGGAATAGTTTTACGTTATAGGGCCCAGCTTTGTAATTCTCTATTCATAAGATGACCACAAAGACATTCTACTTCGTCTCGCAATCTTCAAATCTTTTTTTTTTTTGGTAATCAGTTTTAAACAGCGGAAGCGCTTTATACTAAAATGAACGATCTCACATATGGCACCGCAGTCTTAACGCCAGTGTTACTTAACAGAGAACGAATAAAAATAAATCCGTTAAAGTAGGCCGAAGTTCACACCACCTACGTCGTTTGTTTTTTTTCTTAGGTAATCAATATTTTTGAACACATTAAAATACTAAGTTAGATCGTTTAGTATCACTGAAAGGTACTTCAGGAAGTAGGGACTGTACCAATTCGATAACTTGGGAATATTACTTAATTGTAGTAAGGCATCTATTTTACACACATCGCACGACCCTTCTAAATATATTTTCACGAGACTGTTTGAAAGTGACGAAGAATAGCAAGATAAACAAGGATAGAGAAAGAAACGCGACTATGGCAGCACTTGCTGTCCAAAGTCAGTCACTATACCGGCAACCAACGCTAACTTAGCACGCTTCGGCATTCCGCTCTCATATCCCACGTCGTCTCAAAAAGCATAACCTAACTGGTTATTTCGAAGCCATGACTGATAGTCCCCAAAACTAATTGCATAGTTTCTCTTCATGACTTCACAACCAAGTAATATAACGTAAGCATTATTAAGGAATTCTAGAGTCAAAATGTATGAAACAAATTGCTGACTTTTGCGTGTCTTTTATTTTCTTTTTTTTTTTTTTCTGGTCTCTGCAAAATGCCGGATGCAGAATTTGAGACATTCCAAATTTCCTAAGCTTCCTGGGGAGAACTTTCAGCATGGAACAAATGAAGAACCACGAAAGCGTTTGCTTTCCAGGAAGACTGGCTTCCGAGAGAGCACTGAAAGTTCCTTACAAAAGGTGGTTTGGCTCATCCAAAAGTTCGTCCATGATACAGGGTCGGAAAGTGAATGGCGACCCGTGTGGGTCATCGTGGTTTGAAAACGCGCAACCAATTGGGCTCCATGTCAACTTCTTTTCGATACCTGCTATTGTTAGCTGGACTGCAAACTGTTTCGGCCCTTTCGGGTTTGATAGGTGGCGTTCATGCGGAGCAATCGCTAGAAACTTTCGCAAGGTTAGGTCCGCCTGCAACAAGCAACAACCCCCCTCCTCCTCCTCCTCCTCTTTTTCTTTATGACACCAATGTCACTGAGTGTTCATGTAAAATCTTAATAGGTGGTTAGCCGTCTTTATGGTAGGGAACCCCACAGCCGTGCGTGACAAACGGGCTGAGATGACCACAGGTGTCTGCTGCATCGCCGCCGCGAGTGGTCGAGCTCGTACCACACGTACTCCGGTGTGGCTACACAAGATCGGACTCACCACTTGACCGATATGAATGACGTGTAACACTTTAGGCGATGTTGAACGCTGTTTGTTGGAGTGCCCTGAACTCATTAGGGAGCGGAAATTTTTGTTTGACGCACTCCAGCGTCTAGGCTCTCCACACACTAGCGTGAGCAACATGGCATAGTTCCGCGTGGACACCGAACATTTATGAGGAGGTGCTCCGACTTCTGAAATGTCTGAGTGATGTGGGCTTGACCATTTATTGGTAACGCTTGGCAGATTCTTTTCAGGGCGTTTTGTGGCGGGGTGGGTGGCCCGGCATGGCACCGTGCATGGGATAGATCACAAGCTGTGGGATTGCGTCCTGTTGCGCCTGGCTGTGCGCGTCATCTTCACCTGTCCCGCGCTACGCTTATGAACAGTGACGAGCTCTCCCAAAAGGAGGGGCTCGAGAGGAGCAGTTCCTCGCCTGTCTTACAAGTCTAGACCCCCTTGCAGTAAACAACATCCTCCTCCTGTTCCTTCTCATTATTCGCTTGATAATGCGTCATACCTAATAAGAAGACACTAATGAAGAGGATGCGTAATTGATAACGAAAACATTTGATTTTGTGCACACTTAGCAATTTACCATCATCAAATTTCAACAGGTGTTTGTTCAAGTTACGAGTACGTTGCTTAGCTGTCATCTGAACCCATAAATTAGACTTATCTGGGCTTCTTTGCTCGTTCCTATAAAGAAGCTAAAGTATACACATTATTTATTCTGAGAGCTTTCTATATTGGGGGGGGGGGGGGGGGGGGCACTTCGCCATTACCCGCTACAGCTAGTCGCCTTCAAAATTAAAGAGAAAAAGACGTTAAATTTGAGCACAGCCAGGCTTTATGCACTGCGCAAGAGTACGGCCTATTTGAGCCACATACTGAAGCGACTTGGCTTCTTGATTGCAGTCGCGAGGAGTCCTCGCCAAGGACAGGCACTGTAGCAGGAGCCTTCGTAGAAACGAACAGGATGTTACTTATTAATTCATGTTTTGGAACCAGACGAGCTGCACGACATTGGAAATAACTCCCCGATAGTCTTTTAACAAACTTGGTGATATCAGAAATCATCCTCGAGCACTGGACGGCTAACCATGACGCCGGCGGGGCGCACGGCAAACACACGCGGCGCATTGGCACGAAGCAGACTCGCCTTTGATTGTGAGTGCCACTGACTTATGAAGCCTTGGTCACGCACCCTCCATTGTCCGCAGAGCACCACTTGAGCAGATTTCCACCGTCGTAGTTATAGCGCCATGTAGCGGGGGTCGCGTGTCGATCGTTGCGGCGAGCAATCGACGGTATCTCGGGAATCCCCGCCATACGTGCAATTAATGCTCTTCATTTTAGCTTTCTTTTTTTTGTGTGTGTCTCGCTCCAAGGTGACAGCGGTTCTTTCGAATTGAAGTCAATTCTACTTCTTATTCTTCTATTGTTTCATGCACCAAACTTTGAAGCGACTTAAGTACGCCGCCGAGACCAAAACTTCCTTCACTATCTCGCGATGCTCGAGGCGTACCGGAGTCGAGCTTTCCTCGCTTCTCTCATTAGTTCAGCAGCGCACGTACTTACTTGCCCGTGTTCTCGTTTCTACTCCTTTCGGTCTAGAAATACCGAGAACAACATTCTCCAAAGCCTGTGTGAAAAAGCAATGCACGCACATTTGCACACAAATGTTTAAAGTAAAGGTCCCTCACACTGCAGACAGAATTAAGCCGACGAGCTCAGTGCGTCAGTACGTGAATGCGAGAGCTTCCAGCACTGCTCAGGTCTGTAAGAGTGACTGCAGGCAGTATGCCTCGCGGGCGCCGACTGTGGCGCCGGAGGCGGCTAGCGATCAAAGGAAAACGTATGCGGTGACTGGAGCCCTTCGGGAAGCTATGCGATTAAAGTTTCAGGGCGCTCTCGAGAGAAGGCTGTTCTTCTCTCCAGGCACTCCTCCTGGTTAGGTTTGCGGTGAGCGGCTTTAATTGCTGACAGCATGCCACGCGTCGACGAACCGAATGAATAGCGAGCTCACTTATCGTGCCTAGCTGTGATGGTTATCAGCCGCGCTCTTCCGGATATACCGCATGCGCGTGTGTCCCGAATCGTGCGAATTAAGCCGAGTAATACCTCTGTCACAAGGCATGTGTAATGTCATTCGCAGTAAATGACATTCATACGAAATGTCATTGCGGTATTGCATTCCCTCTCTACACGGGTATACGAAATGGCATTCGCAATTGATGACAATGTTTATCGGCACTTTGTGCACGCTGGCACTAGACGATCGACAACGTGTATACATTTAGGTCGCGGTTCGCCTTGCGCAAATCGGTGAGGTGGTCTTCCCACACTTTCAGCACTGCGCGCGCCTCGTCGTCGGTCCATTGCGCTTTTCGCTTCTCATTCTCCGCTGACGATGCTGCAGAGTTGGCTTCTGTGGTTGGTGGGTAGGCTTTAGCGCGGCACCACTTTGAAAACAATATGCAGAAATGAAAAAAGAAGACAAACAGACGTGCGTTTGTAAACATTGCCGACAAGAGGTGCTAGCATCCAGTCGGAGACTGGGAACCAGAATATAGCTCCACAAACTTCTTCAACTATCGTGCTGTACTTCATAAAATTAATAAAACGTTTATAGCAGCAATTATAACAACCTTTACTCTGATTACATTTTGTTTTCACTTATCGATTTCGTAATATTTTGCCAAGCCGCTGTCGTCGAGTTCGGAAAACTGTGAAACTGAAAGCTTAGAATGTCATTTACCATGCCTGTGTAGAAGCAACAAAAATGTCATTAAGACGTAATCTCATTCCGTGCGAATGACATTGCATGTGCCGCGTGACAAGGGCATAAGTTACCACCACTGCATGCGAATCAAATGTGCTCTGTCGATGTAGTTGTGTAGTCGTGAAGCGCACGCGGCGTAACCAGGTAAACAAATTTGATTATCATGGATATCAGGCGTAATTACAGCATGGTCAGACTTCGTTGTAGAAATAGTGCTGATGCGCCGCGAAATTGTGGTTTACATATTTCGCTTTGTTGACACTAGCAGGTTCCGTTTGCCTAGCCTGAAAATTAAGTGGCGTTACAAGAAGTGATATAAAGTCATATTTTAGCTTTTTTTTCGTGGCTGTTGAGCGTCAGCTGTACAACTCATAAAGCTAAGTTCCCTGTGAAATCTGGTAAGCTACTGCATTAAAAAATCTATCGCTAAAGAAAATGTATATTGCACATTATACGCATACGCACTTTGGGAAAAGGTAAAAAAAATTGTGCGGTTTTACGTGTCAAGACATCGATCGAATTATGAGGCACGGCGTAGCGGGGGACTCCGGAATAATTTAAGCCACCTGGGGCTCTCTAACGTGCACCTAAATATACGTACACGGGATGCAGCAGCCTTGGCCAGGATTTGATCTTGCGATGACGAAAAGTTCCGCATACACACCATCATTAGGAGGCAAAAGCAATGTAAAAGAATACTAAACACAATTTCGCACTCTCGAGCTTACCAGAGCCTGCACTGTTCGTCATAAATGTGCGTGCGTGTTATTCTGCGAGGGACATTCCGGAAGTAAGTTTGGTCATTTTTTTAAAGAAAAGGTGATGCACCAGGTGAAACAAACAATCGCCGCAAGAATCCACACCCGTTGCTGGTTCAACGAGGGAAGAAGTGTCAGCGGAGGAGGAATGCGCCGAAGAAGATATATAGAGTAGCAGCAGACCGGCGGTGCCCGAGGTTATTCGGGTACAAATTACGATGGCAGACAAACGTGTGCTGATAACGTGGTCCCCAGTGGAAGTGCGGGCCGTTATCCGGCATGAATGGACACGTGGAATTAGTGTGTCCGTCATGCATGAACGCCTACAAATCGTGTATGGTGAAGAGGTCATGTATCGGGCCTTGCATCGCAGGGAACCGAGTTTTACCAGAGTGGTTTCTTTAAACTGATTGTGCGCTACGACCAATTCCTCAATGCCGGTGGCAACTATGTGGAAAAATAGTGCAAGGTGTATAGTGAGTTGAGTTGAGTTGAGTTGTTGTAGGCTACTGGTGGGATTAGCCTTGCAGTTGCTGCCGGCAATTGCTCCACCGTAGCGACACTTAAAATAAATAAATCACATAATCAGACACAGTCCTCACAGTGTATAGTTATAATGCCTTGGTGTATTTTATTTTTAATGAAGTTTCAGTGTGAAAATAAATGATGAAACTTACTTTCGGAACGTCCCTCGTATTTTGTCATTACTCTAATCTGGTAGCGCTGCTTTGGCCGTATGGACCGCTGAGAAACTTCCCGCCCGCTGCTCATATTTTCTCCCCTCAGATATTTCCTTCCTCTCTTTGCACTCTCCGCAACGGTCGCGGCTTCTATTGCAGTCTCAGGTAACTTCATTAAAGGGAAGTTCATCGCAGTGGGCTCTCTAATTGAAAGCATACGAGTGCGCGCTCCAGGCTCTCTCGGCATAAAGCAAAGCGTGCCCGGCTAATATCCAAACGTGCTACAGCATAGCAGGGACACCCAAAGCGCCGAAGAAAGACCAGTACGGCAGCGTACACATGCAGCGCGGCAGAAAAGCCGCGGGATTTATCGTCGGTCCACCGACGGCAGGTTATTAAAACCGCAGCACAATTATAATGCTTGGGCGTTATGCTGAAACAGCGGCCAATTAGTTTCTTCAATGGTGACTGCGCACCACACGTCTTTTCATTGAACGGGATGAGAAGGAAGCAGAGGGTGAGGGAGGAGGTGGCAGCGGGGTTTGCCTTTAATCCTGAAAGCCAAACCGTTGCTCCATGAAATAGCTGCATCGCCCACATAGAAGCCGGACAGCAGCGACGGCCCGTCCGGAGAAACTTTAGGGCATGTTCCACTTGTACGCAGAATGATGCACCAACGCGTGAGACGTGCGATGGTCTAAATGTAGTTAATGTTTTGAATTGGGAACAAAGTGATCAGTAACCGAAAAAGAAAAAAAATTAGCAAACTCTTTTCCTTTTTACTTCTTTCTTGACGTAAGGCGTAAGCTTGTAGCTGAGAGTTTGCTGCTATCTTCTCACAAAGCGCGTAAGTCGCATTCTTGATTGTGGTGTCTGAACGCCTGTGGCTACAGGGTTGCGCCTCACTCAGCGCGTATACGCAGCGTCCGCTAGAAAGCGGGAATGAGGAGTTGCACAGTGAAAATCGCTAATGCTACTTGAAACTTTATAAGATGACTCAGATGAGCTTATCACAGATACTCATATTTATATGGTAAGAGTATCACACTAGAAATCTTATATGGTTCTGCAAGCCTACACATTAGATAAGATTTACTCACATAAAGCGAAACATTATGGAGCACAGCAGTGATCTTCATGATTACCAGAAACATTCAATAAAACGAACAAAAATAAATGGAAAAGTTCGTCGCCAGCGATACCATTATGGATTTTATCGTTGTAAACATTAATTCATTCATTTTATATGACGTAGTATTTCTGCGGAAACCCGCAAGGTGGAGAGAAGTAATGAATAAAGGGAAAGTCAGACATCCACCCACTCGTTATAGCAATTGCTACAAAGGAAACCCATACGGGTTCCTCGAAAGAAAAGCCTCTCTGAGGCTTTTCTTTCGAGGAACCTGTATGAGTTTCCTTTGTAGCAATTGCTACGAACGGGTGGATGTCTGACTTTCCCTTTATTCATTCATTTTATATTAAAATGAAAGTAAGAAAAAGTTAGTTCAGGCTTTTATAATATGAGGATTCCTCTTTATCGATCCTACTCATTACTTATCGTCCACCGCATACAAATGGCAGCGATATGTCATTTCAGCATTCGTCAAATTGCAATGGTGACGGCACCCTTTCTCAACAGCCATCGTGGTTGCTGAGCGGCTATGGTGTTGGGCTGTTGAGCACGAGGTCGCGGGATCGAATCCCGGCCACGGCGACCGCATTTCGATGGGGGCGAAACGCGAAAACGCCTGTGGGATTCATATTTCGGTGCACGTTAAAGAACCCCAGGTTATCAAAATTATCCCGGAGTCCCCCACTACTGCGTGCCTCATAATGAAATCGTGGTTTTGTCACGTAAGAGCTGATAGCTTGTTATTTTTCTTTACCCTTTCTCACACAGCAGTAATAAGATGATATAATAATGATAAGACAACTACAAGTGCCGCAAGCTCACAAAATAAACACGAAGAGAGCTCTTTTAATCATTAAAGAGGCCCTGAACGAACCCGCCGGCTTGGTGAAATCACATAGTCTGCGGGTAGAATATACGCTGCTGTGAACATCTCAGCCAAGTTTCGCCGTCGTACTCGGCGCGTGGAACTTGCAAGTGCATCGCGAGTCACCTTTCTCTCAAACGCTCTCTTTTCAACAGAAGGCCCTGTCCTCACTCTTTTCTGGACGCTTTATCACGTCATTCCTTTAGACGGGAGCTATTGACTGATAGCTGACGTCAAGCTCTGGTCGGCTAGGAGTCCATTGGCTAAGCGCACCGCGGCTCGCTGTGGACAAACGCGTTTGGCTTGTGTTTAGCGCGTCGTAGGCACCAAAGGTGGCAGTCGTAGCATCTATGTTAACATCCAAATGAAGTTTGAACTGCGCGCCACGGTTACATTTAGGAGTCGGAGCGTTACGGGCACGCCACGCTGTGCCGCAGCCTTCGCAGTGCAAGACACTGAAAAAGGAACGGGAGCATAGGGGAGGGCGTCTTTGATTGACATTAACTCCGCTTCTGCTGAACGCATTGAATTACTTACTGCGGCAGAGTATTTCTGAACTAGCCTATTTTCACTTCAAATGCCTTTCTGCACTTCGAAAAAGTGGTTCATGGCCGCTTTAAGGAATGAGAAAGAAAGAAAGCTAATAAGGTGATCACCTATTATTTGAAGAAAAAGGAACGAAGTACTTACCACAGAAACTAGAATCAAGATAGCGATTTGGACTACGGTCTAAGTCCTTGATGTAAAAGCTGCGCAAAGCACAGAAGTGATAATCCCACCAGTAGCCTACAACCACTCAACTCAACTCAACTCAACTGCAGGAAGAAATGGGTGAGTGATTCCAGGTATTCCGAGCTACTGCAGAGGCTAACAGCATTTATGTTCGTCCATGCGTTAGCTAGTGTGCATGAGGATGGTAAGACAGAGCCGTGTGTTTAACTGGACCTTAAAAGTAATTTATGCAGGCGTTCAGTAAGGTCCATGTGTTTGTAACTCCTTATCTTAACTCGAAACAGCCCGGAAGCAACAGCATCTTTTTTTAGTGATTCTCCCTCTTTCTTCCAGTTCCTACATTTCAAAAACAATAGCACGCCTGCCTACGCCGCGTTAATCTTAACAAGATCACCCCTAGCCGAACGTTCACTAAAAGGCACGTTCCTCCAAAAAGCAAACATTGCTGCTGGCGTCGCATTTAGCGAGTGCCGTCTGTCTTAATTTGCTCTTTCAGAGAAGGGAACGGCAACTTTGCCTTTTGTCTAGAAACGCGCATTCGCGCGTCGTTCTCGGGCCACTTGGTTAGGTAAGCAGATAGTCAAAGGCCAATGGCACGGCATCGTGGCGCAAAAGAAGTGCTCCGTCTCAGTCGAGCAGTTTAAGCGAAATTACGCCGTCTCCCTTTAGCAGTTTATTTATCCTCCTAACGCACTCGCAATAAGATGACAAGTCAGCATCACCAAAAATACCAAACAAAAGGCAACCATTAGGCGCTGCGCACAGGGTCAGTTCCCGGCATACAGGGAAAGTCTGCCACGCGCGCGTTTTCCATTAAGCCTGGCGCCCAAGAGGCTCTTTCTTCTCCCCTCAAAAAAACGGAGGCGATCTTCAAACAAACAGGGAAGTCCCGACTCGCAGCCTTCCTCCTCCCTACCCTTCCCCACTTTCCCGTTTGGCCGCCGCGTGCCTTTCCTTCCACCTCCTTTGTATGGGCTCGCAGTGAAGACGAACTGATTGGCTCGTAATGAACGAGACGTCACGGGACTTCGACCCAATTAGAATCAGATTAGCCCCACGGCGTTTGACAGGTGACTGGTTGTTTTGCAGGACACGCAGCACACAATTACCGCGGTCAGTGCGCTCGCAATCTGCAAGGCCCCTTGTAAGGGGAACACCGCGAGCTTCTGTATTCTCAGTGTGCGGCAATCCGTGTGTACCTTTGTTTCTCGACAAAAGCAAGCGTGCCTAAAGCGGGACCGCAGGGCGCCAATCTTCGTTCTCCGACTTACTTGTTTCCTCTCGCTCGTTTTTCACTGCAAGAATAAGCGGTGCTTTTCTTTAAATATTATTACAAGCAGAAGGAAAGCCCTGAGAAAAGACGTTTACAAATATCGAGCGAGTGAGTCGGTTTCAAGAAAAGTAGAAGGGGCAATGCTTCTGTCGCGCCTTGCTGAATCCGCTCCCAACGGTATCGCAAAACAGCCTCTTCTTGGGAGTAGTGTGATATAGAGTGTAAGCAGGTGGGAGCCTTGCAGAGGTTTCTTCCTCGCAGCAATGCAGTAAGATGTTTCAATGATGCTGATGCATAATACATTACAGAGGCTTAACTGTGCTTATATAGGCCCGTAGCAAATAACAGCTTCTTGGTGCATGGAGCTAGGGCTCAGTATTATGAGTCAGCATAACTATACTAACAACTAGCATTTTTTCTGGTGACCAATAAACCAAAGAAAATATAAGTAAATCTGATATATTCAGCACTAGCACTCCAATACAAATCAGCTGTCAAAACTAAGCATAAATCTACATAATGATGCTTGCTCGTGTTACAATGCATTTGTAGCGGGATTCCTGGAATATATAACTTTTTTCATCGAAAATAACGCAAAAGCAGCGATATTGGCGGGTTGCTCTGCATTCTTTTTCTTTGGCATATGATCATTTACGCAGGCTTTAATAGTCGTGCAAATGTACACATGCTTTCCATTGAATAGACTCTGATCACACCTTATAAAGCGACTGTCTCTTCTCGCAGAAAAATCTCGCGCCACGATGCCATGATTTTCAGCAATATTAATCATAGCTTTTGGTACGGCATAAATGTGAGAGCAAAAGCAACGCCTTTAGTTCTAAGACTAATACCAAGAACTTTGAATTTGTTATAGGCAAAAAGTATTGTATACCATTCTTGCTAATCCTAAGGGCATCGATGTTGTACCCACTGTCTTAGACCAGCTGCGGAAGAGTAATTTTATTTGCTAGCCTATGATTTCCAGGCCTTTTATGAAATTAGAATTTTTCCGATGTAGATTCAGAATATTTCTGGTTAGGTGAGTATGTACGTCAGCAAAAAAAGAAAGAGAGATACAGAAAAAAGAGTTTTCGAAATTTATTAGCCCTCGAAGTGGAACTGCAAAACTAGGGTTGATTAAATGGCTTTAACTCATTTCTGCATTACTTGCTGAAAATATCCAAGCAACCCTGCGAGTGACAAGCTATCTCACAGGGCCCGCTTTGAAGCCCTTCTGCGACTTACCTGGAGCTTCGAATCCGAGGGGTGTTGAACAGACTGTCGTCCCCATTCTATGCAGGCTCAACCTGAGTAACAAAGGTTGCACAGTGGCCCCCCAGCACAATGCCCGAGTATGGAGAACACGGGCAAATACTTTACGTGCACATGGGAAAATAACACTGCGAACAAAGATTTGTACGCACACACACTGCAGCACCAAGACGGGCACGTAGAAACGTTATGATGAAGCACATTGAGGCTTGTCAGAGCACGCCGCATTATTCAGAATAGTGGGTGGATAAACGGCGCCGGCGCCGATGCACTGTGTACAGTGTAGCGCAAACAGAGAATCCAAGAAGACGAGTCACGAATGACCTGCGCTACCCTGCTTAATGTTATAGCAACAAGGCCGTAAGTTAATTATATTGAACACAGATGTACTTACGCACTTCCACAGGCTGCCATTGTAATGAACGTACTCCACGCAACGGCATGACCACCTTCGCCCCCAATCCCCATTACGTTTTCAGAAGTACACATATGCTTACGGAAGATGCCCGATAGCAGATGCAACCTGCCGGAGAAAAATAAACCCTGGCATTCAGCAAACTACGCCTTCGTATCCTCATTTTGTAACCGCCTCGACGGATGACCCCGACGCCAATTCTATAGACATCAAAGGCCCTGCTTCCGTTTCCACAGACCACTGCACCAGCGTTGACAACCACAGTTTTGCCCTCTTGTCCAAGCTTTTCCCGGCGGTATTGCTCTATATTCCTTAATTATCATTAGAATAACCTTGATATTAGCTTATAAAGATGTAACTGATTATGTTTTCGAATCACTACTCCATTATAACTTGAAAAGCAGTAGCCGTCACCATTATAGGGTGATTACATCTCTTCCATTTATTTTCATGTCGATTAAAAAAGAGGAACTTCGTTTCATGCCCATTCTTAACTGCCTGCGTTAACATACATTGGGCCGCTACGCCCCTGCCCCCCCCCCCCCCCTGATGTGGTTCCAGGATATGAAATACCTTCGAGGATTATTCGACACAAGAAAGTGGTCATTACCATGCGCTAGATACGAAGCTCTAGGCAGAAACACTACGCTGCTGTAAAAATCGCTAGGCGCTGAACAGCAGAGTCAAACAAAAACAAAAAACTAAATTTTTATTAACTACATGAGGAATGAGGAGTATACGGTAAGTTAAACAAGATAATTACGACCATGTGTGCCATAATTCAGGTGAGCAAAGGGATCCTCGATCAGTTTGGCATGCACAGCTATATGCACGCAGGTAACACAAAGCGTAATAAGTCCGCTCTCGGGATGTCTTCTATCGAAAAATGAGTAACGATTAAAGCACCATAGAAAAGGTTAAACAAGGCAGAATTATGTATATATATATATATATATATATATATATATATATATATATATATATATATATATATATGCTTTGTGTTGCGCGGACACATGCACACTTTAAATACATACATATTTAAAACATACAATAAATTTAAGCCCGAACCATTTCTTCCAACATACACGCAAGTGGGGTCATGTTCTAAATTTTAGTTAAATTAATTTCTATTAGTTTTTCGCCATATACGTAACGACATTTGGGCAGGTTAAAGTTACCGTTTGAAGCATGTTCCGTATTGCGTATAGGAAAGGAAAAATATCAGCAAGAGCTGAGTGTCTGTTAGTTACGTTACTGCTTGAAACAGCATTCTTACAAATATTACTAATAGGTTGATATCGTGGCTCTCAGTATTCGCTTGCGGAGTCGGTTTTAGATAATTAGCGCACCTCATACCGCATGAATCCTGGCGGTAACTTATGTGACAGTGACACGAAAAGTACGTTGTACGAAGTATAGCTTGTGGAATATATTGGCGAGCATTTATGAGAGTATAGTACCCCCAGACTAACCTTGCGCATAGATTCTGTACTAGCACATGCCTACGTAAACACTCATCAAAAGGGACCCCTAAGTATTTGAAAGAGACTTGTTGACTAAAAATATTGTTTAATGACATGTTAGGAACTGCAGTGTCAATGTTTCCTGAGAGACTAAAATACAACGTATTTTGTTTTTGCATAGTTGACAGTCAACTGATTCTTGTTAAACCATACTCAAATGCTTGACAAAGAGGTCATCATGTCGTGTTGGAGAGCTGCAAGGGCATGTCCTGCAAAAATTAAAGCAGTGTGGCCCGTGTACAGCAATGCTTTTGACCTCCGCAGGGCTTGTGGGACATCATTTATATTAAGAGAGAACAATATAGGGCCTAAAACTGAGCATTGTTGTACATCGCAGTTAATACTACTATAGAATGAATTAATGTGACCAATGACTACCTTTTGCTTACGCGCCGATAGATAACTGGAAAAGAAATCAAGTGAGTTATTTGTGATTCCATGGAAATGCATTTTTTACAGTAAAATGGAATTACTGACCGCATCATATGCGTTCCTAACGTCTAAAAATACTCCTATTACTATGTAGTTTTCCTGCATAGTGGAATAAGTATGTTGCGAAAGCATCAGAACCACGGTAGAAGTGGAACGGTTGGCAACAAAACCACGCTGCTGGAGTCAAAGAACGCTACGATTACGCAGGAATTGCTTTAATTGCGACGAAATCATTTTTTTTTTTTTCAATTATGGTTCTGGTATATCTCGGGGCACATATCGGTCTGCAGCTGTCTGGGGAGGTTTAAGTCAGCAGATTTATGTACTGGTATTACTTTAGCAATCTTAAGCATGTTAGTATTAGATTTAGAAGAAAATGCATGGTAAGATATGTGGCACAACGGACTACACAGGACATGAATGTTTGCCTTTAAAATCCTCGAAGGTATGGCGTCGTGGCCAGCCGCATTGTTCGCCGGTGACTTGTTCATGACATAGCTGATATCATCCTTAGTTTCGTCGCGTATATCAAGATTATCGGCAACAGTACAGGGTGCATTTAGATTGAGTGTATGAGAAGCAAACTCGCTCACAATACTGAAACCAATAATAGTAAACTAACTGTTAAAGTTGTCAGCCACTTGACATGTTAGGTTATCAGGTATAATGTATTCTTTGTCACCTATGCCAGTAAAATATTTAACAATTTGCCATATCTTCTTCGTGTTGCCTTCTTCCCTTGCACCATACATAGCATAGCACAGAACTATTTCATTCACCGATAAATATATCCATGCTGACGTGTTAGCTTTAGAATGAGAAGCATGTGGCTGTGGCGTGTAAATACAGCTTGCTAGACGCCAAGCTAGATCATGTCATGCCTATAGACACGGCAATTCTTCAACTCCTTTAGGCTTTCGTTTCATCGCTAAAGGTCACAGTGAGAACAGAACAGCGCGTATAACGAAAACACGCGCCCACTGCCCGCGTGTCGTGTCAAACTTTCTTGAAGCGAGAACTCGCGTCCCCCGTTTACCTTCTCTCTCCCAAGACCGACACGAGATCAGTAAGATGTGGGCGGACTTCGGCACTTGGGGGCAAGCTTTTCCACTGGCTGGTAAGCTCAAGCAGAAGCTGGCGATCACGATTCCGCGTGTCGCGCCCATGGCATCGTTGACAGCCGCTCCGTCTTAAGATCCCCCACGGGGGCTCGTAGTCCTGCTTATGCACACCGCAAGTACAAGCGCGTCGTGCGTGCTATCGGTTCTTCCTGGCTGCTTCGTGCCCTAATCCACGGCACGGAATGCTAACAAAGTATACCAAGGTAACTGTCTTTGTAAAACAAAATAAACACGTTTCAGAAAAGCCCCAGTTCCCCAGACAGCGTTCATTTTTATCCTGACGCCTTTCAGCAGCTCATAAATGATTTTATGCGTTTTTGACACTGAAACGTTTTGCTGTGTTCTCTCGAAACTTCTTGACAACCACGTTGCTTAAAGCTGCAGAAGGTTTCAAAGTAGCTACAAGCGTAACTGCACACTACCTTATACAAGGTGCTTCTGGGAGAACTTTGAGTGATTACTAGGCTCTATGCAGCTGAGATCAAGGATTTTCTTTCCAACCCATCATTCGCAGTGACAGACGTCATGATCCACGTCATAATCACTGATAAAGGGTTTATGATAAGCACTAACAAAATTTTCTGGCTATTGACTTTATGGGGCATGTTATAATTGAAAGCAACACAGGTCAGAAAAAAATTTTAGCACTGTGAGAAAAATTCTGCGCCCGTCTCAGCTTTGCACCAACGCGTATCATGCACAGAGAACCTTGCAATGAAAATTCTTTGGGCTCCCGTTAATATTCACTCGTCCAAAAGCTTGCTCTTAACAAAAACTTTTTTCCGATCCTTCAAGTTTTAAGGTATTTTCTTGCTAGTAAGAAAAGGGCACCGTGTTTTCCTAAATTAGTTTAATTTTTCGTATGAGGACTGGTAAAGTAATATAAACTGCAATTTGCTTAACGATCTCATCAAAAAGTTGGGACAAAGAAATAAAATTTCAACAAGGTCGTTGCATAGATCCCGTGATGATAACTGGGCCTGAAAGTTTTCAACCACGCGCATCTGAATAACACTTGAAAGCGCATGCAGCTTCATCTTCAGAACAACGAGCCTCCCCTCCAGCCAGGATGGCATCACGTGCATTCAGGGCTGTGTCACGCTTCCGGCCTGCATGGCACAAATAGCCACCAGCAATGCAAACAACGGGGGGCGGCCATGAAGCCAATGCGGTCCTAAATCGCCACCGGAATTGCACACTGCCGCAAAGAGGTAGAGAGAAAGGAGGAAGAAAGAAATGCGGGTTTCGTGACGTAAACCCGAACATTTGTTGCAGTGCAGGCACGAATGACAAACACATACAAGGCAAATACGTTTCTTCTGTATACGTGTTGTTGTACCTTCACTACAACAAATTAGATTGATTTATTGACTGATTGATTGATTCATGAAACTTAACGTTCCGAAGCAACTCAGGGGATATGAGATACGCCGTAATTGCGTACTCTGGGATAAATTTTACCACCTAGGATTCTTTAACGTGTGCGGTAATCTAGGTACTTGAGCACACTTATTTTTCTTTTTTCGCCCCTATCGACATGGGCCACTGTTTGAACCCGCTTTTGAACCCGCCACCTTTTGCTCAGCAGCATGAACCCCAAAGCCGCAGCTCTACAGCGGTGGGTAAGAAACCTGACAGCTTCTGGCTCCGATGTGGGAGTAGGCAGGGGAAGAACGTTGAGTGTGGGCGCTGGTCGAGCCAACGATAGAAAGACTCTGCCGCGAGGAGGATAGCTCGCCTTTTCGCAGTATCGCGTCAGGACGCTTCGTTTTATTCTAATTTGCATACACTTAATTTTTCTTTAAAAAGTTATTGTGACTGAATACTCCTTTGACGGTGCTTTGTAAATTCGAGTTTATGATAAAATTTTCCAACGAGACCGCGGGAGAGGTCCTTCAACCTAATAATTCGCATTTCTAATTCCTTTATTTTTTTTTTTACTTGCATACCTGTAAGAACTCACGGTTATGTTTATTTTACTGACTTCTATCGCCTCAATGATTACCGAAGCCAAACCAACAAGTTCTAAGTTGCTGTACACCAAATACCACAAGTTTGATATTGATCGGACACAAAGTCAGAAATCTTTGTGTGTGTTATAATTATTTTAGTAGGCAATTCTACGTCCTTTTCAGTTTCATATTGCTGTGTTTATTTCTTGCCCTGTAACAGTAAAGGAAGGAATTAGGCGACGTACTTTCTACCTTAGTAATTTCACAGCAACCGACTGCAGATAACAGAACAAAACACGTACTGGTCATTCGTTAGAATAATTGATTTGGAGTTAGCAACAAACTGGAAATTTATTAATACATGACATTTTCGGCAACAAGCAATGTCGCACCATCAATCCAAATATACAATGGTTAGACGCATTAAGCTCTAATGTTACTTATTCGGAAACACGCTAACCACGGTCGTCGTAAACGCAAGGACAAGTAAGTTACAACGTTTTTGGCAGCATATTACTTATAAAGTTTCTAGCAGCTCGCAGTGTTTTTATGAGCAAAAATGTTTCCCTTGTAGTTAAATAGAACTGGAAGAAAGAAAGGAAAAGTGAGAGGGACGCTCTATGGTGGCAAAATCACAATGAAAGTGAGCCTCCCCCCCCCCCCCCCTTCTCCCCATAATTTTGGCCATTTTCAAATCGTAGTTAGGGCTACGTTAACTAGAGTTCCGTCAAAATGGAATGTGGTGATGAAAGGATAAAACCATCAATACCTAATGAGCGCCATGCAAGAAAAAACAATGTGTAAGAAAACACGCGTCTGCTTGTTAATTTTTATGGCAAAACACTATCTATCGTGGACAACACCGACGAGACGGAACGCTGTCATCCTAGAACAACCACGATCGAAAAAAATACAAAAATAATATTTAGGCGAAGATATCACACATTCAAAGAACAAGACGCGAGTTATAAAGAAAAATAAAGTATAAGGGAAGTCGATTTCTAAGCAGGCAAAACTGCAGGCAATTCTTCTTTCTTTCTTTCTTTTTTTTGGCGGGGGGGGGGGGGGAGTTAACCTCGGGGTCTCTATTCAAAAAAACCTCTTACGCTGGGATTTTCGTAAGAGTCAATTTCAGCCAATTTAGTTGTTGAACATATTAGCGAAGGCAATAGCAAAGCAAAGAGCGCACAGGAAGGAAGCGCTTTGTGAATTCGGCCGTCATTTGTTGAAATTCCAAAACTACACCATCTTGCATTTTGTCCGGCTTGTGACGCTTTACCAACGCCTTCTGAAATGGCACCGTTTCCTATTCCTGTTCTCTGTCCACCACTTATTAACCTTTCTCTTTCTTACTGAAGTACGGTAATAAGAAGGAGTACTATACCTAGTAAGCCGATGGCCATAAGGACTTCATGTGTTTATTACTACCACGCGCTTTATGTACACAACAAAGCAAAGCCGACACAATATATCACGTCTAAGTGCCGCGTCCAACACTGCACTCTTCTGCTTCACTCAGTATTATATATTGATACTAAACGTAGGCGCAGAAAAACAATGAAATCGCTCGTGACTCTTTCATGCAACTTCGAACCTTGTGCCTGTGTGCGAAGTATGCTTTAGTAATACGGCACACGCATGCCATGTTGAAGTTGTTCAGATGTTCGAAGAACTGTCTGCTGCATGCAGTATATCTGTGATGTCATGCATTTTTCACTTGTTATGAAAACACTAGTGGGAACGTATGGTGGCACCCGTTCTCTTTCCCCAATGTGTGCCTACGGCGTTCCATAATTTATCACTGCACTACAGAGACTCCTTTCTGGAAACGAATGGTCATCTATGCATGTATATCATCTTCGCAGGAGCAAAAATGCTAGATACTTGTAGCTGTATTGTTACGAAAACCAGCGACCACTAGCAATCACGAGCAGGTCGTCCCCGTCGTCGTCTGCCCTGAAGGCTGTGTATTATTTCCACTCCCGATTACAACCAAGCAAAGTAAGCCGTTCTCGTAGTATCATTACTAGCACTCGGCGTGCTCTAAGGAAGTGATTTGTAATAGGACTATGAATCCCCAATTTTTTCTCTGCGATGGTAGGTGGCATATCATTTTCTTTTTCTTTAATGATATGATATAAGGAGATGTTGACGCACAATTGAAACTACCGGCTACTCCTTAGCTCTCGAATTGGTCTAGTCTTCAACATACAGGGTTCAAGATGACGTATCAAATGAAATTTTCATACAAGCACCAGAAATTTTGAAGCAACGTTGTCACAGTAACACAATGACGTAAGAAATACGTGGTACATACAACATACAAGTTAAATGACTCCACAGTTCTGTGGAAAACTCGCAACATACAAATGATACTCTCGCCTAATAATACAGTCTATAGTCATCGGGTGGTACATATATCCTGTAAATGCATTATGCACATATAGTCACAACAGAACAGTAAAGATAGCATAATCCAAAAACACATACGTATATACAGCGACTTTGAAATGAAAGGAATATTAAAAGCGTTAATAACGGCCAACAATGCCGCTGTCTTAAACAAAAGGTTTTAAAGCTTTTAAAGCGGTTTTCCGCAAGGCCGTTGTTGGCCAAGGACCCAAACGTTTCTTTAGACTGAAAGGTCTGCGGTCTAATGTAGTTAGGGTTGATTTAAATTGTGGTGTGTCGTGATGTGTGGAATCTAGAAGGAGGTGATGTATATTGTCACGTAGTAGTGACAAACCCACAATCACAACCCCTACAAACCCACAATCACATTCAGGGGTTTCCGCACGGCCAGTTCTACGTAGGAATGTTTTGTGTAGACAGTGCCTAGCCTTAATCGGTGAAGAAGGGTTTCCATATTTCTGTTTAATGAGAATCAAAATTTGAATTCAATAAAGGGATCAATATGATACAAGTCCGAGCTCTTAGAATTCTGGTCAAACCATGTATTTGTACACATTTTGAAAGATCGTGTACTTATAATGCAGAGTAATTCATTCTTTGATATTGGGAGCGGAACCACATCTTTTTGGAGGTGTGCTTGTCGTGCTGCTTCATCGGCTGCTGTATTGCCAGGAATGTTACAATGACCTGGCAGTCACTGGAATGTTATTTCCTGCTTCGCTTGGCTTGCCTTTGTGAGGTCTTTAAGTGTTTCGTATATTATCATATTACTGATTGTTTTCCCTTTTGTGCTGCAGAGTGATGTTAAAGCCGCCTGTGAATCGTTAAAAATTACCCATTTTTGCGCATCTCTTAATGACACTATAAATATTATCGCACATAGGATTGCAAACAGTTCAGCCACTGTGCACGAAGTCGCCCGAGATAACTTAAATGATTCTTGTTTGTTGAAGTGCGGTATAATGAATGCTGAAGTTGAACAGGTCGCTGTATAGAGGAGCCCTCTATATAGACGTGTTCTGTACCCTGAATACCGCATATATATCTGATAAAGTGAGAGTTTTTGAGCAGCGTTATTGAACATGTCTTTTTTTTTTTTCTTAATATCCCGTCTACTGACAATTCGATTTTTGGAAGTCAAAGCTGCCATGGAGAATATTGGACGTCTGAATTCCAAAATTCATTTTCTGGCAATATATGATGATGTTCTCGAATTTCTTTATCAACATAACTTCTATCTCGTTTCATTATGTCAAGAGCTAATGGGTGACTGTTAAACTGTGTTTGAAGAAAAAAATAATGTTGGCATGTTTCTGTAGTTTTCATAACCGGAAACGGTGACTGGCCAGCCTCAGCTATTACAAGACAGCTAGAAGTCGCTTGTGGAACTCCTAGACATATGCGTAGTCCACTAGGTAAAGGTCGTTAAAGCCGCTCTTCTGACGTGTGCGAAAGTCCGTGTGAGATGGGCGTGGAATACGCAATTTCTTGTCGAGGAATGCATTGTAAACAGTCAGCATGGACAATACTAATCCGCCTCATGATGTGCCTGCAAGTCTGCGAAGTACTGTCACTGTCGCACTGATCTCGTTGTCGAGTTATTTTTTTATGTGGGTGCCCAGGATAGCTGTCTATGAGGTATTATGCCAAGAAATCGACGCTGTGTGACAATCATTTAGTGGTTGTCCTTCCAAATTAACAGGGAAAATTTTAACTGCCTCCGAGTGAAGGGCAATACAGCTGTCCTTGCGTGTGACGGAACATTCCTCTCTCTCTCTCTCTCT
Source organism: Dermacentor andersoni (assembly GCF_023375885.2). NCBI lineage: Eukaryota > Metazoa > Arthropoda > Arachnida > Ixodida > Ixodidae > Dermacentor > Dermacentor andersoni. The sequence continues at coordinate 34,382,034 of NC_092815.1, forward strand.
CAATAATTGGTTAATGATATTTATGCCATCTTTTAATCTCATCTGAAGTAATTGAACATTAGACTAAGATGTCCAAATATCCAAAATACTCCCATCATCTGGATAAAGTGAAAATCTTAACTGTAATGGCAGTCTTCTTGTTACATCCTCCATGACGGAGTTAAAAGAAATGGCTGAGTACGCTTCCCTGTGGTATTTCCTGTTTGACAACATGTTCAACATCCTTTCTTCACCAATCTCAACAAATGCTTTGCGACCTGATAAAAATTCAAAATTCCATCGCAAGGACCTACCAGACATACCGAATCTATGCAGCTTGAATAATTATATCCACGATGAAATGTTGGCGATCCTTCGTTTAAAACAGTCAAGTTGCATTTATCTAAGGTGCACTCAACAGCATTACCACGTGCATCACAATGATCACTGCCCCAGATAATGCTGTGTGCATAGAAGGGGGGGGGGGCGGAGACAAAGAGGAGGAAAGACAGGGAGGTTAGCCAGTGTAGGTACCGGCTGGCTACCCTGTGGTGGCGAAAGGGGTGAAGGGAATAAAAGGAGAAAGAAGAAGAAGATGGAAAAAAGGAAATTGGAAAATTCACGCAATCGTGCTGCAGGAGTGAAGTTTGATCGTAAAGTTCCATGGTTGGCGTCAATAATCCCGCTAAACGCTTAGCGAGGTCGAGCGGCAGGAAGGGAGGGGAGATGATGCGATGGAAGTCGGGCGAAGTGCCTGATATGCATCCTTAAAGCGTCGACTTGAAGATACGTGTTGATGGGGTGGTCATGCGCGATGGCTATTGTTGCTGCCGTGGACGCACATCTGGGAAGACCAAGGCAAATTCGCCGAGCTTGAGCTTGTACAGACTGGAGGGCACGGAGCTTGGTCTTACTGGTCCCACCCAGTACAGGTAAGCCATAGCGCAGGAGACCGAGGAACAGTGCGTTATAAAGTTGGAGCATCGCACTCACAGACGCACCCCATGACTTTCCCGCAAGAAATCTGAGCACGTGGGTTATAATGACTAATTTCCTTTTTAAGTAAGAGATATGAGGACTCCAGGAGAGGTCTCGAGCTATTATCACTCCTAGAAAATGGTGCGTCTTCTCGTAGGCAATAGGCTGTCCATTAATTCTGACAACGTAAGGTTTCATTGCTTTGCGCGTGAAAGCGACTATAGAGCACTTCTCGGAGGACACCTCCAGACCTCGCGCTCGAAGGTAACCTGATGTTAGTGTGGCCGCTTTTTGAAGTCTGGTGCGCACCTGGGGACGCGTCACTCCTGATGACCAAATGCATATATCGTCTGCATAGATCGACACATGGACGGATTGCGGAAGGGCGTGAACCAGGTACATGAGCACGAGGTTAAATAGAGTGGGGCTCAAGACTCCGCCTTGTGGTACGCCACGGTAGGTGTTGTGTTGTGATGACGCACAATCATATGTTTGCACAAAGAATTAACTGTCCTTCAAGAAGCTCGATATCCACCGAAAGACAAGGCCGCCTAGGCCGACATCGCCCAAGGCGTCCAGGATGGCTTGATGGGTTACGTTCTCATATGCGCCTTTAACATCCAGGAACATCGCCACTGACAGTCTCCTGAGGCTTTTTTCGTGCTGAACAGACGAGACAAGATCTATGACGCTGTCTATAGAAGAGCGTCCGCGTCGAAAGCCTGCCATGGCGTCAGGGTATAACTTGTAGTGTTCTAGATACCACTCTAGACGCGTCAGCACCATCCTCGCCATCACCCTTCCTAGACAAATGGCCAGAGCAATGGGACGATAAGACAAACCGTCTAGGGGTGATTTACCTGGCTTGAGCAGAGGCACAAGGCGGCTGGACTTCCATGCAGCAGGAACTACTCCTTCACGCCATGAATTATTGTACACGTCTAGAACAGCATGCTGGGCTATTTGACCGAGGTTTCCAAGAGCTTCGTATGTCACCCCGTCAGGCCCAGGCGATGAGGAACGTCTGCACGCTGCCAATGCCACCTGCAACTCCTCGATGGAAAACAGATTGTCCATACGAGAATCCCGCGAGATTGGAACATCACGGGGATCTCGTGTAGCGACCGATGGCGGTAGACCAGCAACCTTGACACAGAAGTCCTCCACTACGTAGATCTCTCGGCGACCTTGGCAGAGAGCCAGGCATTTGAGGGGGTGGCGTTGTTGCGGTGATCTTCGAAGACCACGCACCGTTCTCCATATATGTGACAGGGGTTTATGCGGATCACGGGAATCACAGAAGGTTTTCCATCTTATAGACTGCAGGGAGTTGACCCGACGCTGGATCTTCTTCTGTATGCGTCTCGCCTCCCTTAGGTCGTAGATGGACTTGGTGTGCCTGTACTTTCGTTCCGCGCGACGGCGGACTGCTCGAAGCCGCTCCAATTCTGCTTCAGATTAAGAAAACTTAGGAACAGGCCTAAAAGCTCCTGTGGCTTCATGAGTAGCGGCGTTAATTAGCTTTCTGATGTTGCCAGGTAGACAGACCTGGATCTCTTGGCAATACTTCTCCATGAGCAACGTGTATTTAGGCCAGTCGATGTGATGAAGAACTGTGGTAGAGTGTGACTTGCGTATGCCATCGGTTTTAACACATGTTAGAACGTGGTCGCTACCATGCAAACTATTTCACACTGGCTTCTTTTTCACCATTGTCCGCAAAACATTTCACACTGGCTCTGAGGCATCTTGAAACAAAAGTCAAGTCCAGGCAACTGCTGTATGTCAATCCTCGCAGAAAAGTGGGACTGCCATCATTTAGGCAGCAGAGCTCATGGTCCGACGCGAAGGATAGTGCACGTCTTCCTCGACAATCCATCTTTACGCTTCCCCATAGCGGAAGATGCGCATTGAAGCCGCCGGTAATAATCCATGGTCTAGGTGTCGCTGTTCAAATTGCACTTAATCTTGCGTTGTCAAATCGACTCGAAGGAGAAATGTAGGCACCTACGAACATGAGTGCGGCGTTCTTGCATTTTATAGTCAAATATACGTACTGATTGTCGTCATCAGGTGCCACTGGGTGCAAAACACACGGGAAATCACATGTGATATAAACGATGACTTTGCTGCGGTAGCGACAGGCGGCAGACATGAAAGCTTCATATCCTGATAGGCGGATAGCGCTGTCAATGTTTAGTTCACAAATGACGATTATTGGAAACTTGTTCTTAAAAACACACGGGCGAAAGTCCGAAATGCGTGATTTAATGCCTCTGACATTCCATTGGGAGATAGACGCTTCATTGACCTCTTTAAGGAACGAGTGTAGAGGTGCAGCCATGGTGCTTCTCAAGACCGGACAATACCGGATTCAGGGCATCCAGTATTTGAAGTGCTCCTCGAGCCGCCGGAGTGTGTATGGCGGTAAGTAGTACTCGTAGCGTGTTCATAAGGGCCCTTATCATGGTGACAACTTGTTTGTCCTCGTCATGATTGCTGCCAGAAGGTGAAGCATGATTCGGCGAGCTTGCTACATCTTGTCGCTCCGCTGGTGGATATAGCCGTGGCAACGGTAGCCACTCCTCGCATTAGGCAATGATATTGGAGACTTTCTGTTTAGGATCCTCATTGCTACTATCGCTAGCTTTATGTGGAAGTTTGTGGACTGTCAGTGGACGCAGTGCATCCTTAGCAATAGCATTGGGTTTCCTAGATCTCCGGCGACATGAACGTCGACGTCGCACCTTAGCGGCAGCCTCCCTGTGCGAGGAACCATCCCTGACCATTTGCCTCAAGACTTTCGCCTCATTTTTCACATGTGGGCAACGTGGGAGCCTTGACCATTGGGGCACTTTTGGTTTTCTGCACGACAGGCGTCGGAGCTGTGCGACCCAGAGCAACGTGAGCACACGGCAGCATTTGTGCAAACCGCACGAACGTGCCCTATCCTTTACCCGCCGTGGTTGCTCAGTGGCTATGGTGTTGGGCTGCTGAGCACGAGGTCGCGGGTTCGAATCCCGGCCACGGCGGCCGCATTTCGATGGGGGCGAAAACGCCCGTGTACTTAGATTTAGGTGCACGTTAAAGAACCCCAGGTGGTCGAAATTTCCGGAGTCCTCCACTACGGCGTGCCTCATAATCAGAAAGTGGTTTTGGCACGTAAAACCCCATAATTTTTTTTTGCCCTATCCTTTGACACTACCTGCACTGAAGCGGCTTTGGCACAAAAGGCCGTACTATGTGTCGGAAGGGACCGACCTTGACGCGTGACGGTAGGCTGTCTCCTTTAAAAGTTAACTTCACACATTGCGAGTTTCGCAGCCGACGGGCTTGCAATATGGCAATTCCCTCTGTCGCCGGCTTGATTAGTATATGCTGGTCAGCATCGCTTATGGAATTATCTACGTCATACACAACGCCGGCCGTAGAGTCGTGGTCGTCTTATTTATAGCAGTGTACGTTGATGCTATTCAGCACCTTAACGTTGCTCAGAATGTCTAGCGTGCTGCGGTTTGTGACATATATAGCGAGGATGTTCTTACGGCGTTGATCCTTACGTCTTTGATCTGACCCGGAACAAGTGCATCGAGCGACACAGGTGTGGCTTGGTGGTTGATCGGTTTAGATTGTCACTAGCAGCCACAGGCACAAATAAAATTGTGAGGTCTGATGGCTTTCGCGTCGGGATCACAGTTGCCTTACTTGTGGAAGGACATGTCCTGACGAGCCTTCTCTTTGCTTTGTTCTTCGCTACGGGCACGAAGTCACTGTCATCCGAGGTTTCATCACTGGTCGCTGAGTAGATCACAGTGTCCTCGTTGTCGGTGTCACTCGGGCGACTAGACCGCTTTCTCGGAACGGCCGCTGTTGACGTAGAACGACCAGGAACCCCTCCAGGTGACTCCACGTCCATCGCCGTAGTTAAGGGAGCGGTGTCTCCTACAAAGTAGCTTCAAATTCGCAGAGACAAAAAAGCAGCGTTCCACACAGTAGACACTTCGTTACATTAGAGTGAGTCCCTTTGAATATATCCACTAGCGCTTCTACTGAAATACGGTTTGAAGGGAACATGAAGAATGATAAGCCCAGCTTACAAAAGGATGTGAAGTATTTTTTGGTAAGCTGGGCGTATCATTGACGTTCCCTTTTATCCGAAACCTTCCCTGCCTTGGTCAGCAGCTTCAAGCGCACTGATCCTAAAATCCTCAAACCTTATTGTCAACTAAGAACATATCGTTCCGAACACCTTTTTTGTTTCTTTTTTTTTTTTTTTTGCTAGTCATAGGTATACGTTCGAACAGACCGGCATGTCGGGAACTTGTCAATAACTATAGCCTCTTTCATGCACTCCTCTAAAGTATGGTTTATTTAGGCCTGTATGAAAGGCTTTCATAATGAAGTGGCGCGGAGTTGTCTTATAATGCGTGCTGTTGTGTTCGCACCTCCAGTTCGTTACTTCCGCAGGTAGCTAGGGTTAAAGGCCAACTGCCAGAAAATTTCACTATGACTAAACGGGTAATGGATGAATGGTATATACTACTGAAGCAACCTTGGCAAAGCTACAAGGGGTCTAATTGCCTATTTTTTTTACAGCAACATTAAAATAGCACCTAAGCAGACGACGCGTGCACCTGGTCATCAGGAGATATGAAGTCCAAGCACGTCGTCTCAGAGATGTTTCAGCGCACCGCATGCAGCCGCAGGAGTTTCGGAAATCACGCGAAGGAGACGCGCGCTGTGAGTCATGACTCACATCAGGTGAGCGGTAATGGCGACGTCTTCTTATTTATTTTTTATCTTTTCCTTTCGGTACCAAAAACGCTTACTTTTGCAAGCCTTTCGTGGCGCATCCGCTCGCATCTCAAATGTAAAATATTGCACGGCGGCTGCTCTATCTGCCCTATCGAGACCTATAACTAGTACCGAAATTCTGTGACATCTGATATTTAAGCGGGGAATCAGGTGGAGAGGTTGGAGGTCTCAGCTTCCTGCAAGTTAATTTCTTTTCTGTATGAGCCGAAGCTCTATAAGGTCGAGAATTATTAATGAAATAAAATCAGAAGTATTGGTAATTATCAATATATACATACCGGTACAAACTGACCTAAGAGGTATTGAATAAAATACACTTTTACTAGTGGAATCGCCCTTACCATGGCTAATGTAGCACTGACCACTGCTCATGAGCTAGCCCTCATCTGATCAAAAATATTGGTACTTAAGACGTGCTGTTCTTCATGTCCGTAGAGAATTGATTTTGTGCCAAGAATTCTAATGCTAATCAGCGCGTTACAGTTGAATTTTCATGTCACTTTCCGTCATGGGCAGATAAAGGGGCTTCGGCGCAGTATTTTTCATATACCTATAAATTTCTTGTTGTTCCCCCTTTCACATTCCCTCTTTCCCCTTTCCTACACTCGTCTTCACAGGAACTACACTAAATATATTGTTGCAAAAGAACGTATATCTGCAGATATTTACATGGCGAGTGACAGGCACATCAGCAGCCAATATGGCATGGATCAACGTTCGTTTTAGCATCATCCGTATTTCAATAATTTCCAGTGTCCCTTCAGTGCCCCGACAATATTTTTATTCTAAGGCACTACTTCTTTTACTGCATGAGGACCACATCAGCTCAGCATGCCTCTACATGACAGGTCATGCTACAGCATCGAGATGCGCCTCTTGCAGTACAGTTGGGTGATCTGCCCGGCTTTCTAATGAAACGTGATGTGTTGAATCTGGAGAAGAACTCGAACTCATATTCGCACAGTGCACCCTCGTATCTTTTCTTGGTGCAGTGCGTCAATGGTTATCTGCTCAAATAATCCCAAACTTATACAGCTTAAAGTTCTGCTGCACTTCTCTCAACCACAGTAGAACGCAGAGAGAGAGAGAGAGAGAGAAAGGAGGCGAAATAAAGGGAGCTTTAATTGCCTATTACGTCATTGCGAACTAACTTAGAGCAGCAACCTAGCACGTTTAATGATGCCATCATTTTGAATTAAGAGAAGCTGAAAGATATCCCTAGTCATAAATTGTACTCGGCAGGCGCCCCTGTGCAACTGACACTGATACCTAGTTACCCAGTTGTGAGGCAACCTTTATGCTTGTATGTGACTCGGTGCTCCGTTCACAAACGCCTGTTTATCCTGGTATGGAATGGTGGGGTCGTGCTGGCTGGAATATATGATGTCGCAACAAAGGGACGGAGCTCAGTTTGTGCATTCTTCTTCTATATATATAATCAAAGGCTTGCATGTCGCACCACCTTAATTAAATTGGTTATAAATGAACTTTTCTCCAATGATCATGACATATAGTTCGTCTACCATTCAGACAGTCAGGAGAGCGCGGTTCAGTTTCCTGTTAGTCAGCATAGTGTCTGAGTTCTGAATACTGTAGTATATGGTTATACGTGTCGGTCATTTCTTTTTGGTTGTTTCTTTTTTTTCGTTTACCTCTTCCTTCACTGCACGGTAGCAAAACAAGCTTAATTCTAGCTAACCTCGTACCTCCTCCTTGTCCTCACTTTCTCTCGCTATTTCTTCTTTTTCTTTTTTTTTTGCGTCGTCTTGGGACCAGCCGTCTCGGGATGTAGCCCCAACCTTAAGCCTTAAGCATTTTGTTACTGCGGAGTGCGAAGACACGCTGGTTAAACTTTGCTCCGCTGATTATGTCCGGTGTAATGAATACGAAACAAGTCTCCACAAATTGGTTTCCTTCGTTCACTTTTGTTCTCCCTCTAGATGCTGCCAAGTCCCAAAGCACCATTTGTCTCGGCCGTTAGAGGCACTCGCTTAGTAGGCCTGGCTGGCTTTGTCGTTATGTTGGCCAGTGACGTGCTTTTTTGTACGTGCACTCTTTTTACACCAACAAGACCACTCAGGTTGCCCAAGCACGCTACCTGGACTAAGTGCCTTCTCTTATGCACTGTCATAGCGGGCACTTTCTTTCTTTCTTCCTTTTTTTGATATTTGCCTCCTTGCGTGATGCGAAAACAGAAACTAAGCAGCGCCAGGGGAAAACATCAACAGATGAAGGACGCTAAAAACAGGTCATTTTGCGGCTTGTTCGTCTTGATTTATGAATCACGGGCCGTGGAGGTTACACAGGCATGTTTTTCACTCGCGCAAGGGAAGCGCCAAACCTTGGCGAAACAAGGCGCCTCTGTGCAGAAGCTGGAACCTTCTCTCGGAGAGTGCATTGTGTACAGCCTCGCCACGTAATTCTATTGTGTTTGGTTGGCTTTTTCTGCGGTTGTTCGCAGACTACAACTACGCGTTTAGTTGCGTCACGCACACCAGCGTGCTGAATTTTCGTTCATGGACCAGACCAAGACAACCAACGGCAACATTTCTTCCCCGCACGCCGTAAATCTTATGCGCCGGGCGTTTCGCTGAGTAAGCATTCAATTTTGTCTCGCGGTGATTCGAAGCTCTATTACCAAATCGTTCATGTTCCAGGATGGCATAGCAACCGTACACTTACCATGTAGGGCTGCAGACACGTAACGCTCCCCTCGTTATCTCAGAGCTGCGACCGATCACAAAATACGCACACACACGCGCGCCCCTTTAGATCAGAGGTCAGAAAGTTTGCTACAGGGAATATATGATTATGTCTGCATATATACATTTTTTTGCCTTTTCTTCGCTCTTCGAAAACTTTGAGATCGAAGTTCGGTGGCGTTGCTACCGGCGCCCGAGGCTCCAAAGAACGGGCAGCCAATTGTTATAGCTGAGAGCGACGATGGTTCGCCCTGGGTTTTGTGCCTGTGAGAGCGGTCCTTTGTTCCTCCGGTGCCACGCAGGCCTGTCGGGACCACTCGCGTTCCTTTCAGGAGGGATTAATACCACCGGTTAACTCGAGCTGTGCCTACCTATTTGTTTGTTTATATCTCTGGCTATCTTGTTTTACTTTCCTCTCACATCCTTTCTCTCGCTCATCTTTGCACAGACACAGTTCCATTGTCCTCCAATTGGACTCTGAAGTGCGAACCTAAACGACGACGTTTATTTTTAATTCTTCTTGGGGATCGATTACTTAACTATAGTCGAATGCCACTCTAATCGACTGCACTGTGTAGTAGCTCGCGATCACTCCTTCAGGTTACACTACACGGTTTTTACTGAATACCTATTGAGAACCTCGATCACGACGCTTTGTTCGCCTAAATTAACTTTGAATCGTTCATGAAAAAGACGCTTTGGTGTAGATAAATATGCGCTATTGTGACCGTTTGAGATGAACAAAGGGTCTCCTAATATATTGTTGCTTACCATGTCCAGGAACATTTCAAGGGAAGAGTTTCTTACCTGCTCTTTTAGTGATAATTTCATATGAATGACCTGTTAGTGTACCACGCTAAGAAATCGTACGTATACTGTACGTTTAATAAAGGAGATAATCTGAACACTGCGAGAACGCTTCTAGAAAAACAGACAATAGGAGGTCGTTTACTACTACGACAATATCTGTTGTAGAAAAAGCTTTGTCTACATTCGCGGCATTTGCGTTGTGAGTTCTGTCAACCAGATTTCGCAATCGGGAAACGAGATTACACTGTGGTTATTACCCCGCTTGTTTTGTCTGTTGCCTTTTGAAACTGCCGCATATCTGCCTTCAGGCACACGCAAAGTTCCACACAGAATTTCAGATCCCCCGAGTGATACTGAGAACTCAGGTGAGTGGTGCTTTTCGGTGTTCTGCTCAAAAAATTGTGCCACTCTCGTACACCACTCGTCGCATTACCCAGGTGAGTGAGTGAGTGATGGAACTTTGTTGTGCACGCCTGCAGAATGGTTAGCGTTCCCCTTTTAGGGAGGCGTTACCGTGACGCGGCCATGACGTCTTCGCGGCGTGTGGCGCCTCTACTAAAGCATTTGCTGAAGGTGGAGATAACAGCAGCACTGATGCAAAGAACGCCTGCGAAGCACAAATTCGATGCGCGAGCCATGTTCCCCACGTCACTTCGGTGCCCACTCGTACAGAGTGACTTGACAGCGTGTTGCATGTTCAGTATTTGTAACAGTGCAGAGGCATCACTCTCACAGTCTCCAGCCGGTGTTTCTAAGTTAAACGAACTATTTCCTTCTCTTAACGACAGGCTAGTGTGCAACATTCTTAGCACTACAATAGGCCTAAGTACATTAAGTGAGGCCTCATCAATCGACCATGACCGGTAACCTGCAAGATTTTGTTAATTAGTGAACTGTACATTTCGATTTCTCGTGCAACTAACCTCCACTTGTTCGAGCAATTCTCCTTAACGAGTACTATCGAGCTACATGCAGACGAGAAGAAGGGAAAATAAAAAAGAAAACGGAAACAGAGTACGCAGGAAAGCAAGCACCGCCGCGAACGCCATACAATAAGAGTACACGAAAAAGAGAAAGGAGGGGTGGAGGTGAAAGGAAGGTGGGCCTCTTTCGATGCATCTTTGTTGTGTCTTGGCCAAGTGTGAAGCCGTGCCTGAACAGCGCTGCTGTGAGGGTCATTAAAAACGAGCTTTGCTCGGTTATTCTTTTTGACTGCCTTATTGTGTTTACTAGCTAAAAAGTTAGGCGATAGACGCTTACAATTAGTCGCGTTAATGGAGGGGACTGACACAGCGCCTGACGTAGTTCAAATGAGCTTTTAGCGGGGTGCTTAAACAGCACTGATCTAAGTTTAACGCTACAGTGCTTTATTCATTCATGTTTTTTTTTTTTTTTACGAAATATGCTTTTCTTTTTCTCTTTGGCGCCCCTCCGTCAGCTCTGGTAAGACTTTGACATAAGAAGTTCTATCGAGTTGCACCAGCATCCTAGTTATGACAGTGCACACGTCATTTGACTGAGCGTGCTAGGAAAGTTTGCGTCAGAGCTTGCGCTTTCTCAGAAAACGCTTCGCTTACAGCTTTTCTAGTTGCCGCACCATTAAAAGAGTGAACCAGTGACTCGTTTCCTTTTTTTTTTTTTCGGAAAAAGAATTGTATTTCGAAAGTACTAAAAACAAAAGCATAACTTACTCGTGCTGCACGCTCGCTCCTAACGGCGCTCGCAAAATCATCAGGGCAACAACACTTTTTTTTATTAATGCGACAGAATTAAGTTTTGAGAGTTGGTGCGAAGGTAGTTTCGCGATGCAAGCTTTATTGCGCCTGTTGCTTCAAATGCACGTTTTCCTAAAAAGCACCGCGCGCTTTTTGCGTACAAAGCATTTACCATATCTGGGGGATTACGTAAATCACGAGCTGAAAGGGGGGAGACATACAGCACCGTTAGTGTTCCTGCATTCGTACCAAAACGAAAAAAGTAATGAGCGAGAGAAAATAGAAAGCTTAGGTCGAATGAAAACAAACCCATGTAGCAAACTTGCCTTATGAGAACTTCAGCCAGATTTTATTTTGCAGATTGGTCCCTCTTTGTAAAGTGCGGTTTTCCGACGTTTTTGTTAAGCTAAAAGCTCGCTCGAGTAAATTATTGCAGTACCAGATCCACGTACCCCCATAGTACGTCGGCCTGACAGAGTGATTGCAAGAGCAATGAATGGTATATAGAAAGGAGTGCGTGGAGTAAAAAAATAAAAATAAAAATAAACACCTTTGATACAAGCCAGATCAATAAAAGAAGTAATCAAGGCTGGTGACAAAAAACTAGAACATCTAATTTATGCATGTCACAAGCTGTCGTCTTTGAGAGAAAATGAAAAAGTTGTGGAGAAATCATTAACGATGATTGCCAATGTGAGCGAATAGCCAAGCACTTCAAGAAAGTCATTCGCTTTATCGAAGGAATGGTGCACTTGACGGCGTGTTTTTGTTGCAATCAGGGCATTTTAGGTGGCGCTTGATGTTTGACTGCGTAATTTCTGAGACAAGATAGCCGCTAACAGGCACCTCTGTGTAGAGTGTGTGTGCCCCTAGAGCTAAACTAGATGGCGTTGAGCAACGAAGGCACCGCACAAGTTGGTTGCGCTTGCTCATGTGCCCTTTGCCTAATCACACAAACAAGGAGCACGAAAGTCATGAATAAAGTAGCTAGTATCATAAGACTTTCTTTAGTTCAAATCGGAGACTTTCTTTAGTTCAAATCAAAACATCCGGTAATTTCGCCGAATTTAGCGGAGAGTGTCTCCACATGCATTTTCCAGGACAGATCACCTCTCAACCGGACACCCAAATAGTTTCGAGTTTATATATCTGTTCTATTCGAGCAGCTTGGAACCATATTGCTAAATTAAAGATCATAGGCTTGTTAAAAGGCTCAAATATATCCAACTGAGTTTTATTTACATTTTACTGTAACTTGTTCATATTGTCCCGTAGTAGTTACGATGAGGAACGTTCGTAATAGCAAAACGGTGAATGACGAAACTAACTCTTTATCGGGCGAACCTGTGCCCTCAAAAGCAAGTGACACTAGAAGCACAACGATAGCGGCAAGCACAGTGGGTGATCGTCGCAATCTGATCAGCGGATCAAGAGCGTCAGCGTTGATACAGTGCGCGTCGACGGTTCCAGGGTAATCGCTGTTGCCCATGTGGTTTCCACAAACAACTAATCAATTCATGTCGCGCATGCAATCTGGTTCTACAAGGTTCGGCGACGACATACACCACAGACAGAATCAACAGTAAGATTCGGTTAAGTTCTAAATCACGCAGGCGCGTCTTGCGCTGAGCGACAACTTTGTTGTTAGCAGGTGAAAGTAAATTTAAGTAATCTGAATTTTGCCGTCTTTCCAGTGACCTGTCAGCGAAGAACACATTATAGTGTCATCAGCATACACGATTATTCTGTGAGAACTCTGTCAGAAAGATAACTCATAAACAAAACAACAACGTTCCAAGTATAGAGTTCTGCAAAACGCCATGCAATAATTTTAGTCTCGAACAATTATCCTTGTTAAATGACACAAGCTGATACCTATATTTTATGTTAAATACGAAATAATCACATGCTGTCACTCGTGTAGTCATAAAGCTTGTTTAAAACGTGCTCTAGTTTACAGGATCGAACGGCTTTACTGAGGTCCAAGAGCAGAACTGCAATACACTGCCTTTGTTCAAAGTTGTTATTTCACGATTAGCAGAGTATGCTTGTTTAGAGGTTGTTTCTTTCCGAAAGCCATACTGCTCCTACTTGCGGACAGCTTCAGCTTTACTTAGCAATACCGCATTTTATATGAGAGATCATAGTAGAAAAGAGGATAGAGCAAAGTACACGTAATGATTAAATTCACAATGGCATGCCAACAACATAACAAAATGCTAGCTGGTATAAGCAATGACATATCTATTTATTGGTTATGAATACTTTCAAGTCCCTTAGGCACTACAGAAAAGAGTGGGATGGTTACAAACGTGTGCAGTGAAATAAGAAATAAAACGTTACCAGGCCTTTTCTAAGGGGATGTTAAATTGTTCTGCACTAGAGCAGTGGAGGAAGGAAGGTGGTTCTATTCGGTGGTTGTTCTTGGGATGAAAGAATCATGATACAAGTTAGTCCGACAAGATGGCAAGCTTACATTGAAAAGGTGGTTGGTTGTAGCTGAAATATAGCAAGGTGGTGGAAAAAGAACTACTTTCAATACCTGATTGTAGCAGAAGATTTTATGAAAAAGATTCAGGCGAGAGAATTTGCGGCGGAAGGAACGGTCCGGTGAGTTTAATGTTCTCTTCATGGACGTGACGCTGCAATGACGGGCGTATAGTTAGACGGGATGAAACGCGCGGCGCGATTCTGAACTGCTTCGAAGACAGGGATGAGAGATGTTTGACTGAGGTCCCATTTGCACATGCGTATTCTAATTTTCAGCGGACGAGACCTTTGTAAAGCATTAACTCAACGGGAGATGGTACAGTGGATAAATTTTGATGCAAACACCCTAGCATGCAGTTCGCATTACTAGTCGCATATTCAATATGAATGTACAGGACAGATTAGACATGATGTGAAGGCCGCGATATTTAAAACAGGGTAAAGAAACATTGTTAAGGAAGTAAGCAGGCATATTTTAAGTAGACGAATGTCTAGAGATACGCATGGTTTTATATTTACTTTGGTTAAGCGTCATAAGCCAATTATCGCACCAGGGAAAACACTGTCGACGACACATTGAAGTTATTTATTTATTTTATTTACAAAATACTGCAGACCTGATCGGTCCAAGAAGGAGAGGCTACATACATTTGTTAGTAATGTTAGCAATGTTTTGGTAGATTTCACAGTCACCTGCGAAAAGCCGAATAGTTGAAGTTGAGAGGCAAAAAGAGAGCTCATTAACGTTGATTAAAGAGAGCAAATAGCTGAGAACTGATCCTTGCGGGACACCAGATGTTACTGCGGTAGGGACAGAATAAAAGTTGTTCGCTGTCACATACTGGGTGCGGTTAGGCAGAATTTTTTTTATCCATGCTAAAATATTGGTATATAGATTAAGCTGACTAAGTTTGAAGATGAGTACATCATACGAAACCGAATCAAAAGCCTGTGCGAAATCAATGAATATACAATGTGTTTCAAATCTCAGGTCTGCATTAGTGAACAGGTCGTTAGTGAAAGACGGGAATTTCGTTTCGCACGAAAGCGTTTTCCGGTACCCGTGCTCGCAATTACTGAAAAGCTATTAGACTCAAGAAAGTCTATAAGGTGTGAGTATATTATGTGCTCTAATATTTTGACAGGAATGCACGTTAATGAAACGGGGCAGTAATTATCGTGAGAATATAGAGTCGCGTGCAATATCAGCTGCAACACGGTGCCCGTAATCAAAAGCACCCCGAGAGTACACGGTGGGGTCCACATACAAAAAATTTATGAAAGAACTACTAGCAATTGTAATCCTGTTTAGTTCTCCAATTTTTTGTCTGTTGCCGCCGTCGTGCGGTCTTGGGGTCCCTTCGACCTCGGGCACCGTGTTGCAGCTCATATTCCGCGCGACTGTACATCACCTCACTTATATAAGGCAACTATCTTCCTCTATGTGTGTACCTTCCAGTCCGAGGGCAGCGCCTGCTTTTGTAATGACTGTTGAAAAAGTTTTGGTAGAATCAGCTATGAATATATTTTTGTACAGTTCAACATTTTTGTTGAAATGCAATCAGGACCTGCAGATGACAACACCTTTATTTCATGAATCAGTCCCTCAACACTGGCAACGTTGACAGCGATGTAGTCTATTGATAGGAAAGGAAAGCTTGCAAATAGCCGAAATACAGTGGGGACACCTTTCTGAAAATATGTAGCAAATTCATGGTTTAGCACTGTGCAGCACTTATTTGACGATTACAACGAAGACGCCAAATAATACAACGGACGAAGGAAGGAGACACGGGACAACCACGTGGTTGTTCCGTGTCTCCTTCCTTCGTCCGCTGTTTTATTTGGCGCATTCGTTGTAATTATGTATAACCAACTGACCCACCAGCACGTTCTCAGTGACTTATTTGACGCCACCGGTACGCTGGACGGAATCAACTGAACATTCGTATTTTTGTGCCATTGATTATGCTCCAAAACTTGGGAGGATCAAAGGATAATAACGATGGTGGAAGTGTTGTATCGAAAAATGTATTCTTGGCATTTAATATTGCAGTACAGTACTTTCGATCTAGGTTGACGTAAGGCGGCCAACGATCAGTCTTGCGTGACAGTTTTGCGCACCTGAATACGCGCCTTTTTTTGTTGCGCAATCGTTTTAAAGAATTATTGAACCATGGCGAGTGGGAATTTGACGGAACATTGTGGCACAAATTGGTCAAGCAGAGACAACAGCTTCGTCTTGTAGAGCAGCCATCTGACTTCAACTGATCGCTGCTCGAAACCAGAGAAGAAATAGTCCCCAAAAACCTGTAATTGCCGGTTGATAACATCGATGTCTGCTTTGCTATAATCCTGGGTAACCTTAATTTGTTAACATACATACAGTTGTATTAACCATAGAGAAAAATATGGGCTTCTCAATAATGTACTCATATATCATGAACCGATGTTAGGGCAATTGCGGTATAGAAAAATAGGATCAGGACAGGTAGACGAGTACAATACATGGGTACATGTATTGTATATGTACAAGCCTGGACACTAATGAGTCTAAACATAGAATAGCACATGTAGAATATAATACTTGATAATTTTCTAAGGCTTACAGTAGTTCTTTTTTTCATTTAATAGTGGTGTGACCTAACCGCGCCGTGCAAGTAGATATTGCACGAGGATCATTATAAAATAATGCCATAATGCCATTATAAGTCTGCCACATGGCAAATCGCATCGTGGCAGAAGTTTAAACGTTAACTGAATTATATAGCTGTACGAAATTCACTTAAGTATTACAATTATATCTATACATTGTGTACATTCATTCGCGGTCTGCATACATGCGTTCCTGGTCGGCGTGTCGCTTCTTTCGGGCCTGGGTGTCCTCGACGTTGAGTGCACGCTTTGGAGCTATTTTCCTGGCGCGTGTTTACGGGCTCCTTCTGCATACCAGCGCGCTGTTGAGACGCCAGCTCCAAGCGCCAGGCCATAGACGTATGTAATGTTCACACTATCACAGCCCAGCTCGCGACCCCCACAGTCTAGCAGCTGCATCTTTATCGCATAAGAAAGCAAGCAACGTGCCATACGCACAAACTGCGAAACGCTGCCGCGGCGGCGCCGGCCGGGATGCGCGGAGGCATGCGCTATCTGGTGGTGTTGCAAGAATCCTAGCAGCGCGCGCGGCAAGGCCATCACAGCAGCAGCAGCAGTGCCACAAAAGTCGGGAGAAGAGGCAAAAAAAGCTTCGCATAAAAAAAAGGCACAAGAAAGCGTGAGGTGGCAGAGGATGAGATGAAGAGAAAGATGTGCTAAAATAAGGAAGTGGCCGAACAAAAACAACTGACTATGAACGAAGAAGAAGCTGAAAAATGCACGTGAAGGTATGCGACAAGATATCCCAAGGATCTACATTAGAATAATTTCGAACGTACAATCAGCGATCTAATGAGCTATCGAATTATTGATTTTGAGGATTAACATGGTAGCCTTCTTGTGTGACATAGGTAGTCACAAATGGACACGCTGATGTTCCTGTGGCTAGAGCCCAGTGAAGAAGCCCTGAAGGAGAGAATATTGTGTGTAGTTAAAGGAATGCTCAATTTTCGGAATGAAGATTCGAATTTCTTACTCTGGTTTCTAAATCGTCGGTAGGCTAGTAGAAAGCGATAAATTTTTTGGGATACCTGGCAGGTAG
This sequence comes from Dermacentor andersoni, assembly GCF_023375885.2. NCBI lineage: Eukaryota > Metazoa > Arthropoda > Arachnida > Ixodida > Ixodidae > Dermacentor > Dermacentor andersoni. Next base: position 34,399,220 of record NC_092815.1, read on the forward strand.
GACCCAGAGGGCACGGTGCCTGACCAGACCTCTATATGTGAGTGAGTGAGTAAAACAACTTTATTTGGTCCACAATAGACGCGGGCAAACTCAACGTCACCTCGCTAGGCCCACTCGGGGACCTTCAGATGAAACCTGACAGCCCTCTCGCGAGCCCTCTGGACTGCCAAGATTTGAGAGGCCTGGTCCTAAAAAGTTAGCGGTGGGATGCGACATCGTAGTATTGTTATGGAGATTTCTAATACGACAAAAAAAAAGTTTGATGTTTATATAAAAAATATATTTATTTCTGTATCTTCCAGCTAAACCTATTTCTCAACTATCATAAACATTATACTTCACCCTGATTTACTTTTCTATCTCTCTCCCCTTTCCTTTAACTTTTAACCGCCGGCTTCTTGGCCAATCCCCCGTAATGGGAAAGCGCCGCAAGTGAGGAGCAAGCAAGCGAGCGAGCAAGCAAGCAAGGATCTACTCCTACATCTAGGCTGCGAAAGGACGCTTACGAGAAGGGAACAGCCCAGCTACGCTCTGGGACAGGAGAAGGAGCTGCTGCGGGCCGGACGTGACGGATGGCTCGTGGAGACAGCGGCAATCGAAGAGAGGCTGTACTTCATTCAGCTGCCGCGGCTGCAACCCGTGAGCTATAAGCTTATGTGGTTTTACGTGCCAAAACCACTTTCTGATTATGAGGCACGCCGTAGTGGAGGACTCCGGAAATTTCGACCACCTGGGGTTCTTTAACGTGCACCTAAATCTAAGCACACGGCTGTTCTCGCATTTCGCCCCCCTCGAAATGTGGCCCCCATAGCCGGGAATCGATTCCGCGACCTCGTGCTCAGCAGCCCAACACCACAGCCACTGAGCAACCACGGCGGGTACCCGTGAACTGAGCGGGCGCCCCACCGGAGCCCTCAGCTACCGGCTGACGGCGCCGTTTTCGAGAGTCCCTGCGAATACGATCTGCAGGCTTGCAGAGTCGGCCGGACCCCACCGTCCTGACCTTCTGGTCCCGTCCACTGTGGACCGGACGCTGGAGACAGCGACATTGAATCCACGACGCATCGGCGCGCCGAACGACTTTTCGTCAGAAGCAGAGACGACGAGACGATGCGCCAACGCCGGCGGACTGAATGTAAATATTGAACGGTGTACAAACAACTCGCGCTGTACATTGTTTGTTCTGAGTTGTTTTTGTTGATGTTTTTTTTAATGATAAATGTTTGTCTTACACATGCGACTTGACCCTGTCCGCCTTTGCTTTGCCGAAATGCTAATTTGTGAGTGGGGCTTTTGCTAAACCCTCGTAAACACTAACAATTTAAGCTAATCTGTACATTCGTATATTATTAAATATAGCTAAATATATATACAACATATAATTCAATAACACATACATATTTGTCCACTTTACATGCTCTAACAGATTCCGTTTACCAAACCGCGTTATCTATTTTTGGTCCGTAACGTGGTTGCTGTCATTTTATTTCGCCTTCCAAATGCAACAACGCTAATTCACATCGGTCCAGCGGTCGCCTCAAGAAAGTATTTCTGCATTTTACGTGTATTCGAATAGGCAAATAGGAGTCGGCCGGGAGCTAGAGCTTCCCCTTATGCGTGGCCAAGCTTATTCCACTCTCTGATTCCTGTCAGACACATGTCACTATTCCAGAGCATGCGCAGGGGATCATCGATTGGCATCGTCAACCTAAGGTTTTTTTGTTTTCATTATAGATTAATACTGACAGCGTCGGACTGGAAACGAAGACTTCTGGGCCTTTTTTCGCGATTCCATTCCTTTCTGATCACCCTCCATGCACAATCGGCCGATTGGGGTGAAAACGCACCTGCAGCGCCACATGGAATAACCACAAAACGCGAAAAGGAATTGCATTGGAATACAATTCTCGCACTAACCCGGCTACGCTTGCATCATTCTTGCTAAAATGTAAGCTCTACGTCACCAGCGCTGTAATCACAATGGAAGCGTACAAACCAGCTGCAACTTGGTTGACCTCCCTTTAATTGCTACTCTTTTCTCCTCCCTCTCTGTTTATACATTTCCTTCTCCCTCTCTGTTTATATATATTTATGCTGACAAATCCACAACTTCATCAGGATGAGCACCAACATTCGTAACTTTATGACTCGAAATATCTCAAGGTTGGCGCATTTGAAATGGGACGCCTTTAATGCCAGCAGAACACCATGCGATGCATTTCGCCGCTCACTTCATCCAAGCACAGATGAAGACCGCTGTGTGACATTTTCGAACACTTTCGAACTCAGCACTTTATAGTATACATCGATTTTGCACGCACGATCTTAACTTAAAGATGATAAATCAGATTTTATAGAAAAGATCTACAGCTGTGTCGTTCTGGCATCAAACAAAACTGCAATAGATAACTGGACATGTCGGTTTCGCAGGAAACACGGAAGTCGACAACCTGGACAGTGATGCGCACTATACCGCTCGAATAGTACCAACTGTAAAATTAAAGTAAAACTATGAAAGCTTATGAGTAAAGTTTCTCGGCTTAGTGCGAATTTTATGGAAAGTAACATGTGCTGAAAAGTAATAAGTTGACCCCCCATATGCAGTTTAATATCTTTGCTGATACTGGCCGTGACAGAATTTATCCATCCTCTCAGGTTCGAAGAGATTTACACAAGCACGTTTCTGCATCGTATACGTCGTTTAACTATGCATCGTTGGATGCGCGCGCATTGATGGAAGAAAAGAAAACGTGTTCTCATGAGATGTGCTAGGTTGAAGAAACTGAGATCTGTTTTGAGGTAAATTATCAATCATATGATGATCCTGTTGTGGTGTAAGGAAATAACTTAGTCTATGGAGTAACGCTGCATTATAGGGATACGATCCAAAAGCCTCAATAGCCTCCTTTTATGAAAGTAATATCGTACATGATGCTTTGCACGTTTTGTCCCATTCATAATATTTTGTATCGTTTTCCTATAGTTCAGTAATTTGTCCAACGGCAAAAAGTGCAGAACGGTCCGGTTTATTACAGTTTTTTTTCTCCCCTATATTGACTCTTGATGCACCAGCTTTTCAAAAAAAAAATGTTTTATTGCCAGGACACTCTCGTATCACCCCATACCACCATCCTTTAATCTTTCCATGATACATGTTTTCTATGACAGAGCCGGCGACAAAACAAAAATTGCTGACATGTACGTTTTGTCTACATAAGTAATTCAATATCAAACCATGCAATATGTCATATTGCACCTCTGCCGTTGCGTAACATGCATATATATTACACGCTTGTAGACTCGCGTCTTTCCAAAAGGCTTTCAACTTGCTCTGGCCTTTGAAGATTGAAACGCTTGCCTTCATTTATAGGCAGCACTTTATTGGAAACTCGCGCAAACACTGAGCTGCGGAGGTTAGCTATGTCTGGTAGTACAAAGGGAATTTTGGTCACAAGATAAAATTGGCCTAGGCGTCTTTCACGTACCATTATCTTGCTCTTATGGTAAGTCAGAGGATGGATCAAAGGAAGCAGTTTCATGACATAAAATGGAGAGAGTGAAAAAGAAAAGAGAAGGGAAGGTACGGGTGTTTTAGAATTGCTTGCGAAAGCGGCAAGCAGGCGTAATACGCTACCATGCCAGGAGAGCAAGCAAATATGCCAGTCACGTTTATCAAAAAAAGAATAAGACGCTGCTTTTGTTTCGATTTGTTCTAATTTTCTTGCTTGGTCATTTCTTTCTTTCTCCTTTCTAAGCACGTAACTAGCACTGTTGTCGGTGTACACTATTAAGGCTTCTAAAAGAAGGCGCTGTTACACTTTTGTAATACCAGACGTGAATTATGAAACGAAATTCATTGATGTCTTCCGGCAACTGCTGCTGTATACGAATTAACGGTGGTGGTTCGCTTAAACTGAACGTTATGCCTAACTTGAACTAGCATAAACGACGTATAAGGCCACGTTTTATAGCACCTTTTTTTCTATTGTTTTTTTCTTTCTCCATTGGCTCGCACGAAGCCACTGGGTGGTATGGGTGATAAATTAATGGAGTCAGTTTAAAGTAAAGTAATACTTATCATTCTCATCTTTCCTCTATTCAGCACATTCAAAATCAGGCTACCCACATTATAACGCGCAGGCATTTTTTCTCTAACGCCTCTTCACAACTAAGTACAAAGCGCATTCTTCAAGTTACTGATTTGTTTAAATATCATTTAGCGATATTATTCTTCAAATTACTAACTCAACCAGTTTCTTACAACTTCGTTAGTTCTGATCTCCTTTTTAATCCTAATAATAGAAGGTTTGTAGTACAAGGAAATTTCCTGTTGCCTTTATGAAATACTAATTACGGAAAGATGGCTTCCTCTTTTCGTGCTTAAACTTTGTAACAGTCTACCATATTCCATTGAGTTGTTATCTACCTTGTACTCTTTTAAATACAAGCTCAATAATTATTTGCTGTCTGATTAATTTTCTATAATGTTATTTTGCTAATTAGTGGTTGTGTAATTAGCAATGATTGTGCATCTTTCCTCCTCCTTTTGTTTTTTATGTGTGTCATCACTCAGTTTCTTGGTTATATTTTGCTTATTCTATATTTTGTTTCTCTCCTCTGTATACCGCTTTATTTTTCACATAATTTTATTTATTTATTTATTTATTTATTTATTTATTTATTTATTTATTTATTTATTTATTTATTGATACTGTTAGCCCAAAGGCCGATACAGGGTGGAGTTATCACAAAATAAGCTTGAAAGATCGCTACAAACACGAGCGCTACACAAATCAATCCAGAAACTACAACTGCTTAGGTGTGCCAATTTTACACAAGAATATGAGCATTGTATAACAGGCACCGAACATTACAAGCAACAACTGTACCATACAAAATAATATTTTCAACATCACAAACAGAAACTCCAATATCCCCTAGGATCATTTCAATCATGTCATGTCGCACATTCTGCTTATCATTGCACAAAAAAGCTAATAATGTGAGAGGATGGTTACATAGAAGAATAATTGGACAGCACAGACTTCTCAATCTGTTCTAGAGAATCAATTTCCGTTATGCTATGCGGCAGCGAATTCCAATCTTTAGTCGCTTTAGGAAAGAGGGAGTACTTAAACGAGTCAACCTTTGCTGGTATGAGCATATATTGGCCCTCGTGGCTAGACCTAACGGACCGTGATATCCGTGACGTTCTCTTTTGCAAGTACCTTTGAGTGTCGAAATTGATGTGGCTATGTTTCATTAAATAAATAAATTTTAGTCTAGCCACTTTTCGCTGCAACGAAAGCTCGGGCAAGTCTAGTTGAGTGAGCATCTCAGTCACAGAATCCGTGTACCTATATTTTGACATAATAAACCTTGCTGCACGCCTCTGTTTTTTTCAATTTTATTTACTTCATTCTTCTTATATGGATCCCATATTATGCTAGCATATTCTATCGCGGGACGTACCAATGCCAGATATGCAGTTAGTTCAACATCTCGGGGAGCAAGTTTAAGCGTCCGTCTTAGTGACCAAAGTTTAACCTCTGCGGCATTACATAAATTAGTGATGTGTTTTTTCCAAGATAAGTCATCTGATATCGTAATGCCTGAATGCTTGAAGTGGCTCACTTGTTTTATTGATTTACTATCTAACTTGTAATTGTAATATAACACATTTCTTGTTTTTGTAGTTATTCGCGCATAAACAGATTTTTCGTAATTTATTTTCATTTTCCATCGTTTGCACTAATTGGTGATTGATTCTAGTGCTGAATCTAACTTTAATTGCTCCTAATGACACGAGATTTTAGAGTATATTAAGCAATAATCTGCAAATAAACGAACCATTAGCTTATCATTAAGGCCATTTGTCATGTCATTAATATAACGTAGAAACAATACAGGTCCAAACACAGACCCTTGAGGGACACTTGATGTTATTTTTAGAATTTCCGATTTGTTTACTTTCATTTCCACGTACTGCGATCTGTTAATAAGGTATAAAAGAATCCACTTAAATATATTTAAATTAATTCAAATATCAAGTAGTTTACCAATCAAATCCGAGTGTGAAACGTGTTCGAAGGCTTTTGATAAATCTAGGCAGATTCCGTCCACCTGACCAGTGTCATTAATTACCTGAGCAAAATCGTGTACTGTTTCTGCAAGCTGGGTGATAGTGGACAATCGGCTCCTAAATCCGTGCTGGTTAGAAATAAATATGTTCGAGCTTTCGATATAGTTAAACAAGCTTCTGGATAGGATATGCTCGAACATCTTGCAGCAAGCACATGTAATTGAAATGGGTCTGTAATTTTGAACTGTTTGTCCCCAGTTTTATGAACTGGCACGACTCGCGCCATTAACCAATCATTTGGTTAATGTGATGACAATTGTGGTAATTAATTAATTAATTAATTGCGTTAATGTTAATCGTGTTAATTGTGTTAATTCTGTTAATTAATAATTGTGCTGTTAAAGAGACGCAAGGAAAATTATCAGCAAATACTTCGCGATCCATTCAGCATATCGTCTCAAGAATTCATTAGGGATGCCATCTGGGCCAGGAGACTTTTTCGTGTCTAGACCTAAAAGAAGTGAAAGCATACCTTCTAAAGTTAGGGTAATGTCTGGCATGTCTGAACGAGCATTAGTCATTTTCTCTCTTACTTCTGCAGGCAATGGTAGGGGAGGGCCAAACACGGAATGGGAAAATTCGTTGTATATATTAACAATTTGCGCAAAGTCTGGAATTATACATTCAATGCTGGTAACATACCTCACATTCTCATGTGATGGAGCAAAGTGACGCCAAAAACGCTGTGGCGAATCTTTCATAAACCGTGATAAAGTGTGGGAATAGTAATGTTCTTTCGCAGTAGATAATTTTTCCTTTAGTATTATCGAAAGATCTCGAATCTTTGTTTTTAATTTTCCGTCTACGCTTTAACTTCCGCTTTAACTGAATGATTTCTCGGTTCACCCAAGGATTTCGCTTTTTCACTTTTTTTTATCTTCATTGGAACATAGTTATGCAGACAGTCGAAACCTTTAAACTTATGCCACAACGTATTGACCTCAGCTGCTTCATGAAACGTCTCCAACACCATATCCAGGTAATCTAGGATGCTGACATCATCTGCTGCAGCAAAAGTTCTTACGTGTATTGCTTCTTTGTGAAGCTCAGCTGGCAACCCTTTTTTATGCACAGTAGGACAAGTTTGTGGTCTGAAAGTCCGTCGTGAACAGAAATGGCATAATCAGTAATCCTGCTATCTATAAATACAAGGTCAAACACTGACTCGGCGGTTAGTCCAATTCTAGTTGCTTCATTAACAACCTGCGTCAGATCTCTGCTAAATATCATGTCCAATAAAGCATCACAGTGTTTGAAGTCTGCCAAGCCAGTCTGCCGCACATCCCAACGAATATCTGGCAGGTTAAAATCACCTGCTATAATGAGACGCGTGTTTTAAGATACATTGTCAGTCAAAAAGTCATGAATTGATTTTAGAAAGGCAAGAGGGGCATTAGGAGGTCTATAAACAGCGCCAATTACGCAAGGAGAGCCACACAGCATTGATCTACACCAAATACTTTCGTTATCGGGACATTCGCGTATCATCACTAGCTCAATATCTTTTTTATGAACAATCGCTACGCCACCACCACGAATTTCACGATCCTTGCGGATAATTTGATAAGAGGGGGGTATTACTTCGCTGTCGCCTATGTCCGAGTGCAACCAGGTTTCGTCACAATGACAATATCGGGGTTATACAGAAAAAGAAGGTGTTCAAATTCAGTGGTTTTGTTCACTAGGCTGCGAGCATTAATACTTATTAGCGTGAAATCTCGAGCTTGCTTGTTTTCATTCTACAAGACTGCGCATCGTTCCATGCATACAACTCGTTCTCGATAACAATCTTGTCCTACACGAGCCGAACCTTTAGGCCCTGTTCCCTTTCTGCTTTCGCGATTTCCCATAGATGTTCCCGCTTTCATAGCGTGTTTACAGAATAATCATCCGAGAACGAAATACCGGTCCCTTTTAACTTTCTGCAGTTCTTGAACCTTGAACCTTGAGCCTTTTCTTTGTAGTCGAAAACCCTCATAACTGGGCGTACTTTTCCTTCCTGCTTTCTACCCAACCTATGTATTCTTTCCACTGTGGTTATGTTAACATTAAGTCGCTTTAGGAAAAGATCAGTTAACACTTCCTTTTCAATCTGTTCAGCAGTCTCATTTTCACTTTCCGGAATTTCAAACACTATAACATTATTTCTACGGCTGCGGTCTTCCGGGTCAGCCATTTTCTCTTGTTGCGCTTCCATGTCGATTGCCATATCCTTCAAGGTTGTTTCAAGGTGGGTAAATCTTTCCTCATACTTCGTTACTATTTTCAATGTTCTCTCTGCTTCAAGCATTCTTTGGTTCAGCTTGTCTAGTTGAGTAGAAAAGGAAGGTTGGTCATCCTTAATTCCTTTTATGCCTTATCTCATTTCTTTTTGCCCGTCCAAAAGTTTCTGCAGCATATCCTCTACCTTAGGTCCGGGGTTTTGCTCTACATCGCCGCTAAGCATCAGCAACTTCGACAAGCATGCCATGGCAATATCAACACAAGCTTTGGGGCACGGCACAACAATAAACCTATTCTCACTTTTGAAGCACTCTCCAAACTTACTAACCTGCAAATACAGGACACGCAGTTCAGTTGGCTTCATCCTAATAGATTCGCCGTGCCCACGAAAAACCTCGGTGCCGACTGCCCTTAAGTAGCCAGCACACTCCGTTTTCACAGCGGGGGCGGGGGCCGTCGTCGTTCCATACGCATGCGCCAGTCCATACATGATAACATCCGAGGATAGCTGCGTGGCATGCTGCAAGCGACGATGGTCAGTAGTTCTGATGGCCAGGCCCGTTCGTGGAGCGTCCGTGAAGTCCGTGGCATAGCACAGCAAAATATGCAAATACAGGACGCGCAGTTCAATTGGCTTCATCCTAATAGATTCGCCGTGCCCATATAACTTCTAATCCAAGCGTCCCGGTGCAGTCTCTGACTTTGGGACGCTTGTCTGTATACCATTTCTTGTAACCAATTGTTATGAACGAATAATAAACTGAAACTGACTGTAACCCCTATAGTTAGACACTTGTAAGCGAATGAAATGCGTGCCCTGAAGCTCGTTTGGTGCAACGCTACAAATGTGCTCTGACGCTTGTGACTAGAAGCCACGTCAGTGTGTTTGATCGTCAAACGAAAACGTTTACATATACGTGCGCTTGAACGTAGTGCATGCAGTGCTTGCTACGCGTCTGGTAACTTTTCATAGTTTTTGGTCACATTTCTATTCGGCTTGAAAACGGGCCTTTCGTTTGCCGTCCGCTAGTTTAAGCATTTTGATTTCACACTTCAATCTTTGCCGAGCGTTTCACGCAAGAGGACCAAATCACCCCGACTTTGAGAAAACGCTAGCTTTATTTATGTTAAGCGACTGCATGCTGCAGTGTTTCTTGTGTGGAATAATTCATAATGGTGGCCACCATTGACTTTGCAGAGAAGATCGTGGGCACTGTTATGATAGCATGTGAACAAAAAAGAAAATTGTTAAATTAATATTTCAAGTAACGACTAACATGTGGCCTAAGCCGGAAGTGGGACAACAGGTGCGGTTGGCTGGAAGGAGGGCGAGGATCGGCGAGGACAACGTGTGCATGAGCGCAGTCTTTTGCGCCGTTGTTGCGACGCTCAGTATCTTGGATATTGGAGCGCCTCTTGCGCAGCACAACGTCAGTGACGGCAGCGCTGGTGCGTGCCTCATTTATCAGTACTTGCACCCGAGTGCGCACGATTTTCGGGATGGCAAATAAAATCCTCCTCTTCCGCTTCTTCCCTTCCTTCGAACATTACGGTCTTGGTCGTAGAAAAACATTCTTCTTTGCGGCATGGAAAATAAGAGAAAAACATGTACTAGGAAAGAAAAACAGTGCCAAAATGCTAACCAGAAGAGAGAAAGCTGTTGAGGTAGTAGCGGCGACCAAATTAAGTTAAGGTTGGATAGCAGGCCGACGCCAGATGTCAGCGAAGCGAATAGAACATCTGTTACCTCATGGTATTAAACAGTGCAGTTCTGGCGCTTTCGTAAGTTTTGAAACATGGCACTCCTTTCCCGGCACGTACGGGCGTTATTTCGTCGGCGGCGGTTCGCCTCACATTTGTCTCGCCAATGTTTCTCAGCTATCATGTTTTGCAAAATGAGGTCTTGGTAACGCCGCTACGCAATCAAATGCGTTGCTCACAGTTGGTTGCTCATGGTGCTGGGCCAATCGCACTTAGTTTAAAGGAGAGAAATTTCGAAAATGCCGCTCATGATTTCTGTCTAGGAAAGAAATAAATAAAAGCTGTCTGCATTCGTCGTTCTCAATAAAATTGTAAGTGTCTGAAAGAATTGTACTGTCAAAATCTCACCTGTTCAGGGACACAGCCGTGCTTGTGTGTGAATGACCGAGTAGTCTTGAGGATTGCTAATTCGGTAGTTTTCTACAGTTGCCCATTGTTCTAGCGCTTCATAAGCGTAGACACTAGGCACATGCAAGTATATAGGCTACAGACTTCGTTTGCCCCATTTTCTTTATTTGTCCTTGTGTAGCTTTCTTTCATAACTTTAAAAGGAAGCTGATAACAATGAATGGTTGACCGTGTGAAACCATCTATAGAACTTTAATAGCATTGTCGTCGAGATGGAAGGTAGCGTCAAAAAAAACAATATGTGCCTGCAAAATATTTTTTAAAGTGTTTTTCATCTTACATTTAGAATGATTGACACATCAGGAAAGTAGATATGCCGTGAATCTTGATCAAGATAGGAGCGTGGATCAAGCGCATCAGCGTTTGTTATTTTGTCCCTCAAAGTGTCCTGGGCTGCCCGAGATGACTAAGTCCTCTCGTCGATAGTATGCGATAGCGTGGTCATTGAAGCAGCCTTAATGAAACCAATGTCTCGTCGTGCACTTTGTAGTGCTGCCAGACAGCAAGCCCGCTCTTTAGTTGTTGCAGCAAGGGTTTTGTAGAAGTGCACATAACGTTCGTTACACCTTCTCAAAGAGCGGCACAGCCTCAAATTCCCTATAAAGTTACAATGCCCTCCATTGCAGGTACGCGTAGCGGGAAATAAGGCGGTTGATAGGCTTGCTCGAAATGCCTTAAAACTCAGGCCAAGAAAGCAGACACCTGCAAACTCTCGACGTACGTCTTCTAAAATAAGCCGCGGCCGATCATTTTCATTCTTTATCATTGCTATTTCACCAGCCCGTTGTGACCAAGAGGATGAGCAGGCCAGTGACCTCTCTCCGGGATTGCCCCTGCATGAGGTTAGCGCGTACTGCGGCATGGCTATGCAAGATCGAACTCGGCGCGTCGCCGTGATGTTTGACTGGTAAAGCTCGTGGTGCTGTTGAACAATATTTGTCGGATTGTACTGGAGTCGTGATGGAGCGCAAATTCGTGTTTGAAGCACTTGAGCTTCTAGGCTTTCCAAAAGCTGGCCTGAACGACGTGGTGTCTCCGTTCGCACCCTGGACATTCAGATGAGAGGTGTTCTGACTCCTCGTGAATTTTTTTAGTAAGTAATGTAGACTTCGCCTATGATTGGTAACGTTAGGCAGTCTCATTTTAGGACGTTTGGGGGAGGGGGAATTTGGTGGCGTGGTGCACACCATTTATGGGCTCATTCTCACAGGCTGCGGGCTCGTGTCCTGTTCCACCTCGCTGTGCGCGTCGTCTGGTTCACCTGTCTAGCGCCGAGCTTCAGAACGCTGACGCGCTTTCCTAAAATTTGCTTAAAGGGGTCAACTGAATTAATGTCTTTTTGTGGGCCTATGCAATCGCGAACACTGGCGACAATCTTAAAGAGCTTTCCGTCATCAGCATATAGAAGAAATGGACAGCGTTGAATAGCTAACGAACTTACATTTGCAAACAGCAAGAAGAGAAGAAGGCAAGCAATGGATACTTGAGGAGCTCCGCTAATGACCTCGTAGCTAACAGACCTATGTTCATCACTGCACTAAGCAAGATCTATTGCTTGGGTAATTAGATAACAGGGAATTGATGGAAGGTGGTATGTCCTTTTTCGAGAGCTTTGTAATGAGGAGCTCAAGGCAAGCCACGTCGATGATTTACTTAGCTCGACGTAAGCAGCGTCTAATCGACCCCTACAATGCAACATTTTGCATGCAAGCATAAATCATAAATGTAACCAAGTTAGTTGTTGTGGAGCACTCCTGAGATAAAGTCATTCTGTCCATCTTTTCCTTAGCACTAACAGAAATCAGGGAGTGTAATACAGATTCGAAAACTTTATACGAAGCGCCGAATTTATATATATATAGACACACTTGTAGTTGGTACCTGCGCTCCTAGTACCCAATGTATATACGGGTACTGCCCATGCTACCTTCCAAGAAGTAGGCAACGTTAGAACGATTGAAAATGTGAGTAAGAACAGAGGGAAGTCTATGTTTTAAGCAGCGCTGGAGTGATGCCATCAGCGTCACAAGAAAGGGAAGGCTTGAGGCGCTTGATACACTTGAAGACACGGTCTTACGGATTGATAGTGTAATAATAATAGCAGATGGAATTCGTTGCCCCTCACTATTGGGTAACGTCCTTGGACAATGTGCCACAAATACTACAACTAGAAAAAAATATGCAATTCATAGCTTTGTATTACTAAAAGCAGAACAACGCAATGGCCACATACACAAGCCTTCGCAACGGCTGCCGTTATATCGAGCTATGCTTAGAGTGTGGAATGGGTGAAGTGGCACTTTCCCAAAAATAAAAATAAAATACATATTGAATGACTTGATTTTCCATAAGTGCAAGTTTTTTGTTTCTCCAAGTGAAAAAAAAGCAAAGGCCTCATTTTCCCACTGAGTACTGTTCCATATTTTTGCCCTCGGCTTTTGTTTCGTGCGTTAACAGTTAATGTCCATGAATACTTTGTTTAGCGCAAAACGACAGAGACAAGAAAGACGACAGGACAAGGCGCTACTCTCAACTCGTAGCTTGAGAGTTGAGAGTAGCGCCTTGTCCTGTAGTCTTTCTTGTCTCTGTCGTTTTGCGCTAAACAAAGTATTCATGGGCTCGCACCAACTAGCCCGCCAACGCGAAGAACAGTTAATGTCATCATCAACTTCACCATCAGTATTATTCTATTTATATTCGCAAGACGACGGCCTGTGCAAGCGACCTCCAGTCTCTGAGGCGTCAGCTGCCTCCACCATCTGCGACCGTCTGGCCACTGCACACAGATAGGCTTCGCGACAGATAAGCGGACAGGCATCGTCCGTATCGCCCGAGTAGGCAGTTCGGCCACCAGCTAAAATGTTCGGGACACCGCGCAGAGCCATATAATGAAAGCAGTACTCATGACCAACAATAATAAGTTATATGATGTAGTTTAACGAATAGTTATGGAACAAGTAAGGAGCGTGGAAATTATAACACGCTCAGCATGCTACGACACGGAATACGATAAGCGTAACGTTAACGGACAACAAGAGGGCAGTGTAAATTAGATATCAAACCTGAGTAGCTGCTACTCTTGTTGAAATTAAGAGGAAGGAGTGAGGTTGGGCAGGTCAGGTAATGTCCAAAGGATATTACACGTGGTCTGTCAGGGCAGTAGAATGAGCAAGATAAGAGAAGCGCGGTCGAGGATGGCGGGGAATTAGGCGGAGAGATGAGTTCAGAAAATACGCAAGCGCAGGATACAGCCACTGACGCAAGAAAGCCAAGGGTTACAGAAGATCGCTGGTAACTGCCTGCCTCCAAGAGTGAATTTAAAAGGCGATAATACTCATGAGAAGGGACTTAGCACAAGGGACTTAGCAAACAGGTCACAAGATCCTGAAGCGAGCGGCAAACGTGTTTTTTCACTGAGCACTCTCGTTTTCTTTTTTGTCAACTTCAGGCAGTAGCACGGGGTGTTTTGGGATAACGCAGCATAGGTGAGACGTGCTACGTCGATATTACAAAATTATTAAAGAAAAAAGTCGCAGTTTCACCGGAAAGGCGAAGCATTGATTGTGATAGAAAATTAGTAGACAGCTAAACGAAGTAATGAGAGTAGCTTTATCGGCTGTATAAACTTGTAAACGTTCGTGAACTAACTAAACTAACGAGCATTGTGTCACGCGTGCACAAGCAAGCATGAACACATCTCGCTCGATCACCGCGCACACTCGCTGTCAGAACGCTAGAGTGAGAAAGTGCGGCAGCAGCAGCGAGAGAATTGACCTTCGTGCTGTCTCTCGCTTCAATGCAATCTAAGCGGTGAGAACGCAGCACACACAAAGCTATCAGCACTCGGCGCACTCTGCCCCCATCGCAGATCGCTTTCAAAATAGGGCCTGAGCGGCCTCGCACGGCTGAGCCATACTGAGCTGCCGCCAAACTATAACGCCCCCCTCTCCCTGCCCTCGCCTGGATGCCTTGCGCGCGACCGAAGACGGCGCGCTTCCTCCCTTGCGCACGGGAGATTGAGCCAGCATCGTCGACTTACCCTCGCACGGCTTCACTCGCACATACAGCATACGGCACCCGGAGACAATGTGGTCGTCCTTGGAATTTATGTGGAACATCACTGCGATGCCGACACCAGCCACGCCGACGGCAGAAATTTGCCCAGGGTGTCCACATAATTCCTATCGAAATAAAATGCCCCTAATCGACGTATCTGCCCAAGTAGTATTCCTCGGCCGATGCCAGGTTATTTCTTGCGCATATGCAGTCTCAGGGAGGCTCTCGGGCTACGTATTAGATGTTCGATGTTCGATGAAATGAGGTGCGGTCGTGTTACGCGGCGGCGTGTGGAGAAATGAGCGATAGGGCCTCTATTTGTGCAGATGAGACGCCCGGAGAGAGCTGGCCACCGCATGGCAATATTTGCTCTCTCTTCGCCACCGTGGACTTGCTTCTACCGACCGCCAGGAGATGGTGCCGCTGCACGAGTAACGGGAGAACCGCCTTCCGGTCGCATCTCTCCCGGGCTTCCTTTTTAACAGCGCACCGAAGGAAAGCCTGTGTGGCTAGCTGATTGGCGAGATAAGATTTCACCGCCTCGAAGAGGTTGTAGTGGCCGTACCCCGGACGAAACAAGAGAGAACGTCATTTAGAAAGCGATGGCTCCCACCCTGCGCGATAAACGCTGTTAGGACGTTATGGCGTTTTGCTTGTTCCGCCGGCTCTCGTCTCCGGTAGAGGCAGTGCCTCGATCAGGGAGGTCGTTATAGGGTCCACTCGGGTGTACGGCATTGTGTATAGGAGTCCAATCACCGACACTTCGTGGATGGTATGACCGGTGAGACCAATCCTGAATATTTTCTTTATTGTGCGCCGCTTTTCAGAGAGAATATTTTTTGCACTTTCACAGTTAGGTTAACAACGTGCGTCCTGTGCCGAGGTTCCGTTCGAGCTTTTGCTAGCCGCGTTCCACGATCTCTCTTGTGATGCCTCTTTTTCTTCAGCCTTTAAAAAAGTTGGAAGAAAAAGAAATATAGTTATCATCCTCTTTTCTGCGATGTCGTAAGTTGGGGCATTGAGTGTATCATTTACTCGTTATTAATTGTTGTACCATTCGCTGTCGGACATACTTTTCATGTTTATAAATTGTCACAAAACGTGCGCTAATATCGCGTTTCTATTTTTTTCTTCGGCAATCGTCAGTGTATCGTGTGTGGTGAATAATGGACGGACGGACGGACGGACGGACGGACGGACGGACGGACGGACGGACGGACGGACGGACGGACGGACGGACGGACGGATGGATGGATGGACGGATGGATGGATGGATGGACGGACGGACGGACGGACGGACGGACGGACGGATGGATGGATGCTATAATCGTCGCCTTTGCAACGAGGTGGTGGGTTGCGCCACCAAGCTCTTGTTATTATATTGCCTAATGCCCTACCTATGCTAAAAAAATATAAAAAGGAAAAAGAAAGCGCGATGAATTCTTATAACCAAAGTTTCTGAACCCATATTGTGAACTTTCTCTTTATGCGGCTCCGTTATGTGTCGTTTTCCTACCTTTCTGCCACCAATCTTCCCCCCGAATAGCCTCTCACAATCGCTATTGCGGACACGTTTGCTTTCCCCCTGCTCTCGCTGAACCCAAGGACTTCAAGGGGGCCAGTGGTGCCTAAATCGACCGCTGAGCAGATGTCTTCACATTCGTATAAAACATGCTCCATTGTTTCCTTAGCTTTACCACAGCAAGCACATACTTCTTGTTTCTTCTTATATCTCGCCTTATAAGTGTGTATTTTAAGGCTCCTGATCTTGCTTCGAAAAGTAATGAGTTGCCCTTTGAGTTGCCATAAATTTTTTTCCTGATTTCGTTTTTCCTCTTAAGTAGTTACTCACGGCAGGTTGCTTTTCCATTGCCGCCGATTATACCAGCCTGTCTGACTTTCCGCTTGACGTTCTTTGTTGCTGTGTTGCTCACATACAGGCCGAGTACTTGTTGGTAAGCTCGTAAATAACACGTCGGACGCTACCAGGCATCATAGGTATATTGGTATATCAGACGCGACGCTAAGTCCGTGTGGGGCGAAATCGCGTGCTGACCAATACACCTTTTAAGCCATCAAGATTGTCAGCTACTGGAAATGCCGACTGAGTTTGACCGCTAGACACTTCAGGCACTGAGTTTTTTATTCTTGTAGCTGTCCACAGTGCCGGGCATGTTGTCCTCGCCATTATTCAGTGATAAAGTAAATGATATTTAAATATACTACTTGCAACAAGCAAATCTCATCAAGAGAACAATTGCTTTCATAAAGTGAACCTTGACTTTCTATACCTACTTTTATAACCACTGGGCAGGCTCAAAACGGCAAAATATTACAAGGACATTTTTACACACCACCATCTCTTCCACCTTTCTAAGGCTCAAGGCTGCCGAGTGTATTGTTTACAAAATTATTCAGCGATAAAATGAACGTTAGCTAAATATCCTCATTGCATCAAATGCACATATTGAAGAGCACAATTTATTTAATAAACAAATCCTGTCTAACTTTTCCCTGCCTATTGCCCTAACGATCATGTAGGCAAAGTATCGCCATTTCGCGGATTTGCTTCATGATGATAGCGTGACGTACGCGTACACCGGACAGAATTTTGGTGGAGTCTGGCATAAAAAACTTTCGTGTTAATAAGTAATGTTTTCACTTTAGAGGATTTGCGGTACTACATTCATTTCCGGATGAAGATCTACGCCTGTTTTCACGCTGTTCCTGAGCAACAAGTATTGGCGGAGCCAATGGCCGTTATGTAACTATGGCATGTACAACGCTGCGCAATTATATAGAGGGCTGTGCAAGTGTATAACAGCGCTATGCATTCACCGTCATGCAAAGAGCAAAACACTACGTTAGAATTAACAATGTGACTTGTAGACGCGGGGAAGCATGAACCATGCTCTATACTCCCCCATTGCTTCTCCCGCGTCCTCTACACGCTCAATAGTAGAGCTCAGGCAAACACCTAACGCCCCCTGGACAAAACAATTCAGAACTGCCATAGGCTGTTATTGCCCTCAAGGTCAACGTTGCAAAGTGCATGAGCCAATCTCAGAGTCCATTCATAGCAATACCGGAATGACCCGCGGTGATAATTGTTGCTTAATTACAATGCACAGTAATATTACTGCGACAGCACTGAAGTGCTTGAACCTGTGTTATCTTTGTCTGTCCTTCTGGCTGTACCAGTGGTGTAGCCAGGAAAGTGGGGTGGGGGCGGGAGTGGGGGGGAGTCACGTGCTCCGTGTGCCATCCCCCTTCCTACACTCGGTTATACCCCTGGTGTGTTCATTACGTTACGCTGACAGCGTCATGTACGGTCACTGACGAGCATGGACGGCGTCACTGCTAGCAACGGCGTCTCAAAGACAACGCGACAGTTTTCTACATAGTAGCTCGCATGACTCAGCACTGGAATATTCTATCTGGAATGGTCGTTCCATTCTAGTTACCAACTTGCCACACTTTGTGTCATAAACAGTCAAATGTTAACGTGGTGTTATGTAATGTTATAATATTCACGTTACGTTATGTTCATCATGGAAGTGATGCTTCCGAACCAACCTGTAGCGGTCTGCAGGCCAACAGTACCAGTCAATAAATAAAGGAAATAAAAAGAAATTGTTGATGAGACTGCTTCACGGTTCACGTCCATAGCCACGCTGCACATTTCACGCTTTCTGAATAAGTCCCATTCGCACATGTTACGATTAATTATTAAAGCGAAGCTTTCTTTGACTATTCCGACTTTCCGGGCGCTGCTGCTATGGTCTTGCCGCGTGTACCGCTGGGTTGCTTGCAACGCCAACAGATGGCACTTGCCTTCGCGCATCCGCGCATGGAGATAGAAGGAAGTAATATCGGGTTTAATCTCTCATACAAACAGGGAGTACAATTGTAGAGCAGTAGCTTCCAGGTTTGTTTTATGCAGACGACATTCTGTTGCTAGCTGACAAGCAAAGTGATACCCGCCGTGGTTGCTCAGTGGCTCTAAGATTTAGGTGCACGTTGAAGAACCCCAGGTGGTCCAAATTTCCGGAGGCCTCCACTACAGCTCGCCTCATAATCGTAAAGTTGTTTTGGCACGTAAAACCCCATAATTTAATTTAATTTTTATTAAAGCAAAATGATATGCAACGTCTGGCTAATACCTGTGGGCAGAAAGGCGTGAATTTCGGTCTGAAATTTAGCGTTAAAAATGAAGTGTTATGGTATTCAATGAAAACAGTGAACAGACAGTGTCAATACAGGGCCAGAAAATACCTGGCGTGAAATAATATAAATACCTTGGTATATGAATAAACGAAAGCGATGGATATATGAAAACACAGGAAAAAACAATATCAGAAAAGGGTAAGAGAAATGCGGCCATAATGAAACACAGAGCGCTATGGGTGTACAATATGTACGAGATGTTCCGGGGTATCTGGAAAGTTGTAATGGTTCCAGGACATACATTTGGAAATGCGGTTGTTTGCTTTAAATCAGAGGTACGAGCAGGACTCGATGGCAACCAAAGGTCAGTGGGACGCCTCGTATTAGGTGTTCACGGGAAGACTACAAATGAAGCTTTGAAGGGTGATATAGGCTGGAAATGTTTTGAAGTGAGCCAAGCTCACAGTAAAATTGATTATGAAGAATGACTGAGAAATCTGGAAGAAAGTAAATGGGCTGGTAGAGTACTCAGGTATTTATAAAGGACAAACATTATTCACAGTGGGTGCAAAGAACTGTGGGCAGCATTCCCAGCCTCACGTGCTTGCTACGGCTGTCATTACTTCACCCTTCGAGCGAAACTGTATTAATAAAGGACTGCACATTTATGGACTTGTATTTGAATGTGAAACGAAGCTGCCACTGGGTCTTAGAATATACGTTTCACTTTTCTGTTATATATAATTCATTTGACAGAGGGATAAACCAATTTCTTAATATACTAATACCTCAAGAGCCCGATGAGGAACATTCCTTGAAGGGTATCACTACATGGTTATACATGGCCACATTACGTGAGTCTTATGGGTACATGAATATAACACTTTATTGCCAGGGTATTTTGGTTTTCCTACTCATGTTATGGCTTCTCATGCGAAGCACACATTCATACATTAGAGAGGGATTCGCTTAAGTTATCAAATCTTTTGACATTCATTGCTTGTGGTCTTAATTAGGAAATTACGTATTCAATTTTATCCAACTCCCACAAGAAATAAAACATAAATCAATAAAGCACAGATTTCAAGCGTTAATTTTGTCGGTGGCATAGTATTCCTCGTGCGCTTTGTGACTCTGCTTTCGAAGTCCCAAGACTGGCTTTCTCTTATGTTTAAGCACCCAACAAAAATTGCGCGCTCATGTATGTACCCGTACTTAACGGTTACGTACCCGCTAAGTACGGGTACATACATAAGCACGCAATTTTCGTTGTGTGCTACGGGTACATAACCCCTGCTATTAATTATAATTTATTTTTACGAGCGGCCTGCCAGTCAAGCGCAAGTCGTCAGTTGTCGTCGTTTCGGCCTATGTTCACGTCCTCTGGCGAGTTCGTTATTGATGCGCATTTCTTTCAGTCTTGTTGAAGCGTACACCAACGATGGCCGGAGGCCGCAGGGCCGGGCTCATTGACTTCTGACTTAAGGTGGCACGGCAATTAGGGAGCAGCTTCATAGGCCAGCCACTCGCCCATTGTCAGGATCCCGGTTGCCATGGAAACGCAATACAAACGCTTGGCGTCTCGTGAAGCCTCAACGGGCCGTGCAGCTTGAACGAACCGTGGAAGAATTCGCCGAGACGAGATCTCCGGTAATTGACTGATCGCGACGCCGTCGCTAGGAGCCGCTGCCAAATCTCGTTCGGTCGGTCGTGCAGCATGTTCTCCCTGTTCTATTTTATCTCTGTCATTCGGCTGCAGACCGTCTGAACCTTCAATCGCTGGAATGCTGGCGTGCACGCGTGGGTTATAGCTGCGGGTCTTAGCAATCACCCTTCACTACAGCAGAGGATCTGCAGACACCATGAGATCTTGTCCTTGAGAACTACGGTAACTTTCATTTGCAAACTTTTTGTTTCTCTCTTCCTTTTTTCAGTAAACTTGGTCAGCCCCTTAAGTTCCACCACACATTACTTTATGAAATCGACTTGCCTCAGTCACCGATTATAGGCGTGATGAGCAGCCCGACGTGTTTCCACTGTTGATGCTTCCTTGCTTCTCTTTCATTTCATCCCTTGACCTATCTTTTCTCCGCGTAGGTGGAAAACCGGACGCACGTCCGGTTGAACTTCCGACCTTTATTTTCCCTCTCTCCCTCTTTTTGCCTGCAGACAATGTATAAATCAGGTATAATATTGAAATACCGATAAATATAAGGCCAACAGTTCTATAATGTTAAATCTCAATTCTTGGCTATTTGGAGTTCTTAGTGATCCTATAGTTGGCTACTAAGGCCTTTTTGATCCGAACAGATGAAATAATCTAGGCCTCTCCTGCACCTCTTGTCAAGAAAACTTCAGTTTCTCCTGCGACAATACAGATCCAATGCCCGGAGAGGCAAATTAAAGAAAAAAAATCAGGAGAAGGGGTTGGAGATAAACAATTAAGCTATCACCGCTCCTTCTCGTGTGGCTTGTCGTTCATCAGTGTCTTTCCTATGTTCCCGCTTGCCCAACCTCACGAGACGCGGTATCATTTGCGTCATCAACAGAACACTGCCGAGAGGCGAGGCTATACAGCGCCCCACATGGCCAGGGACTCTCGTGAATTATTTTGCGCGGGAAGGATTCTCATTTTGTTATCTCAAGCTTCGCGTCGCCAAAGCGCGGCCGAGCGGCGTTTATTTGCTTTTAATTAGGCGCGAGTAACAGATGCTCTGTCTCCGCCGCTCGTCCCGATTCTCCTACGTCTCGCTCCTCGCGCTGCGCGCGAAACAAAAGACCGCAACTTCCTTTCAGGGACGAAGACGACAGTGCTCAGGCGGCGCCTTGAAAGAAAGTTTTCGAACCCGTTGAAAGGCACTCGACCAGACATGTTTCCCAAGCACTCAGCCGCCAGCGCCTGTCTTCTTCGCCGTCCGCGACCAGCCTTTCGCCCCAGCGGAGAGACAGCACTTTGCCCACATCTAGTGCGCGCGGCACAGCGCTCGCTCTTGGCTGCGCTGGACGCTCACAACGCGCGCCAGCGAGGAGTAAAGGAGCGGAGAGAGAGAGAGCGAAGCACAAGCTTTCGCCAAAGGACAAAGCCTCCGCCTAACCAAATAAAACTGCCGAACCGCTGAACGCTAATCCCCGAAATTAGGTCAGCGCTGAGCTCAGCAGATGCGACCAACTGCTGCGAAGTGAGCGAGCTGGTGCTGCTGCATCCCTGTGTCTCTCTCTACGTGCGTGCCTGGTGTTGGCCGAGGTGGCGTGTTGTCTACTTCGCGCCCGAAATAACTGGCGGGGCGAATCAAGGGAAGGAAAAGAAAACCACTAGCGGCGGAAAGAAAGAAGCAAAAAATTTTGTACACGTCTTTTTCGATCTTTTCCTTTCGCACTGCAGTGCTAGGCTGTCCGTAGCCTTCGATGCTTCCCTCGTCGCTTCGCCTCCCGTGAAAGGCGAACACTTCTTCGACCACCACGTCCTCTCTGTTCCCAGTGAAGATATAGGAGAGACCGAGAATGTAGATATATACCCGTTTACGGCGTCGGCGCCGCCGCAAGGTTCGCGGTATTTTACGTCGTGCCTTTTACTGCCGCTGCGTCGGCATGAAAGCGCGTCTGCAGGGAAGGCAGAGAAATGAAGGAACCTGAAAATGGGGAAGTAGCGGGGCCGCCCTTTGAATTCCAATGAAACGAGCGCCCACGCTCGGGTAAATTTAGGGTTGGCCGCTTGGTTGCGCAACGTTTCTGGAAGAAGCTTCAGCGCTGAACGATCGCGCGCACCGGCCGGGCATTACACGTGCGGCGATGCTGAAGGGTCCAGTCAACACGACCATTTAGAGCCATCACTCCGCCGTAAACGATGCGGGGATCATCGAAGGGCTATCGAGAGAGACGCGCTCACGGCGAGTAAGCCACGTGAGTCTGTATCTGTCCGCGACGTCCGATCAAGGCCGCATGCATTTATGCCCTGCGCGAACTATGTGGTATCAGCCTTTTACTCTGGCTTGTTTTTTTTTTCTCTTATACTCTTTGAAGTCCGCATTTTCTACATGGCAGCGCTTTCTCAGTTGCCGCTTTGCGGCATGTTGTTTACCAAACAATGTACATTTAAATGCACGTACTGCAGCGTATTACATTGAGAAGGCTGAATAAAGAATAATCATAATCATCATCAGCAACAGCATCAGTAGTAGTAGTAGTAGTAGTAGTAGTAGTAGTAGTAGTAGTAGTAGTAGTAACAATATAGACAAAAAATTGAAAGAACCAAAGAGCTCGAATTTTTGTTGACAACAAATGGAACGTCCACAGAAATGAAGCCAATGAGAGTGTAGAGAAAGTCCACTGTGCTGTCTATTAGCACTGTAAAAATAACAATGAAAATCCATATAAACGTGGCAAAAAAAACTGAAAAAAACTTGTCGCTGGTGCTACAGCCGTAACATGCCGCTAAGGTGGTGGTGCGCATTCTTGGGTAGCGGCGAATCCGCAGCAAAACTTAATAAAAGTATTCCTGGCTCAACTGGGTTGCACAAGTGGCACAAGTTCGCGTCGCCTTGAGAACGTTGTCGGTCCGGCTTCCACCGGCGACAAGTTTTGTCCTTCGTCCAGGTTGCGCTGCCCACCTCTGAACAAGTTTTCTTCACTTCAAATTTCATTTCGCCTGAGCACTATTACTCTTACAGTCTAATGGACAACAATTTATTTCCGCTGCACGTTTGTTGACTGCATTGTCTGTTGGCTTTATTTGGTTGTTAATAACAATAAGTACGAAAAAGAAAGATCAGTGCGAGCACAGTCTATATACATCCTTGCGCCCACTATTCTGAAATATCATCTTGGCCAAAGCAACACCACACGGAGATTACTAAAAATATTGAAATCAATAACAAAGCCCTTGCATTGAGCAAAAGTAACGAGGCGACATCTATCGGGAGTGTTTACATAGAGAAGTGCTGCGGTGAAAAAATAAGGAGAAGTAAACTCGTGGTCGCACGTTGCACTCGACGTTTCATTTGATGAAAACATGTTCGTGAATTCCTGGCATTTCAGCGCTCCGCTTCCATAAATTCCAGACTGCAAGCCGGTAGTAAGACACCAGTGTACGGGCTTGAAATGGGACTGTATTTGCTTTTATAACATGACTTTTTGCTGCACAGCGCTTTAATATAAGTGCACTGCATACACTTCGACAGCAAACGTACGTTCCTCTACATAACTCAGAATAAGTTTCCTTTAGACTCAGCACGACGTTAGCGGTCTTGTTAAAGTACTCTTGCAATCTCGCTGGTAAGTTAGCGTTCATGAATACCTGACAGCGACTTTCAAGAACGGTCTATTTAGCAAAGTAAGATTAAAATAGGACGCTTTCAAAAAAATAATCTGAGTGTGCACATCCATGCATAGAACGCATTGCACTGCGTGCACCATGTGGCATTCCAAGTTTCCTGGTCTCACGTTTCAAATCCTTACAATGCACTCGTCATTATTGCATGATCTGGAACGTAATCGCAGCTTCTGTGTCGTTCACATTACAAAGCAAATACTCTGTATCGCCTTAAAGCGTATGAGTATATGGAAGGTATGCAACAAAGAGCATTAGGAATATGTCTTCGCCTCCCATGGAACGCATGTATATTAGCACCGGGCACATTGACAGATATCACGTGCCTCTTGTTACCAATTCTACAAACGCAGGAATTAAAGCACACTCGTGCGAGATACGTTGCCAGAGTGCCCGAACATTCTCCTGCTCGCGCCTGTCTTTCCTAAATTATCGACGAGTTCCCGCCTCAATATTCTGCGCCTTTACTGCCTTTTTGAAAGATATCTGCCCGGTCTCTCCCCATGACCCTGCTAGGCTAAAAAGGAAAACAAGAACCCCCATCCAAGAAACTATTTACACTATAACACATCTCATGCTTCTACTAACGATGTCGTCAAATATACGCTGGAAATATATATATACGCTGACGTACCGCTTACGTATGGCGGTGACTGGTGGAAAATTGCAGCCGCGTGCAACCGGAAGGCTAGAAAAGATCCTCAGTTGGCAGACCGATGTGCAATGCATTCCGCAAGAGATCGATAACGTTATATCGCAACGCAAAACATTTTATCTTACGACGAGAAATTAATTCGCCCCGGCAGCTGTGCATAACCAGTGCCAGAGCGATCAGTAAGCAGCCATACTTTATTCCTTTTGGAAAGGGGCAGTCTCCGTCTATTCAGTAAATGTTTTAGTTTTATTCGGCCTGTTAATGCCTCTTTAGTACGTAAGCGTCACTCTGACGCGGCGAGTCTTCGTTTTGACGTCGCATGACAGACAAGCGAAGTAGGCAAAGCCCGAAAAATTGTGACCACTAGCGGATGGTGAAAAAGGCGTAGAAATTGAAATAAGTATAGTTCGTTTGGTTGGCATAATCATAAATAATCAATGTGTACACGTCATATCAGATGGGGAGTTTCCGCTGTTTTCGTGACGTCGCGTGCACAGACAGACGAATAGGGAGGGGGGAGGGTCCAAAAGAATTTGGCTAATCGTGGAGGCCTAGTGAGAGAGATGGAATAGAAACATATTGGAATCGCTTTAAGTTATAGCAGCCCTGTGTGCAACATACGGAAAGAGATAGCCTTATTAATCTGGGCTTGCATCAAAAAGAATAGTCTTAACGTCTTCCCGAAATTGTCATCAAAGGCTATCATCTCTTGAGCGACGACAAGTATTTAGGCCATGAATTAACGTTGCCTGCGCATCTCGCGCAATGAGATGCGCTTCTGAGAAAGACAGAGATAGAGAGAAACGCAGGCAGGTTATATAGACGTCCGGATGCTACTCCGCATTGTGGCAAACTGGATATCAGGATAAAAAGAAAAATGCGCAGTTCCGCCCGGAAGGCGAAGCATCGATTGCCATAGCAAATTAGTAGATAGCTGTACGAAGTAAGGATAGTAGTTCTTTCGGCTGTATAAACTTGTAAGCATTCGCTTACTAACTAAATTAACAATGATAGAATATGTAAGCGTGACTGAACGAGGACGTAGAAAGAAACAGACACGCAGAAACAGCGTTGTCTTTGTGTGTCAGTTTCCTTCTACGTCCTTGTTAGGTCGAGCTTACACATTCTATCATGGATTCAAACCAACCAGCCCGTCAACGTGTTTTAACTAAATTAACCAGCATGGTGTCACGCGCGCACAGGTAAACATGAACACATCTCGCTCGATGACAGCGCAAACTCTCTGTGAAAACGCTGGAGTTAGGAATCGAGCCAATTTCCCCGAGCCAATTGACCTCCGTGCATCTGTCGCTTCAACGGGTACGAAACGTCGAAAGCACAGCGCAGACGAAGCTACCAGCACTTGGCGCACGCTGGAAACATCGCAGATCGCTTTGAAGATGAGGCCCACGCGGGCGCGCACTTTAGCCACGTCGCAGACCCCACTCAAGACACACGACCGCCGGCAACGCGTCCCTAGGGCGCCAGCCAAAGGCGTCTGCTACGGCGTCCGCCATTCGCGTGGCAAACGCCGTAGTAGACGCCGTCGTTGTGCCCACTCTATACGGAGCGGCGGGCGAGGAGGACATCGAGGCACCCCAGCAGCAGCCGCAAAAGAACGCCAATCCTCCCTTAACTGACCCCCACCCCCCCCCCCCCTTACCTCGCGCGCAACAGGAGAGGGCACGCATCTGGGCGGCGTTCCTCGATCGCGCACGCGAGATTGAACCGCGTACGCCGGCTCACCTTCACATGCTTTCGCTCATACAAAACCTCACGGCATCGGCGACGGCAGAAATGTGCCTGGAGTGTCCTAATAATTGCTATCGCAATAAAAGAGAGTGAGAGCACAGTTTAGCGCAGTTTTGAAAGTGTGCACCAACTCTATAAACGGTCGCCAAGACCTGTCGATTTGAGGTACTGCAATAACGCTTTCGTAGATTTCTGTGCCATCGACACGCACGGCCATGGTCTAAGAATCTTCAAAATGGTCTAGTGTCCAACAGGTTCAATGCTGTCCGGAA
Organism: Dermacentor andersoni; assembly: GCF_023375885.2. Taxonomy (NCBI): domain Eukaryota; kingdom Metazoa; phylum Arthropoda; class Arachnida; order Ixodida; family Ixodidae; genus Dermacentor; species Dermacentor andersoni. The sequence continues at coordinate 34,425,982 of NC_092815.1, forward strand.
AGGTTCGATGCACCATTCAATAACCTCTCTTAAAGGTACTAATCCCACTGAAATGCTCTAGATTTAGTGTTGTGGTGTGTTTTGTGTGTGTTAACATGTATCATGATGTGCATTGTGAATATAATTTCATTTTTCATCATACCCATCGGGAGCAGCATGCTAACCATGCTGATATGTAAATTTTCCAAGGTCTCATTAAACAGGCATCCCTCGCTGTTTTAAACTGTATCAAACACATGATATATAAATAAATAATTAGTGTTCAGTGGTGAATTTGAAGCAGTCATATTTCCATATTTATAATATTTCCTATATAGTACCATCGCGTAAAGAATGAGGTAAACTTAAGTAACCAAGCTATCGAGCAGTGGCACTAGATGGGATCACGTGAATGCGTTGTCAAAATCGGCTCATGAGAGTTCAGAGACCAGCTTTATTCCCATGTGCCATGCAGACACCAGGCGCATCTTGCGAGGCGAAAAGAAAGAACTGTATGTGTCGAACTGACTTACAGAGAGCAAAAAAGATTAAACATTATATTGTCCAGATTTTAGAATTTCAGGGGCCAGGCGCAATGATTAGCAGGAACAGTAACCCTGACGGTCATTTAATACCGCGCTCTAGCTGCTTCCTCTGCTGCGCAATATCTTGTTCAACTGCCGATGTATGCGTTGTCTTCATCGTCCGCATCGCCCTGCAGACGCGATAATATTTAGGTGGCCCGCATCTATAGCGTATCAGCTGGAACCTCAGCTGCCCCCACGCATCGACACTCTATATTACATAGTCGGCACCTAATAACTGCAGCTTACACAAAGCGCTTTATGTTTTATATTAGGCGCGTGCCCTCTTCTACATGTTCGTGTGACCGCGGCACCGAGAACGTATGCCACCTATACTCCTCGACTGTCTCAAGCATACTGCACAAAGACAGCCCCTCGAATAAGAACTACGTTTACTTGACCCACATCACGGTTTTTATTGTTTTTGTTTCTTTTTTCGCTCTTTAAGGTGTTAGTTCCACGGCCTTCAACAGCAATGTATCGAAGAGCAATTACGGCACTTAAACGCTTCTTTCAAGACGCCGTCCACCGCAACGGCTCAACGGCTGTGGCGTCGCACTGCTGATCACGTGGCCACTGGTTTGAACAGCGGGAGCGGGGGCCGCTTGGTTATACCGTGCATTGGGTGGCCGTTAATCAACCCCCGGTGGTCAAAATTAATTCATAGCCCTCCTACTCATATCCCTACTCACTACTCCTACTCCTTGTATACCTTACTGTGCCGTTTCAAAAAAATTAAATCCCAAAATTTTACTTTCTTTGAAGAGGTTGGCACGTGCGGTAAATATTGGCTACACAGCGTTAAATGTAACTACCAATGTCTCATTCATGCCTCTGCGGGAAACATCTGCAGCCTTTGTTTCAACCGAAACTTCTCGTGGGATACCCCCTCCCCCCCCCCCCCCCCCGTTTAATTGCGCTATCCATTTTTCTTACGTAATACCTAATAACAAAAATTTACATTTCTTTTACTTCATTTTTTATGCTATATTACTTAGCAGCCAAGTGAAAATGAGTAACCATCCCTAGCACACATAAGACAGACTCTTCTATTTATATTCTTCAAAATAAAAAAGAAGGTCGCGTTTTAGTATCCATAATTTAAGCTAACCGAAATTCTATGCCGCCACCACTTAACGCCGCCTGCTAAAGAGAGCTTTTAGGTTGGCTAAATATTGTAGGGTTTTGCGTCGGGCAGTGCCTATACATCTGAAATACAACTCAAAAACAAGTAGCGTCGTTGTTGCATTGTTCGAATTGACACGAGTAAATGTAACAAACAGGCAGTAGATATCCATAGACAAACTTATTGAATAATTCACTGGGCTCACAGTAGCTTTGAGACGAAAATAAGTTTGGACGTTTTAAGGGTGAAACAATTATAAGAAGCCAACAAAGCGACAGCTAGGTTTAGCATAGAGTTTGAGGCTCTCGGGACCGCGGAGCCCCGTCACCACGTGATCCATGTGACCCACGCGACCGAAGTTTACACAGTCGGCCTAGTTTTCTGTTACACTGTTTCCTAAGTAGACCCAGCCGTCGTTACACCATATTCTGGATAGGTCCGCTTTACTTCGCCGGAAACCAACCGAGCTGACCCGCCTAACCACGAGAAGTAAGGCAGAGAGAGCTTCGCTTTAAGAAAAAAAAAGTTCTGCGCTTACAGGCGGATATTTGCTGCAGTGATGAAACTTTAGTACTGTTTGTTCTTCACTATGTGACTTCACTGTGGGAAAAAACGGACGCCGGCACTTCTGTAAAGCCAGATCAGATGGTTACATAAGCTGATGCGTCGCCCTCGCGACCATTTGTCGTCACTGAGAGGAACACACTCAGTCACGCCAAACCTCTCACACCTTGCGACACCTCTCGGTCAGTCAGCCGGTCTTAG